>NC_140175.1:90969930-91144510 GCF_963971535.1 Notolepis coatsorum
TATGACAACGTGCCGTTGAGCCAAGTGCATTTGCCAAAGCGTTGGGGAAATACATGGGGCTACCTACGTCACCTGCTGCAGCACAAACACAGGTCTATTCCTGTTCCCATCTGTCGCCTTATGTTTTAACACTACATTAGGTGATCATATTTCTGTATTCTCACATGAATGATTCAGTTACCGACGTGTCATATATTTTAGTCTCCAACTGCATTGCACTGCTTTTCATGATTGTGGGGACGAATATATCCCAATATTGGGAATAGCGTATTTGCTGATGCAAAAAGTGAGTGACATGAATGCAATTTCCAGGCAAGAGCATTCCATTAAAATCCACTGAAAAAGAAAATGTGTACAGTATTATTCATAATTTATCACCTGGGTATAGCAGGAAATGGCATCAACACATGTCAAACATGATTAACTATTTCTCACATGGATTCATTTCTCTCTTTGTGCCTGGCTATAAATCAGAGAACAGCTAGAAGAATGCACTCAGTAGAAAACAGACCTCTGCCAAGACCTAACAATCTTCCCACTTTGCCCTTTCAAATAGAACATTTCACTGGGTAGATGACAGGAACTAGAGTTGCTGATATTGCCAGTCTCTCAACAGACCCAGGTTAAAAATCCATACAGTAGCACTAGAGGAAAGGTCAAGAGGTCACCGAAATCAACAGGTTTCTCCCTCTAGGGGTCATGAATATTCACAGCAAATGTTTTGACCATACCACACCAACTACTGTAACGGGAGATACACTTCCATTTGGAAATGGAAAGTTTGGGCCTGATGGTGGCACTAGAGGAAATTAACGTTTAATGTTTTTTCTCTCCATCCAAGTGTGTTTTTAGAGTTTCACTGCACACTCTCAGATCTCCCAACACAATTTTCATTGGAACATCTGGCGTTTCCTGGAAGATAGTGAGAAGATGCAGATGACAGTGATAAAACGTTTATTGCCCATTTCTTTAATCACAATCCCACCAAAAGCAATAGACGTCTTCCTCTTCCTCTTCCTCTTCTCCAGATATGGTGAGAACAGACAGATAGACACAGAGACACAGAGACACAGAGACACAGAGACACAGGTGAAAACATAACCTCTGCCCTGGCTTCAGCTTGTCGAAGGTGATTATTCGCAAGCTTTCTGAGAAGATTTGTAGAAGATAGATTTTGAAGAAGTTGAATGCAGTATTAGGAACTAGGGATGCACCGATCCGATATTGATATCGGATATCGGCCCCCGATATGACAAAAATAGCTAGAACGGGTATTGGAGACAATCTTTATTTAATTATTTGTATATATACCGTATATATATCTTTTTTATATTTGTATTCATATCCATGTGTAATTTGTTACATTTTGTTTCACTAAGTTAGGAAAGTAATGTTTTAAGTCAAGCCTGATGTTGCCCTGCACTAAATAATGATCCCAGTCTCTTCCACACAGTGAGGCATACAGTTTATTAATTGAACAAAGGGATCGTTACTCAGTATCGGCCGATACCCAAGGTATTGGTATCGGGACTGAAAAAGTCGGATCGGTGCATCCCTATTAGGAACTAGGACTTTTCAACAGCTCTCTTCCCTGAATGAGCATGCACTTAAACCTGGGTAATGGCAACGCCTGTTCATATCCCCATGGTGTACATTCTACAAGTACTTGAGGAAGGATGTTGTTATACTACCTGCAGCCGGCAGCAACCAGTACATCTCACTCACTTGTGTACGCAATTATCAAATATTCATGCTGAATATGGTACACACTATCAATACGTGAATGTTCTGAAAACAGCTTGGCATTTACAGCAATGCAAGCATGTCTTATTCCTAAAAATAACTTTATAGCCAATGCTAACAGCTGTGTTTCTCTAGGGACTGATGGACAAAACCTTTCATTTCTAAGGGACCCAGATAGGGTCCAAAGGGGTTATATATTGTCCAACGAGGCTATATATTGCCCTGCTATTATGTCCTCTTAGAATACGTTTAGATTTTAGTTAACCATCATCTCCACTTAAAATGGGTCAGGAGGACATTTGTCATAGCAGAGGTACCCAAACTATAAAAGAAGGAAGGGTCACTGTATAGTGCGTGAACAAACATTGGTGCCAAGTGTGGAGACTCTCAGTCCGGTCGACATTGAGTTGAATGGTATCAGCCATCTCGTTTATGTCATGTAAACAGGTTATTACCGCGGATGTCAAAATCATGTTCTTGTCCGGGGAGACAAGAACATATAAATGGCAATAATATGGAATATTCTGGGTTTACCGCTCGACTGCCCTGGGTCTCTTAGATCATTCTGGAACACAACAACAGTCTATTTAGTACTAGTGTATTCTACAACCTTCTAGAATATAATGCACCATGACAACGAAGGCCTGCAACTCTAACATTAAACATCCGGTGTGTATAAATATAGCATATAATCAATTGACTGACGTTCAATCAGTCCTTAATAATACTTTAAAAATCAACCACACCTAAACGTATGAACACAACAAGGTTATTCTAACAATTTAAGTAATCACTCCACTGATGAAGAGACTGGCACATTGAAGCTCTAAAAGGCTCTGTTTTTCTATTTTATCTAATCACTCAATTCGGTTCTAGTGGCTTCTCCACGCTGAGTATTATTCTATCTCTCACTCCTTATCTTTATCTTTTTTTTTTATTATTATATTTTTTCTCTCTTTCTTTTAACTTACATTGTTCTTTTCCATTGTTCTTCACATTAAGGTGTCAATATTTCTCTACAAATTTTTCCTTTTTCCCGACTTTTCCTACATGTTAGTAGAGGGTTCAAATGAATATGTCGATGAAAGTTTATTCTCTTTTTTTTTTTCATTTTTCACAATATTTCATTACAGTAAGGGAAGGTGCAAGACCAAAAGCGACATTCTATTATATTAGAATGAAAATGTTAGATCCTAGGAAGATTAGGATTACAATGCTCAGTTTGGGCAATCCGGTGGACTAAGGGAGAAAGTCATACGCGGAGGATGTGTTTTTGGAACACAGGCCTGTACGACTCTCTGGGTGAGGGGAAAATAGGGGATTTTTATTTGTATATAGATATGTTTTTAAGCTCGGCTCTCAACGGGACCTCATTAATTGGATGTACATCTATTGTAGCTTCGCACTCCAGAAGCATTACCAAAAACTACACAAAAACATGCATAGATTATGGCTAGTTTGAATATAATGATATGGAACACCGGTGGGATAAACAAACAACACAAACGCAAAAGCGTGCTCACACTGATGAAAAAAGAACATGTGGACGTGGCTCTACTAAGCGAAACGCACATTTTAGAGGAAGACATAGATACGTTAGCGGATAACATATACCATAATATTAGTCACTCTTCTTTTGGTACGAGAACTCGAGGTGTAGCCATAGTCGTCAGACGTAAATTAAATATCGAATTAAAAGGGGTATGGTCGGATGCTGAGGGGCGTATAACTATAGCTAGGATTGTACATAATAACAGGAAAATAGCGTTGGCAGCGGTATATGCCCCAAATTTGTACGAAGTGGGTTTCTTCACTTCACTAACCGCTGAAATGTTAAACCATCCCGAGTACTCATTTATAATAGGTGCGGATTTTAATGCCATTTGGAATCCAAGGATGGACAAATCTTACCTCGCCTTTTCCAGCGAACAAAAAGATTCATCTAAAGCATTAAAAGATTGGTCAAAGACTACAGGGGTAATTGATTTATGGCATTCACTTAATCCCACGACCCGAAAGTACTCCTGTCGATCGGCGAGACACAACACATTATCCAGAATTGATTACGTCTTTGCATCCCCGAGACTATTTGATAAATATGAAGTGGAAATGATACCCAATGCGCTTTCAGATCACTGTTATTTAATCCTAAAAGCAACATTTGGTATACTATCTTCCCGGGCCCCAAGATGGCGTTTTAATACTATGCTGCTTAACAGCAAGGAATTCATTACACAACTCAAAGAAGCTCTCACAGTATTCCTACGGGAGAATGCAAACGCGGTGCAAGACCCCAGAATAATATGGATGTCGGTAAAGGGTATGATCAAGGATTTCACGGATAGATTTTCCTCCATATTGCGCAAAAATCAATGCACAAAACTGTCTGAAATGGAAACGCTTTACTCAACGTTATTTAATTCTTTAAAATACAACAACTCAACTAGACTAGAAAATCAAGTTAACGTTCTAAAAACAGAGATCAATGCAATATACAGACAAAAATCGGAAATGCAAATACGCAGCACAAGACAACAGCAGTATTTCCAAGGTTCTAAACCTAGTCACCTATTAGCCATGCGATTAAGAATTAATGCAAAATTTGCAGATATAACTGCCATTAGAAAACAACAAGTACTTGTAACAGACCCCAAAATAATAAACGATACATTCAAAGAATTCTACTCCGACTTGTATAATTCAGAAACGACCTTTGATCAAAACAAATTGGACACATATCTTAATCAAATTATTCTCCCTAAACTTTCGGAGGACGACGCTAAACAGTTAGAAGCACCGATCACATTAGAAGAACTCAAGAAGGCCATATCCGGAATGAAAAATGGTAAGGCTCCGGGAAGAGACGGTATCCCATCAGAAATGTACCTTTCTTGTTGGGACATATTTGGACCCTTATTACTAAATATGATCTTATACTCAGTCAAGGAGGGGAGCTTCCATAATCACCACAATATCGCACTCATTTCAGTCCTTCTCAAAAAAGACAAAGACCCCACCGAGTGCGGTAGTTACAGACCTTTAAGCCTCCTCGGAACCGATGTCAAACTGTACTCTAAGGTATTAGCCATCAGATTGCAAAAGCATATGACGTCTTTAGTTCATCCGGACCAAACTGGCTTCATAAGAGGTCGCCTGATCAATGATAACATAAGACGAATACTGCACGTACTAGATGCAGACAAAGAGGACACCACACCTAAGGCGATGCTATCCCTGGATGCTATGAAAGCATTTGACAGGCTGGAATGGTCGTTTCTATGGGCAGTATTAGAAAGGATGGGGTTAGGAAAAGGATTCATTGATATGATTAAAGTATTATACAAGGACCCATCGGCCATGATTACAACAGGCACATTCATCTCCGAAATCTTTCCGGTATCACGCTCAGCCAGACAGGGTTGCCCTCTTAGTCCCGGACTATTCGATCTATCATTAGAGCCTTTAGCACAATATATAAGACAATCCCAATACATAGAACCAATCGTAATCAAGGGCACACAACATAAAATGAGTTTATATGCGGACAACGTAATATTGTTCATGCAAAGCCCCAACACCACATTGCCGCATCTACTCAAGTTGATAGAGAACTTTGGTGATTTATCGGGATTTAAAATAAATTGGCCGAAGTCGGCTTTCCTTCCACATAACATCCATGCAAAAAAAGACAAAACCTCCCAGGTGCGATACCCATGGTAAAACATTTTAGATGCTTGGGTGTGGAAATATTTCCCACCATAAGACAAACGGTGAAGCACAATTACACAAAAATACAGAACAAAATCAAAGACGACCTGGACAGGTGGGCAAAACTTAAAAACTCAGTACAGGCAAGGGTATCAATAGTTAAGATGGATGTATTACCAAGAATCAACTTCATCAGCTCAATGCTACCGTTACCCCCTCCAGAGGGCTACTGGAAAAGATTACACTCCTCCACATACAAATTTATTTGGAATAACAAACCACCTCGCATAAAAAGATCCACCGCACAGAGAAATAAAGCAGACGGTGGCATGGCAGTTCCAGATTTTTTACAATATTTTAAGGCTTTCACATTAAGACCATTGACAATATGGTTTGATCCCCAGGCTTTGGTATCTTGGAGAGAATTGGAAGAAAACATAGTAGCCCCACAGAGACTGAAGGACATCGCACACACTAAACTTCCAATCAAGCACTGTGAGCGGAAATTTGGCCCCATAATTACCCATGCAATCAGAACATGGCGGGAAACACAAAAAAAATATCCTAACCCTCAAAAATGGCATAATCACACTCCCATATTCAATAACAATGCACTCTTAATGGGAAAACGTCCTATAAGATTCCCTATATGGGAAGAGCAAGGCATACACTCATTAGGGGATATTTTTAATAACCAGGGCTTCTGTAGTTATGGAGAAATATGCACAAAGTTTAACCTCACCGAGTCCACATGGCTTTTTTACATACAGTTACGCCTATGTTTGAAGTCTCACGGTGTTCCATTACACATACCAGTTGAACACCACAGATACCACACATTTTTCTATGAAAGAGAAACATTGGGAGGTTTTGTATCAGGTTTTTATTATCAATTACTAACGTCCTCGTATGAAACCCTTCAACTAGACACTGTCTGGAGGAGGGATATTCCAGACCTGGAAAGTGACTTTGATTGGCAAGAAGCATGGGCAAATGTCCGTCTTACATCAAGGAACCCGGACCATCAACAAATCAATCTTAACTATATTCACAGGACATACTTGACTCCTATAAGACTGAACAGAATGGGCCTGAAACAGGACTCAAAATGCTCCCAATGTACAAATGGAGACGAAGGGACATTTATGCACATGTATTGGGACTGCCCACCAGTTAAGGCATTCTGGAAAGATGTGACCCATCAATTATCAAAACTCGTATCTTGGAATATACCAGTACACCCCTCTGTATTGCTTTTAAATTATGTTTTTGAGTTTGCAGTAAATCCACAGCTAAAGAGATTGGTCTTATCTGGTATCACAGTAGCTAAAAAACTGATCGCATCACGCTGGTTTCAACCGGAAAAAATGTGCCGGAAAGTTTGGTCTCTTACATATCTCGATGTGATATATCAAGAAATATCTACAGCAAGAATTCTGGGTCTCAACGAATCCAAAATGTCAATGTGGGTAGAAGTGGTGGAGAGAATAAAAGCTAGCTTATAATGGTAGTGTCTGGTTAGGAGTGAGGGATAATGGAGGTACTATCCAAGGAGGGGTCCGGGAGGGGGGGGTTCGAGCTAGAGCATATGTGTGTAGGGTTTTAGAAAATAGGTATTAGGGGTATGTCCTATATAAACATTTATATAATTGTTAATTTCGCTGGATATACACTGTATACGGTTCAAATGTTATTATAGACTTTTTTTTTGTCTTGTTCTGTACTTGCATGTAATTTTAACCACCTTGACTGTTAGTTTCATTATGCATTATGTGTTGAGTACTGACTTTTAATAATCTTTGTTTTGCAATAATAAAAAAAATATATAAAAAAAAAAAAAAATCATCGTCAATTTGTTGCATTGTTAACTATTTGATATATTGGTTGATGTATATTTCCTCAGATAGCTGGTATATTTAGAATTGTAATACAGGCTCCAGGCAGAGCATATAACGCTGGTATTCAGACGTCATTTAACGTTCAAGGAAATATAATTATTAATGAATGGAAACCAGTGGCTGAATGCAATCAATCGATAAAATGTATATAGTACATTTAAACATGACACTTGTCAACCAGCTTTACAGTGGGCCGCATAGCTAAGAAAGTACTCCTAAAGTATAAATAAACTGAAAATAAACAACCAACAGACAAACAAAGGAACAGAACAACACGTCAAAACAAACAAGGCAAGAGTCAGAGTGAGTCAGGGAAGGCTAGAAATATAGGTGAGTGGAATATAGGTGAGTTTTGAGCTTTGACTCGATGCTGTTCCAGCAGTCAGGGGCTGCAACAGCAAAAGCAGGAGGTCTGCTAGGTAAAAGGGGGCCTTACCATTAAGAGCTTTGTAGACGAATAAAATAACTTTGAAATATATCCTATATAGCGTACTGGGAGCCAATGAAGGGAGGCAAGAACAGGGGTGATATGAGCTCTCTTCCGAGTACCTGTGAGCAATCTAGCAGCGGCGTTGTGGGGTAGCTGTAGGCGGGCCATGGTCGACTTATTAAGCCCCAGGTACAGGGAGTTACAGTAATCAAGTTGTGATGATATAAAGGCGTGAATGACTCTCTCAAGGTCTGAGGGAGAGAGAATGGCCTTGATCCTAGCTATTGTAGCAGGGTGGATTATCCCTGCTTTATGGAAGTGGTTGTACACGGCCACCTGGTAGCGGGACGCAGCAGAACTGGGTCTAGCTGGATCCCCGACTTTAGGCCAGGAATGTCAAAGTGGAGGTCGAACAGCAGGAGCAGATGGGGCCTAGGATTCACTGACCTAGGGATGGTACTCTGGTCCTTCTGGCCCTCCAGGGCGATCAGCAGTAGCTCCCCACACACCCCCACTTCCCCCAATACTTCCTGAGCCCTCCCACACCTGATGGCAGTAAGATGAATAATGTTTTCACTCCCCAAAGCAGTACCCTTCCGTAATGACCTGTAAAGACTGTTAACATGAACTAGAAACAGGGGTGGGGAAGGGTTAAATGATGATGAGCATTACCCGGAGAGAAAGGGTTAGGCAAAGTGCACATTAAAGACTCACACACAGTGTTTCCATTTACGTCTCCTTTTATATAACCTGGTTCACTTTACATGGGTATTACTCAATTGGAAAAGCTATCTTCTCACTGGCACCTACAATACACATGGAGGAAAGTTATTCCCAAAATGAAAGCTCTTCCCACACTGACAGCTCTTCCCACACTGAAAGCTCTTCCCACACTGAAAGCTCTTCCCACAATGAAAGCTCTTCCCACACTGAAAGCTCTTCCCACAATGGGCACCTTGTGCTCTCTCTATATTACAGACACAGTAAGAACCTCTTCCCTTTAAGGGTTATCTACTGCTCCGCTTCGCGGTAGGGGAGAACCAGGTAAAGAGTAAAGGAGTTCAATGGTAATTTTATAAAAGAACACACATATTATTACACTCAAAAGAAATTAACAGTGGGCCCACATTTAGCACATAAACTCCTATATAAAGCCGGCTGTAATGGTTGGGGCGCCCCTTTTACACTGCTCTCCAGTGTGCATTCAAAGCACTGTTTATCTTCACTCTTAGAGAGCTCGCTCCACACAGTGTACTGTCTACCGAACACGTTTCAACACTCCGAGCACTGCTACTTATCCAAGATGGTGGGCCCAAACCCAGCACTGCTAGTCCGGGTGCTAAGATGGCCGACGGAGATCCCGCGATAACAGCCAGCGGGGCGGAGTGGATGCTGGGGCAGGTACTGTTGGCAACGGCTTGAAGAGGCTGGAGGAGCGTGCAGTGTAGTGGCGTCCTCTGCTGGGCTGAAGCGGGGAGCCGTCGCGTGTGCTAAACTGTAGTGCTCGCCTAAACACAGCTAAACTGCGGGTCGTATTGCACCCTCCTACTATGACACCTATATACACAGCTACCGCAAGGTGACCAATGTCTATCACCTGGTCTTCGGCTCTCCTCGCCGGGTGAAGCCTTCACAGTGTCTCTGGCACACGAACCAAAGGCTAAACTACCGCAGATATTTCTGGAATAACCCGTTTTGTAGCAGAGCCTATTCCTTTATCTGGCGCATTAATCAACCACTCAACTACCGCATGTATTTCTAGAATAACCCGTTTGGTAGCAGAGTATATTCCTTGCACGCTCGCTTCTCTGGTGCTCTTTGGTGTTGACGTCCGTCCTCGTCTGTGTCCAATGCCGAAGAGGAAGCCACTCCCTGTTGCACCTTGCGATGAATCATTTCTTCCTCTCTTGATATCCTTCCTGCCCAGCGACCACCACCACCACCGCCGCCTGCCGGCACTTGTAATCCTGTCTCCCTATGAAACGTCAATGTCAGGAAGGGGTGATCAAAGAGAACCGCACGTTAAATGTCCACAACGTCCTCGTGAACACGGGGAATGAATGCAAAAGATTACGTTAGTCAACCTGAATAATAGCCAGACATATTCAGGTTGCTACACTATGGTCCGAAGCTGGAAAAAACACCCCTTCACCACGAGTTCACCTGCCTATCAAAGTGAAATTCGGGGTCGAAGAACAGGCCCAGGTTTTTAACAAAGTGGCTGAACTAGGACAGACAGGTTACCCAGGCTGCTGGCGATAACACTGGTTTGGTTTGGGGGGGCAAAAAGGAGGATTTCACATTTAGATTTGTTGAGTTGTAAGAAATGTTGTGCTATCCAGCATTTGATGTCAAGACTCACAATGCACACAATGAATCTTGCACTAAAAAAAATTGGATACAAATCTACTTGTTGTGGGAGGCGGCTCGGTAATGTAGAGGTCTAAGCACTTGCCAACCACCAGAGACCTGGGTTCAATTCCCAGCAGTGGTACCTCCTCTGTCGGTCTGGGGAGGGTGTAGACTACCGCATGCCTCCTCTGTCGGTCTGAGGAGGGAGTAGACTACCGCATGTCTCCTCTGTCGGTCTGGGGAGGGTGTAGACTACCGCATGCCGCCTCTGTCGGTCTGGGGAGGGTGTAGACTACTGCATGCCTCCTCTGTCGGTCTGGGGAGGGTGTAGAAGACTACTGCATGCCTCCTCTGTCGGTCTAGGGAGGGTATAGACTACTGCATGTCTCCTCTGTCTGTCTGGGGAGGGTGTAGACTACCACATGCCTCCTCTGTCGGTCTGGTGAGGGTGTAGACTACTGCATGCCTCCTCTGTCGGTCTGGGGAGGGTGTAGACTACCGCATGCCTCCTCTGTCGGTCTGGTGAGGGTGTAGACTACTGCATGCCGCCTCTGTCGGTCTGGGGAGGGTGTAGACTACTGCATGCCTCCTCTGTCGGTCTGGGGAGGGTGTAGAAGACTACCGCATGCCTCCTCTGTCGGTCTGGTGAGGGTGTAGACTACTGCATTCCTCCTCTGTCGGTCTGGGGAGGGTGTAGACTACCGCATGCCTCCTCTGTCAGTCTGGGGATGGTGTAGACTACCGCATGCCTCCTCTGTCAGTCTGGGGAGGGTGTAGACTACTGCATGCCTCCTCTGTCAGTCTGGGGAGGGTGTAGACTACTGCATGTCTCCTCTGTCTGTCTGGGGAGGGTGTAGACTACAGCATGCCTCCTCTGTCGGTCTGGTGAGGGTGTAGACTACCGCATGCCTCCTCTGTCGGTCTGGGGAGGGTGTAGACTACTGCATGTCTCCTCTGTCTGTCTGGTGAGGGTGTAGAAGACTACTGCATGTCTCCTCTGTCTGTCTGGTGAGGGTGTAGAAGACTACTGCATGCCTCCTCTGTCGGTCTGGGGGGGTGTAGAAGACTACTGCATGCCTCCTCTGTCAGTCTGGGGAGGGTGTAGACTACCACATGTCTCCTCTGTCGGTCTGGGGAGGGTGTAGACTACCGCATGCCTCCTCTGTTGGTCTGGGGAGGGTGTAGACTACCGCGTGCCTCCTCTATCGGTCTGGGGAGGGTGTAGACTACTGCATGCCTCCTCTGTCGGTCTGGGGAGGGTGTAGACTACTGCATGCCTCCTCTGTCTGTCTGGGGAGGGTGTAGACTACCACATGTCTCCTCTGTCGGTCTGGGGAGGGTGTAGAAGACTACTGCATGCCTCCTCTGTCGGTCTGGGGAGGGTGTAGACTACCGCATGCATCCTCTGTCAGTCTGGCGAGGGTGTAGACTACCGCATGCCTCCTCTGTCAGTCTGGCGAGGGTGTAGACTACAGCATGCCTCCTCTGTCGGTCTGGGGAGGGTGTAGACTACCGCATGCATCCTCTGTCAGTCTGGCGAGGGTGTAGACTACAGCATGCCTCCTCTGTCGGTCTGGGGAGGGTGTAGACTACCGCATCCCTCCTCTGTCGGTCTGGGGATGGTGTAGACTACTGCATCCCTCCTCTGTCAGTCTGGGGAGGGTGTAGACTACCGCATCCCTCCTCTGTCGGTCTGGTGAGGGTGTAGACTACAGCATGCCTCCTCTGTCGGTCTGGGGAGGGTGTAGACTACCGCATCCCTCCTCTGTCGGTCTGGGGATGGTGTAGACTACTGCATCCCTCCTCTGTCAGTCTGGGGAGGGTGTAGACTACCGCATCCCTCCTCTGTCGGTCTGGGGATGGTGTAGACTACTGCATGCCTCCTCTGTCAGTCTGGGGATGGTGTAGACTACCGCATCCCTCCTCTGTCAGTCTGGGGATGGTGTAGACTACAGCATGCCTCCTCTGTCGGTCTGGGGAGGGTGTAGACAACCAAAAAAATAAAGAAATAAACGGTAAATGTCAGGCAGCAACGGTAAAGTAATTTACTGTATCTTTATGGCATTTACACTTAAAGTAGAAAAACAAAAGTAATCTGTAGAATAATACAGTGAATTTCCTGTGACATTTTTTTTTTTTTACAGTGTAGTCTACACCGCCAAGGACAAGTGCTCTCGTCGTAAGGATTGCATGAAAGCCATTCTGTCATTACGTGTGTACAGCAATAACATTGACAAGTGCTCTCTTACATCACATAATTAATATGGATGTATTCAAGACGGCAATAATTACAACAATAAGTATAATTACACATGCAAACGTTTATTGGGGTCCAACCAGCGCGGTGGTGGGAGGACAAGTGTATTGTGATGCCACCATGATCTGGCAAGCACCCCCCAGCCACCCCCCCCCCACCCTTCTACCCTCCTAGTCCCTCCCCTGTTCCCTCGCCCGCTCCGTCTCCTGCTCTACCCTCTCTCTCCAGTGAGATACATCAGAGCAGGATCCTGTGCCTTTTGTCCTGTGCTCTTCCTTTGTTACCATGCCGATGGACAGAGCCGCCGTACAGTAGCAGTACATCTAGCCTATCTACCGTAACGGGCACATCACATGACGGCATGGACCATTCTCCATCCTCCTCTGTCTGTTCAACCTCAATGTCCAATTATAATTAGTATTACTATTATGTATGTATTATGTAGTAAATGTCAAATGTATGTATTATTATTTTTCTCTATGTTACATTTGCAGGGTGTTAATGTGTGTTATTACCTTGGTCATAATAAAATGCAGCTTCAAATAGATTTATGGAAGTGTAGTTCTACACAAAGTATCTAGGTCTTAAATATAGGTTTAGAATAGAAATCGGATTATTGTATTGTATCTATCTATCTATCTATCTATCTATCTATCTATCTATCTATCTATCTATCTATCTATCTATCTATCTATATCTATCTATCTATCTATCTATCCTTTTGTCTGTCTGGTGGAAGTGTGTGAAACAGCATCAGCACCAAAGTGAACTGTGGATAACCCCATGACGTAGCAGACATATGGGGGAAAAAAGCCTATATAAAAATTCTCACTCCCCACATTTATGGGGTGGTGGTGGTGGTCTGAGCCGCTGATAAGGGTCTGCTGGTAATTTGACTTCAGTCTTGATGGACGACGATGATGAGCTTCTCGGATACAGCCGTTGTCCATCCTGCTACTGATGATGCTCCCTCGTCTCATCGCAAACTCTTGTGCACCCTCTGGTGCTTGCTAGTCTCCCAAACTTCTTTGTGTAGCAGCCTGCTTTGCAGATTGTCTTCCTTGTCTGTGTGGTGGTGGTGGTTGCTCATTATTCAGAGACACACGTCGGATCTCAGGTCATCTGCAGCTGCAGCAAAGGAGAAGGAGAAGCAGGAAAGATGGCGATCATCCATTAGAAGGAGGACGCATGAAATACGGGGGACAACTTTTGGGAAGATCGCTTCTTCAGGAGAAGATTGTACGGTCCGTGAGTTTTTTTTGGTACACCATATTTTCCCGTTTCGTCCAGATCGTGCAGGCTGGGGTTGTTTCAGGGTCTCGACTACGAGAACGTCGTGGTGGTGGTGGTAGATCATGGAATATAATTTGGAGAGCGCCTCGTGAATGACCTGGAAAGAGCTGATCGCCCGTTTCTTTTGACTAGTTCAGGACCAGGCGACTTGGGAGAGAGAGAGAGAATAACCGGGTGAGCGCTCGTACTGTCTGTGGCACCATGTATTCAAAGTCAACTGGGTCTTCTATAGCTTCCCAGCAATATTCTACCAACCTAGTAATAGCTTCCTTCTAATGTCCTTCTCGGTTTGTTCTCAAAGTGGCCCAAGGAAACGGACATGGTGTTTAGAGCTGCGTGTTTCAGTGCGTGTTTTTATTTATTTATTATTCTAAGCAATGTCTGGTCAGGGAATTAACGTTATAGCGCGTCCGCGTCCCCTTGACCGTCCGTGCGTGTTGTTGTGCGCTAGCTTCCAGGAGAAGCCATTGCACGGATTGTCTCCTCTCTGAGGGAGCTGAGCCTCCATTAGCGACACTACTAACAGTCTGGCTGGCACTAAGAGCCGCTGGTCCGAGTCCCAGTCACTCACCACCACCACCATGGAGAGCCATGTCCAGTGTGGAAGCTATATGTTGTGCGCTCCCGACGGCTTCCCGTCAATTAAAACCATGTCTGACTGGTGGTCGGCTTGAGACGGTTCTCCACAAGGTTGGAACGATCTAAGATTATCCTCATTGGTGATGATGGGATACGATTTTTGACTTTGGTTATTATTTCTTCTTTCTCACTCGTCCTGGCTCTGCGGCTGAACGCTGTTCTGGGTGCGTGTTGCTGCTGTCAGTGTGGTCTGAAGTCAGGTATGTGTCATAGTGGGGACTTCACCATAAAATGGTGGAAGGCAGATGAGTCTCCTAGGAGAAGCCCTAGAGTCAGACACAGACAGGATCCCTCGCGCCAGAACAAAGGTCGACTCTCTCTCTCTCTCTTCAGAATATCGGCCAGATTCCTCTTGTTATTATTATTTTTTTTATTTTAGTTTTGAAAGTTTGTCAGCGTGTGTGGGGTGCAGAAGAAGAACTCTGAGAAGTGAGGTTAGCTCGTTTGAGAGGTTATGGAATAAAAGTCAAGGTGAAGTTCATTTTCTCCCCAAGTTGTTATTGCTTATAGTCGCACATAAACACACGGTTATTATCACTTATTGTCCTTCTATCGTTTCATCATTTTAATGAATATCAAGGGTTTAGTTGATGCTATTGTAGGACAGTGTTTGTTACTGTGGTGATGGATGAGATGGGAATTTGAATGCTGAATAATGCAGTGTTTTGCCCCGCAGGTAGTTAATGTTCTACAAAGTGGTCCCAGCACACACACACATTCTGTGAGAGAAGTGATTGCTCTTGCAAACAGTTTCTTAAAGGAAGTTTCTCCACAATTCTCTCAAGTTTGTTTAGATTCAGTTTTGGGCAAATAAACACTTCAATTTCACATTCATCTTAAAATGTTGCAATTTGATTTAACATGTTTTTTTGTTTCAGTTTATAGACAATTAACTTGATTTTGAAGGTGCTAGTGGACAACTATGGTGCTGTAAATCAACCAATTAGGCTACACACACCTGTTCATTTGAGATTGCGCTGCAGATATTATATTCAATTTAAAACCGATGCCAGTAAAGGCCATTGTGTGTTTTGAAATAGCATAGCCTACAGTGGGGCCTATACACCGGTGTTCCTTTTCACAACGTGGACCTTCTATTATTACACATTAGCTGACTTCTGTATGAATTATATGCTGAAGGTCTCAGTAGGCCAGTCTGCCGGGAGAGTGAGGGAGGCGTGTGTGTGTGTGTGTGTGTGTGTGTGTTGCTGTGTGTGTGTGGCTGTGCTATGCTCTGCAGTTCTCCTGGCCACTGTGTGAAATCTTGCTGACAAGGAGACTGAGCTTGACACACTCTGCTGCGACAACGGTGGGACTGAGAAGAGCAATCAAAATGGTGGCTCTGCTCCCTCTCCCCGGTGTGGCAGGGCAAACAGGTTCTCAAGGAGGAGCTGCTAGAGAGGGATGTCTGGGCCTGGCTTCTGCTGACAGACACGTTGGTTCTCCACTGTGGCTTTGTAGTTGGGACTCTGGATCTTTTGCTTCTGATGTTTTTTGAAGAAATCTCTCTTCAAACTTTAGCCTAGATTGTGAAAAGCTGTACTAGGACACTAGCAGAGCTGTTCTTTCAATTTGTTCATGCAGGGTTCCTATAGTTCTTCATTCCTTCATTGTGACAAATCTGCCTATTCCATAGTTTGTTCTGTAACGACGCCACAGAAGCAAATACTCCTGGACAAGTTGTTCACTGGAGGTCAGCTAAGGCCAAGATTGTTTGTTTTTGCAACACCAGCAGTGCATTTTGTCCTATAGGCCTAACTTCCACTATTCAAATACTGATTTCAATAGTCCCTAAAGGCTATTGATTTATGAATGAGTGAATTATAGGCTACTTCACTATTGACCATAATATCCTATTATATCACACAGGGCGGTTAATGGGCCTGTACTGTTTGTTATTGTTGGACAGCATTGTTTATATTAGATTAGGTTATGGAAAGTGGACATCATTATCATTTTATAGAATAAACGTGTGGCTGACAACTATTTGTTTAATGTGCAGGATTTGGCCAAACTGTAGAACGTGCTCTAAAGTCTCTTCCCAAATTGACTTGTACTCCTGAGAAAAATAGGCTATTTGAGACTGAAAATAGGCTGTTTTTACTTAAAAAATCTTTTTTACTGTAGTTGTTTGTTAAGGGGACACGGCAGTGATAAACTAAGCTATACCTACTTAAAGTATTGCAGGATTAAATGCCAAAAAGCAAAGATTTTGAAAGACAGGGTGGGGGATTATACAAGAAGAGACTATACGGTGATGGTTTTTATGCTGGAAGGAAGTGGTGGTGGGGCTCATCACTCACTCCGACACACACACACACACGCACACACAAACCCATTCACTATCTCTCTCTCTCTCTCTCTCTCTCTCTCTCTCTCTCTCTCATACACACTCTCTCACTCTCTCACTCACTCACTCTCTCACTCACTCTCTCTCACTCACTCTCTCACTCACTCACTCACTCACTCACTCACTCACTCACTCACTCACTCACTCACTCACTCACTCACTCTCTCACTCACTCACTCACTCACTCACTCACTCACTCACTCACTCACTCACTCACTCACTCACTCGGGGATGCACTCCTCCTCTCTCTCCTCTACCTGGGGCAGTGAAGGAGGCTGGAGAGACACAAAAGCCAATTGAAATGCTCCAGTGAGTGCTTTCTTGACATGATGCATGGCTCATGAGATGCAGCCTGGCCCTACTGCTTCACTTGCAAGTGTACAGAAACACGCTGGCCCCGTTTCAGAAAGTCTCTTGTCATTATAGGGCAGCATAACCCCGGCAGCTTCTCCTGCATTTTAACTGACCTCCTCTCGTCCTGTGTTTTCATTCCTTTTCCCCCCCTCTCCATCTCGGTGCATCGTTCCATAATTGCTTCCTTTTACATGATGAAACAATCAAACGGTGTGTGTAATATGAATACTTTACATTGAGGTAGGCCCTATGTGAACGTTTAAGAACACAGTTAGGGGTTTGAACAGACGAAGGAAGTGGCCGTGTGTTGGAAGTGGTCGCCTCCCAGTTTCTGTTGTCAGTTGCTGTGTTACATAAAAATAGGGAAACAATGTTGGTTGCTGTGTTACACCACCGTTAAACCTGTTCCTCCTCTACTCCGACTGCCATCAAAACTTTGAACATCTCAGATTTCTTCTTTCCTCTTCTCGGATGGAAGGCAGCTGTTTGAAGTGATCTTCCTCGTTCTTTGATGTTACTTGTCAACACGCTCCCTCAGTCATGCCTGTTTTTGTGAAAATGGAAGTGGATCTGAAGACGCTAGTGACCGCCTCGTCCGGGCAATTTGTCCAATAAGACAAATCAAGCCGCCAACGCATCTACCTCACAGGTTTAGCAGCCTCCCTCAATTCAGTCTTCATTCCCTTTCCGTTCACGAGACACAGAAAAACCCAACTCTGTCGGCCTCAAGCTGCCCTGCGGTGGAAAAATCTAGAATTTCTTTGGAGACGCCCGTTCCTTGGGCAGTGTGGTGGCACTGGACAAGGCCTTCATTGAGTAGGAACAGGACTGGTCTTGTAGAAGGGATCCACTGGCTCAGCCTACGAAGCAACAGAGCTGTCCAAAGGACGGTTAAATATTTAAGGGCTTCGGAAAGGAGGTCTCAGTGGGTAAGTTAATATTGATGATGGGTCTCTCATCTTTCCTTCTCAAACTTGTCCAGTTTGCTGTTGCCTTGAGACGTTGGTTCGGTGCACCTGAGGAGTAACCCTCGGTCTGCTTTTCTTTCAGGCTAAACACCAAGCCAGTGGCTTCAAAAGATCACTATCGGTCGCCGTCGGTTGTGTGATAGTAAAGGGTTAACCTTCTGTCGTGTGGCAGTGAAAGGGTTAACCGGCTGTTGTGTGGCAGTGAAAGGGTTAACCTTCTGTGAATTGTCCCAGTGAAAGGGTTAACCGTTTTTGGTAGTGCAGCAGTGAAAGGGTTAAACCATCCTTGTCCGTGCCCCTCCCCCTTCTCTCTCTCTCAGTCTGAAGTCCACTCTGAGCAGTCTGGAACCTCCACGGCTGTCACTGACTAAAGGTCTTCCTACTTAGTCGTTCAAGCCATTAGTCAACTAGTCTTGGATAAACCTCCTAGCGCACATGACAATACTGTATATTTACTTATAGGCTTTCTAACATTAGAGCGACTAACGTTTGGTCGATTATTATTATTATTATAGGGCAGCCCTAGTAACTTCACCCACTCTCTGTAACTGTGGCAGTTGCCATGTCAGGGTTTTGAAGAAGTCAGCAATGCAGCATTTTGTGGCACTTGTCCAATGAGCAAATTTTTTGACAAACCAGTTTTTGTGCATTTCATAGTCTTCTCCCAAAATTATGATCTCCTTGTGAATCGGTCTCTGTGTGGATACTGAAGAAAGTGATTTTGTTTCAGGAGAGAGGCTGATAAGAATCCGACATCCTAAATTAAGCTATGCTTCAGGAAGAGAAACCACTACCTCATTAAAATGCTTATTATAGTAATTAGGACCTACATTGTTTACTAACGTTCGTATACAGAGGTGCTTGATGTGAAGTTGCAGTACAACATATTGTAGAAATCCGTTTATAACCTTGTTAGGTTATTAACGTCATAAACAATGATTGTTGTCTCATTTATTGCGGTTACTTTGACCAAAGGGCCGATAATAATCACATTTACTTTAAAAAGCTGAGTCGTCCTCATGGGGGAAAAATGTCCAAACATCAATCTGAGTAGTCTGAGTAGTCTGCCATTCTATGTAGAATTTGGAAGAGGCAACAACAGATTGACTTACTCCAGGAAGCGGTGCCCTAGGAGAGATGGACTGCATGGCTCAGTGGAATGCCTGGCTTCCTGGAGTAATTGTCCTTGTGGAAAAACACTTCCTGGTTTCTCTCCAAGACCTGTCCTTGGACATCCTTCAGTTTGCCTGCCTCTTCAACACCATTTATTTAGTCCGTGACCCTGCGTTGTTTCCATTTGGGAGATGAGATTGAATGACAGAGATTTTTTTTTAACTAGTAGTAGGCCTACATTGCTTTACGGACTCAGGCGGACTATGGAGATGTTGCATGGAACGGATTCGCCTAAGTTATGTTGAATAGAGTAGTAGAGGAAATAATATCTTGTCTACATGCTACAATGTTTCTTCTGATTGTTCTCACTTTGCTCAAGGGAATAAAGCCCTCTTGAGAAAACCAAACACACCAACCGCTTCCTTTCCCCATGAAATTGTAAAAATAATCATGCCTAAGGCTTGCAATTAATTTGTACACTTAATCATTTTTGGATGGAATATTTAATTAACCGTGTTGCTGAGGGTCGCCCTGAGTTTGATCTCGTTTACTTTTTAATTTAGAAATAGGTCTTTACTTCTCCAAAGTGAAACAGGGGGAAAAATTCAAGAAATGCAGGAAGAGCATTTTGAAGCATAATGCGTTTGAAGCATTGCGTCACCTAGAGCTGATAAGTGTGCGTGTGTGTTATCGGCGTTATCATCCGAAGACCCTGGGAGACGGCGTCTCCTTGAAGCTCTGGTTTAAACCTACAACAACAGTGTCTCGGGGGAGATTAATCCATTCCATATAGCTCCATATTTAGAGGTGTGAATCTCAGATCTCTTGAGATCATCACGTGCAGCCATCCAGTGAAGAAGGAGAAGAAGAAGAAGAAGAAGAAGAAGAAGAAGAAGAAGAAGAAGAAGAAGAAGAAGAAGAAGAAGAAGAAGAAGAAGAAGAAGAAGAAGAAGAAGGAGAAGAAGAAGAAGAAGAAGAAGAAGAAGAAGAAGAAGAAGAAGAAGAAGAAGAAGAAGAAGAAGAAGAAGAAGAAGCCCTGCCATTGGTGGCCATCTCTGCACTTAACGCACACCACACGTGTCTCTTCTGCTGTTGCCGGCAGCCATGACAATCCACAGAAGACCCGCAAGGGGAGGGAGGCTGCTGGCCTGCAGTAGGTCTGCGCTCTTAAAGCTAAACAGTCCCATCTGTGTAACAAGATAGCAGGCGGACGCAGCCCCGGCCAGCTGAACGGGACAGGGAGGGGGACAGGTTGCCTCGTCTGAGACCTTGAGGAGCACAACAAAATGGTGGATGGCCGTGCTACTGATACTCCTGTGTGGCTGGCTGTGTCTCCTTGGCCACAGTGGGGCGGCTGTGTGAAATGGAGTCCTCTGTGTGCAGCGTTGGCCCTAGCCTCTGCTCTGATGCAGAAGATAATTCTGTCAGCCCCGAGAGAGGGAGAGGGAGAGAGAGAGAGAGAGCAGCCAACTGAGATGACTTGAGTAAAACAGGTTGAGCAAGACGGTGAACCCTAGCCATGTCTTCTTCCATTCCTTACACACCATGAAGAAGCTTATTTCACCCAAGTTGATCTCATCCATATTGCTGAAGGTAATCTCTTTTGGGATTCCTAATTTGTTTTGTTCAAATTAATTGGTCATAAGAAAATGTTTGGTTTTGCGTTTTTTTGTCAAACAGACGTTTGCTGACTACTAAAAGAAACCAACATTAAAAAAAAACAACGAGGATAATGATGGTTGGCCCTGGCCAGAGGAACGTTGGGTTTCAGGTTAAAATGGAGGAATGAAGAGACAGACTGTGAGGTTACTCCTTATCTAACCTTCAAAACCAGCAGGCTTTAGCTTAGGGATTTACCAACCCCGTGTTTTGTTGCTTTGTGCTGCGAGGAATTTAAGGCTTGAAGGTCACATGAATAAGAAATGGCAAGAATGAGCATTTCATCTGAGAAGGCTCGCGTGATTGAAAGGTAAACGCAGGATGGATGTTAAATGCGCGGAGAACGTTCCAAGAAGCTTGCGTTTTTTTGCATCAGCCTTCTGGTGGTGTTTCACCATGGCAACCCGAAGACAGCAGCCAGATGAAGGACGGCCTGATGCTCCTCCTGAACTGCTCCTCCATTATCTCCTCCTGCTCCTCCATTATCTCCTCCTGCTCCTCCATTATCTCCTCCTCGTGTGCAGGAGAGGCTCATGAGAGCTCTGGGTCACAGTGCTCCTGTTTCTTAAGGAGGAACAATCACAAGCGTTCTGCAAGAAACAAAGGCTAACCCCGGAGCATGGCTGCTTGCACCATGATGTTGAGGCATTTCTTTCTTTCTTTCTTTCTTTCTTTCTTTCTTTCTTTCTTTCTTTCTTTCTTTCTTTCTTTCTTTCTTTCTTTCTTTCTTTCTTTCTTTCTTTCTTTCTTTCTTTCTTTCTTTCTTTCTTTCTTTCTTTCCTTCTTTCTTTCTTTCTTTCTTTTTTTCCGGTTCAGCCCCAGAAGGAAACATGGAGTTAGTAAGCTTGGTTTCTTTGATGGAGAGAAGAAAATGCCTTGCTTGTAAAGAAAGCACAAGGAGAGTGATGGCAGTGGTATTAAGTATTAAAGGCTGGCTGACTGGGTGGGTAAAGTCAGGTAACCATCTGTCAGGGAGGGAGAGAGAGAGAGAGAGAGAGAGAGAGAGAGAGAGAGAGAGAGAGAGAGAGAGAGAGAGAGGCTGACACAGGCACCGTCTGACCTTGCAGTATGGAAGACTCAGACATCAAATAGCAAATTATCATCTCTTCAGGATTAGCATAGCGTTGCAGCCACAGGAACCCACGCCAATGGCCTTTCTTTTTTCTCCTTCCCTTCTTGAAGTGAAGCCTTGCTTGCCTTGAAGCCCTCTGTCAGCAGTATACTTTGAGGTCCAAAGATCACCCCCCCCCTCTCTCTGTTCATTGTCCTTTATTACTGAGACTGTGTACATGTATCTAGCTAAAATGGAAGGAACCTCTGTCTGTCCTTCAATTTCCTCGAGAACCGGTCATCCGGTGACCTTCACACTGGCACGTGTATCGCAGAGGAACCGAGAAAGTGCAGCGGCGTCGAGTGTGAAGTTGGCTGGACGAGCGGTTTGTGAGACAGCTACGAACACCGGGGCCCCCGAAGCAATCGGGCTGTTTTGAACGGGCACAGCGCTATGGTTGGGTACCGAACTCTGTACTTTTATGGGTATTGACTGGATTACATCGGTACTACCGAGTACCGATTCACGCTAGATCAATCGGTACCAAATGTCGGTACCTTTACATGTTTAGTAAAAAAGTACAAGAGTGTAATATACTAGACAAAAGGGAGCCTTTTCCACAAATATATATATATATATATTACTGTCCCATCTTTTGGGTCTTTGGAAAGACTAGACGAGGTCAGAGGAGTTTGATCATATTTACTGAGGATGGCCAGATATTTAAACATTTACAAACATGATCATGTGATTTATTTTGTGTGGTGTGTCAAGACAATAAATAACAATGTTGAAATTTAGAAGTTTGGACTTAAACTTAAACTGAAATAAAATTACTTATTATTACAGAGAAAGTAATAGAGAGAGCTAAAAGTACAGAAAAAAAACTACCGTTGGGTACCGATACCGAATTCCAGGAATCGGTACTGGTACCAGTATCGGGTCAAATGTGAACGGTACCCAACCCTACACTGCGCTAGTATTACATGTAACACACACACATCAAAATGCTGTCTGCTCAGTGGAATTAATAGGTAAAACCTCAAATGCACCTTTTGTGGACAGTGACACTGTGAATTCAACAATGAAAAACAACCTTCAGGGGATGTAACTCTGTAGCTTCGCCTTCATTTTAGTTTCATTGCAACCTGTATTCAGCCAACAACATAATAGGCTGGTGGTTGGCCTGAATGTAAAAGACTGGTTCCAGTATACTCTACAACCCTGGTGTGTATCTCCATAAACACAGCCTAGTCATTTACCCACAATCCCTGTGGTTTCATCTGGGCCTGCTGTGGCAAGGCTCTTCCTTTCTTGCCCCCTCTGATTGTGACATTACTGAAGGCCAGGCCGCAGCAGACGGGCGTGTTGCTTAAGAAAGGTGCCCTGCCCTGCAATACCTGTGAGAAACTCCAATCTTCTCACACAAGCAGTTTCTGTTACCCCCCCGCCCCCTTGGTTTAAAGATTTAAATGGCAAAACTGATTGTAAATGAGCCATTGTACTCATTGTACTTGTTAAATCAACCCCCTACTCAAGACCCATAACACTACAGAAGCCACCCCATGGCCTTTCTGTGGGGTTGACACTTGTAATTCACTCAAGTGGAGTGGTGTTGTTAACGATAGTAACAGGGACAGGCTCCCTCTACTGTATGTGTAAAACTCTAGCTACAGTATATTTGGCCATTGTTTGTTTTATCTTACATATTCCAGGCAGGTGGGTATTAGGCTCATGGTGTTAGGCAGCAAAGCGAGCATTTCTGGTCAAGGCTGTGTTAGTTGGTTAATGGTTGACCTAGTTCTCTGAATGCCATATGCTTCCTGAAACAGATTTGGTGTCAAATTAAAGCCACTGTTTTGTGAGGTGGTTGATAACATCACATCTCATTGTTGAATCGCCATACTCGTACAAAGCTCTAAAAGGTCATCCAATGATTGATTCCCTTTTCAGCAATGTTTTGGAATAGTAGCATGTTCCATGTTGGTTGGTTGGTTCAGTATGCATGCTGTGGAACCATGATTAGGACATGAAAGTGCCAGGTCACCGTGTTGAGAATGATGATGATAACGCCACTCCAACCCAAAACTTGATCACTGATGTCATTTGAGAAGAACCAAAAGATGTATTTTCTTTTAAAAATGTGTTTTAATAGATCTGCTTCACAGTTGGATTTCATTGAGTTAAGATAATGTATTCAGTTCAATCACAAATTACACAAATATTTTCAGTCAATAATTTAATATTCGGCGCAAAACTGCACTCTTGGGCATACATGGTTTCCTTTTAGGGATGGGTAAAACCAAAAATTACTAGTATTCGATAGTTTGATTGATTATGATTTTGTTTTTACAAAAATAGCAAATGTGACATAATCAAATAAGCGAGCTAGCTGGCTGCTGTCATTGCTAACAGCGAACGCTAGCAGACCAGGCTAGCAAGCATATTTCCGGTAACAAAAGCATTCATTCTGAATGTTACATCACTGATACTTAAAATGTGTGAGTGAAATAACATGGCAAATGTACAAAACGTTGCTACCATGTAACATCTCCAGTCTCTTTCTTAGGGAGGGTCATCAAAGCCTATTCTCAGTCCTTGCCCCACAATGGTGGAACGCACTTCCCACCACAGTTAGGACAGCCGAAACCCGTCCAATCTTCAATCAATATCTAAAAAGAAATAAAAGAGAGAATAACCCTAACTAACTGTCATGCACTTATATATATATACTAACTAATATACTAACCTACACTGTAGCACTCAACACTTTGATGAACATTGTTACTCAGCTGATAGAGTTGTGCCCTTCCTGATGACTTGTCATACAAAACTTGTAAGTCGCTTTGGATAAAAGCGTCAGCTAAATGACTAAATGTAAATGTAAATGTAATCTTACTTTTTTGTTCTCCCAGCTTTTAACAGACTGTTATGCTACCTGGCTA
Organism: Notolepis coatsorum; assembly: GCF_963971535.1. Lineage (NCBI taxonomy): Eukaryota > Metazoa > Chordata > Actinopteri > Aulopiformes > Paralepididae > Notolepis > Notolepis coatsorum. The sequence continues at coordinate 90,994,691 of NC_140175.1, forward strand.
GCTAGCGAGATGTACCCAGCATGCCGTTCAGCGTTGTAAAGGTTAATAGGGTCCCCTCTCTACACTACACAGAGTAGTTGCCGGTAAAAACATAAAAACAAGGGAAGATATATCTTTTGAGACTAAATGATATTTGCACAAGCTATTCGATTTTTTTATAATTTAAAGGAACACGCCAACGTTTTGGGAAATTAGCTTATTTGCCATCTACAGTGATTTCATCACCTCAAAAGCCCTGTTGTTTAAAAAAAAATAACTGATCTTTTGAGGTGATGAAATCACTGCGCCCAGGAAGCAGTGGTTCGGCAAAAAATTGTTCAGAGTATATATCTGAATAATGCTTAGAAAACGAAAATGTAAAAAAATAATAATAATAATCTCCACGTGGTAAATACACAGGTCACGACATGTTTACAGGAACGTTTTGGAGTTGTATTTGGAGTGTATTTCGTGACTGTTGGGAAGTAGGCTACACTGGCACACCTACTTCCAGTGAATGTCGCTAAGCTAGGCTAATGGTGCGGCTGTTCCCTACGCCTAACGCATGCACAGAGAAGAACATGGTTTGCATCTGCTTGTCTAACTCCAGGGTAGATGGCAAACAAGCTTATTTCCCCAAAAGTTGCCGTGTTCCTTTAACGATTCGTAAAATCGATGCCCATCCTCACTTCATTTGATGACGTTACTGTCACTAGAGCCATGCCTGTTGTTCTATTCTATTCCATCCTATTGAATTCCATTCTGTTCAGTTCCATTCCAGTGGATGCCTGATGAATGTTATGACAAGGCGTTTCTACTGAACACTATTGATTCCTCACCTCTGTTCTGAAAAGGCCTGGCCCATTGATTGGCCAGGTGGGATCAATGTCTCGTCTCATGTGTATTCAGACTTCCTCAAACGAGCAGCACCACGTGATCACATAATTTAAGGAAGCTCTCGGCTCTGACGACAGAGTGGAAAGGGGACAGATGTAACAAGCGGCGAGGTCATTGTCCAATGGACAATGTCCACCATACCCTCGTCACCTTATCACAGACATACTCAAGTTCAGTGGGGGTGGATCGGAGGTTTGAGGCTTATCAAGTGTGTGTTTCAGCAGGACTTAATAATACGATAGTTGTCAATCAGATGATTAGATTGGGGCATATTTCCCCAAAATGTCCCAAGTTTCAGTACACTGCACTGCAATCATGGTGTTCATTACAATTTCTTATCCGTAAACAACTGAGTCTAGGGCCAAAAATTGAGAAGGATAAATTGTCAGCTCTATCATTGTTCTGGGACACAGAAATCATACAGGATTTCCAGGCATGAGGTTTGGACGAGCGGAACGTACATTAATAGTACAGCCTAGTACATGCTTGTTCACACAACATGGGACCTACCCTGCAGCGCTGTGGTTTCATCTGTCAATAAGGCCTGCCTCTTTGGCAGCGAGGAGGCGGGGGCAACGGTGCTGGCACCATTACAATCACTGTCGTACGGAATATGAAGGTCAGTCAGGTCACACAGACATGCGTTCCTCTTTTGGACCAGTGTTGTCATCCACTACAGGCCAGACAGATAAAGGCCTCACTGTTGGCCAACGAGAGTGTGTAGGCCGCATCATGCAGCAGGCAGAGATGGTTTCAAACCCAGACGGCAACTCTGGTTGGCTTGCGTAGCCTTTGTGCACCGATTCCTGAACCAAAATAATTCCCGAAGCATGCATGCGTTCAGAAATTCTCTGTCAATCCGTTTTGTGGGAATAATGCTTTATCACATGTTCAGAACCCCACTACAGGTGATTCAACTGGGTACTAATTTGGATATTTTGTACCCAGTTGAATCACCTGTACATAGTACTTATTACTGTTACATTTGCACTCTGGTTGGATGCCAAACTTCTTTACGTTGTGCTGCATAATGACAATACATTTGAATTCAATCTAATCTAATCTTACAGTGTGTTTAGAGACGTGGAAGTCGGTGCTAAACCAGCGCAAATCCATGACGAATGGTGACGGCAGAATTTGGAATTAGGTTGTAGCAGCGGTGTGCGTTTGTGTGTGTGTGTGTATAAGTGCATGTGTGCATGCTGTATAATAATAATAACAATAACTTTATTTGTATAGCACTTTTCATACAGAAGTTGCAGTTCAAAGTGCTTCACAACAGTAAAAAATACAGGCATAAGCGCAAGCATGAAAAAGATAGAGAGGTAAATCACAGTATTTCACATTAGGATCTAGCATCCCAATAGGTTCTCTGTTTACAGTTTCATTCCGTAATACAAACAATAAAAATAGTTTAAAATGATTCAGTTTAAAAATAGTCAAAAAATTATGAAATAGAACGGACAACAACAGGGTATTTAACATACAACAGAGCAGTGCATCAGTAAGAAGTAAAAAGTGTGATAAAATAGTTCAATTTTGAATTATAAAATGGAGCAGACATACAACAGGGTATTTAACATATAAAATAGTTCAATTTTGGATTACAACAGAGCAGTGCTCTTCATTATAGTAATATTCAATATTGCACATATGGGAGTGCAGTGATACACAAACCTTAATTATGCCTGGTTCTGGCCTTGGGTTAAAGGCCTGTAGTGACCCTGGGTCTGTTCAATAATACACGGGGAATGCGCTTCTAATTATATCATGGATGCACTGTGGCATCGTGTGTGAAAGGGTGTGAAGACAGGACACACCACACTTTCGGGTGTGTATTCTGCTGCCTCTGTTTGTATGAAGACATTGTCTATGTGTGTGTGCGTGTGCGTGTGTGTGTGTGTGTGTGTGTGCGTGCGTGCGTGCGTGTGTGTGAGTGAGTGACCTGAACAGCACCCACCCCACATCACCGCGGCGCACCTGTGGGCGTCGGGATTATGCAGTTCTTGGCGGAGAAGTCATATTGTCCTGTTAACTTTCCTGCAGTTTGGTTACGCCGCGAATCGACTACACAACATGCTCTCGGGCATTTCTGCTCAACATTTAGGCCATAGGTCTTCGTAGTCGTTAGTATTCGTAGCGCTTTTAATGTGACAGTATCATAAGTTGTCATTTATGTAGGATTCTGTTTGTAAGCTAAACTAAGCTTAAAGAGGCCATATTATGTTTTTTATATTTCCTCCTTAGCTTTAGTGTGTTATATAGCTGGAGGTGCATGTAGAACGTCTGCAGAGTTACAAACTCCAAAGTCCAGCCAAAGGGAGCTATTCTCTCAGACAGAAAACACTTTTCCTTGAACTGCTAGAAATGCCTAGTTTTTAGTCCGGCCTTTTCTTCCGTTACATTTCTACATAACTATGAAACACAATAGTTTATTCTTGACATATGTCTATTGATCTTTATTATTGTTCACTCTTGCAATAAAAAAAAACAAACAATACACTCTGGTCTGACTCCTGACTTACGTTTCTCAATTTTTCAAGATGGCGGCTCGCTCTTTTCTTTCTCTTTTTCCACCTAAACAGTTCAGTAAAATATGTTTTTGACAACATTATAGGCGAGAACTAAGACATGCAATTGCTGGATCTGATCTGCAATGCCTCATTTTACAGTTTGATCTGAATTTCATGGACCAGGAAGTGCAGCAGCAGCACAGGAGACTGCCTGTTTGAGGCTGACTGAGCCTTACGCCTGAGTGATACAGCATGTACAGCTGTAACTGGATTTCATTCTCACCATGAAAACATGCAAATGTTTGTAAATAATAAACCACGGAAATGAACATATTAAACTGGGAATAGGGCATAGTATGGGCTCTTTAAGGATCAAATGGAAATAGTATGTTGAGATTCCCCACACACATGGAAAGTAGTGACTCAGTCAGTTGCGCTGACCCTCTAGTCAGCGTCTGCAGTAGACATCGCTCCGGGCATTATAGCCCAGATTGTAATGACCGTCCATCACCATGCTGCTTCACTAGCTGGCTGTTTCTCTGACTAGAAAAGCATGTGTCGGACCTGGTGTCTCTAGGGATGAACTGATATGGTTCATTAGTTCATAAGTATTTAGACAGTGACCCATTTTGTGTTGTTTTACCTTACTATGAGGTTAAAGGTCAGACTTTCAGCTTTAATTTGAGGATGTTTGCATGGAGAATGGATGGTGGAGTAGTAGGAATTGTAGCCCTTGTTATTATTATACATAGCCCCCTTCCCCCATGTTAGTGGACCAGAGGTAATTGGACAAATTAATATAATCTTAAAATGAAATAGTCGTGTTTAATATTTGGTTGCAAATCCTTTGCGATCGACAACTGCCTGAAGTTTGCGCCGTGACCCATAAACATCACCAGCTGCTCGGTGTCTTCCTCTAGTGATGTTTTGCCAGGCCTGTACTGCGGCCATCTTCAGTTCTTGCTTATTTTCTGGGGCCCTTTATACCTTCAGTCTGGTCTTGGGCAAGTGAAACGCTGCGCGGTTGAAGTGCCGCCCATCCCTATGCGTTTCGACGTGATCACTTGGATCCGAGAGGACGAGATGTTACTGTAATACTTCTGCTGTTCATCCTGCGGCTGCCGTCGGCGGCGGCGACATCATCGAGCCGGTCCCGGTGACGGCCGTGCACATGCCCAAAACCGTGACGTCACCCACCTCTTGTCGTGTTTGACAGATGAGGTGGTAGTACACTTTGGATTATGAGCTGTTCCTTTTTCCATCACCGTTTGGTACAGGTCGATCTTTGTCTCATCTGTGTAGAACGCGTTGTACCAGAACTATTTTTTTGTACGATCTGTAAATAACCCGGTCGTGTTATTCTCTAGGCTTGCCAGGGATTTGCATCTTGTCGTGAACACAGACTTCTGCCGGTGTAGTCTCCTCTTGATGGTAGCCTGTGACATATCTACGCCTACCTCCTGGAGAGTGTTCTTGATCTGTTCACCGGTTGAAAGTTTTTTTTCCCTTCATCATTTCCTAGTATTCATCTGTCCTCCACTACTACACTGGTCAATCAAAAATAAATGGTTGATTCCTCTGTCTCTGGTTGGTTTATTCTCATGGAATGAACTCCCAACAGTCCTTAAAAGCTTGATATTCTCCCCTATGTTGCAGAGTTTAAAATAGAGTTGTTCCGATACCGATACCAGTATCGGAAATGCCGCCGATACTGCCTAAAATGCTGGTATCGGTATCGGCGAGTACCCTCTAATGTTGCGCTCCGATACCATATGACGTAATTTATCAACAACACTGCGGACGTTGGGCTCTGTAGATATACCCTACTCGCGGAGTGAGCATTATAAAACAAACGTGTGCTTAATCGACCGTGAATTAAAGTGTCAATTGCCATTTGTCATTTTAACAGCAGAGCAGATACTTTCTTAAAATGCCATCGTCCCGACAGAGCGCTGTTGACGGGGAGCTCTGATGAGTTCGCTTGGTGGCTGGTGTTATTAGCATTGAACAGCTAACCGAAAGCTAGCTTTAACGTTACCTTGGCTAAAGTTGGGGCTATTCATAATCCAACAATAATGGCTGCAGACCTGCAAGCAAAGTACAGCAAGTTGGCAAAGGAGTATTCCAAGTTAAATCACAATGTCACCGGCAGTAACGTTACAGTCTTTCCATATAGCGGTAGCTCATGCTAGCTAACATAGCTCACGGTAACGTCGTCATTGCACAATTGCACGTCGCGTACACAATTAATGACATGTTGCGGACAGCCATATCGGCGACAATGTTTAGCTTTTAGTGCCAAATGATAAGAGTCTGAGGCGGAGTCTCAAAAGAGAATGTTGAATATTTATTGTGCAAAAATCACAACAGTTCCTCTGCTACTTCAACGGAGCCTTGTAGACTGAGTAGGGTATATCTGCAGAGCCACTGGGTAGCGAGTGCAAAGCGAGTGGATCATTGGAGTAGGGTATATCTGCAGTGCTGCAGCCCCATACTCATCGATTAATGATACTAATACAAATCTATACAATCACCTGTTGAATAAATACCATTACTTTCTAGTTATTACTAAAAAATAGTATATATAAAACAGTATCTGTAAAAAAAATATATATATATATATATATAATTTATATACGTTTTTTTTTTTTTTTTTATATGTATGCACTGGTATCGGATAAGTATCGGTATCGGCCGATACCCAAAGCTTAGGTATCGGAATCGGATCGGAAAGGAAAAAATGGTATCGGAACATCTCTAGTTTAAAACCTTGATCTCCAAACTTTGTCAATCAAGTTGTACGTGTTTTAAATTGATATGTTATCCTTGCTCTTTGCCTCATCTTGTTGTCTCACTGTTATGATTTTATATGCTGTGTGACTTTATATGCTTAATTTGTGCTAATGTCTGCGTGTACACTCGACGTGACTGTAAACGAGGGACACCTCAGTTGATTTTTCAGCCTCATAACAACCTGCTATATACTGGCATTGACACTTCCTTCATAGAGATATAGATCAAATGTCACGCCTATAATAAACTCCAGACCTTTGTGTGCTCTCTTGTGCATGAAGTAACGATGAAACGGAACACACCTGCCCAAGAAACAGATGAGCAGCCAATCATCCCCTAAAACAGGGTTCACCCAATATGGATGTAAACATCAAAGCCGAATGTAGACCTGCACCTTAACCTTACAGTCATTGTGACCATTTTAAATCCGTTGCGCTGAAATACAGAGTCAAAACTACAACAAATGTCTCACTGTCCAAATACGTACAGACTGTGTATCAACAGACAACAGTTATGATGAGAACAATTTGGGTCTTAAGAACAATTGGAATTCATGAGATTGTTGGGCTGAGTTGCAATTTGATATAACCTTTTTACTCTGAGTGTTGCTTATGAATGCCAAGTGAACAACAGACGTTTTGTTTTTAAGAGCAAATACATTTCCTATCATTTCTCCTTTAACTGACTTAACGGTTGTGTCCTTGTGACCTTTTGTTATGGGGAGTATTGTAACCGCCAGTTAGAATGGGACTGGGTCTAGCCGCTCTAACCATCCAAGCCATTTGCGCTGAACACATTCACACTAGTCCCGACTAGGGGTAGATCGATATTCTAGGCCAATATTGGTATTTTTATTAACAAGTGCATAATTTGTGATGAGCTGTGACAAATTTGGCTGCAGGTAATCCCTCATTTCTATTGCTTCCCGCTGCCTGGTTATGTGTTTTAATCAGAGCAGCACTGTATCCATTATCCTTATGCAATTACCTAATGGCAAAGACCAGGGCTGTAGGATAGCTGGATATATTATGTACAAAGCTTTAGTCAATTGGACAAGTAATGGCTTTTCAAAGTTGTATACATTTTTACCTTTGATTGTAGCATCACCATTTGACCAACTGGTGTGCAATTTAGTGTGAGGCACTGGAACATCAGTTTCTGTCATTGTAGCAAATTCCATGTCTTTAGCATCAGATTTTTGCAAATAGCGCCACCACATAACTTTGCACACTTCTTGCTCATCATGGAGGAAACACATGTGCGCAAAGTTTGGTGCAGATTGGACAAAGCGCTCATAAGCAACACTTCCTGCTTATGTATTTTTCGAAGATTTGATTGGATGTGGCGGTCATATGGTATAGGCCTAGCAACTTTCAGAGTTACACAGTGAAACACATTCATAGATGCCAAACCTACAAAAAAGCTGATATGGCAGATATGGGTGGAGACCAAGGAGAACTGTATACAGTACACAGGCATGTGTACAAAATCTCCTGGCTATTGGACTTACAGTGTACAAGTTATGGCTTTTCTAACATTGACATTTTGACCATTGATTATAGAGCCACCATCAGGCCAATTGGTGTGATATATGTTGTGATGCATTGGCACCCTAATATATATTATTGTGGCAAATTGCATGTCTCTATCGTGTACTGTGTCATGGCAAACTAAATGTTTCTTTGTTAGTTCTCTAGGTCCCCCCTTGTTACGTGTAGTTACAGCGTAGGTACAGGATATGTAGGCTCAGGCTGTTATCTAAAGCAGTTCCCTCTTTGTTATAATAGTTACAGAACCTACAGGGTAAGTACAGGATATGTAGACTGTAATCGAAAGCACAGATAGTTCCTCTTGTTCCCTTTAAGGTTGATTTTGTTCCCAGTACATAGAGATTTGCCCCATAATAAATACAGTTGAAATGTCCAGTTTTGTGGTCATACTGTACCCTGTAAAAATAGAATAGGTACCCGGTAGCCCAGTTAAAAAAGAACTACAATATGCGTTCTCTCTAAATTCCTCCCAAACGTACAGATTATTGCTCAGCAAGTCGTATACCCTGTAATAATAGCATAATAACTACAGTATGAGTTCTTCCCAAATGTATCCCAAATTGTTACCCCCTTATTCCATAACCTAGATTCGATTATATTCAAATGTATTGCCATCATACAGCACAAGTACAGTACAACGAACCAGAGTGCAAATGTAACAGTAAAGTGCAATAGTAATATACAATGTACCGGTGTCAAACCTGGGTATGAAATATATGAATTAGTACTACTGATTAATAGTGCTATCAGATGTATACCAATTTGTAGTATCAATATGTGCAACTTCACATCTTGTTCTCCTTTATATGTATTGGCACGTACTGTACTGGTAGGTACACTGTTAGTACAAAACATTAAACCATAACTGTGGAGTATACGTAATTACACTATGTGTTGCAGGCTGTGATCTAAAGTGTTAGCTTAAATTCTAAAGGAAGAGCATTTTGGAAGCCTAATCCTATTTCCTACTTACATGATGATTGGTACTGAGGGTCATTTTTCAGCACAGTCCATGTTGGCCCTGTGGGAAACATGTAATAACTTACCGGTACTCAGTCGAATGGATCCGGTTAATACAATTTATTAACTCAGATGAAAGTATCAATAGTCAGAGATATGGCCGGATGGCTCTCATCCAGGCTACTAGCTAAGACACCAGGAAGAAGAGGACGAGTCTCCTTTATACCAAGGAGAGGGGAGGGGGAACACCATACAATGGGTAGAGAAGACACAGGAGGGACTGAACATTTGAGGGGAAGGGTGAAAGAGCTCAACTGATGGAGAGGACAGTCTTATTCCTCCACAGTCCTCATACTACCTCTGGATAGTTAGTCACAAACGAATGCAAAGTAAATGGGGTCAAGCTCCTGTCTGTACAAGCTGACTGAAGTTCACTGAAATGTAGCTTGTTGTGTGCACTGTGTGGAGTACATTTCAGCTTGTACAGACAGGAGCTCGAGTCGACCCCATTGACTTCGCATCGGTTCGTGGCTAACGAGCCGGAGTTAGCGTGAGGAACAGCATGAGTTGCGCTGAGAAAGGACCCTAAAGACCAACATCATCATTGGTAAGGCTACTTAGGCTGCTAGAGTTATAAAACATCTAAACTATCCCTTTAGCCTAGGTATATTAGACTAGAGATACAAAACTCAAGATCACAAGGAACCCATAGATGCCAACTAGGTCATGCTAGCTTAGCAGGACATGGGGCTATATTTCACCAAAGTGAAACAATTATCTTTTCATTTAAATGTTTTTTGTAAAGAAATACAAAATTAAAAGGTAATTAGGCCATTCATTTGAAGGCAGTAATGTATCCTTAAAATATTTGGTAATTGTATGGCGTGAAATTGCAATTGGCAACTGCACTCCAAAACCCATATCTGTCTATTGCTAGCCCTAACCATGGCAAATGGTAGGTTATGAAACAATTCCTCCTATCTTCATCTTTTGGCTCATGTAGATTCCACAGTGTCAGGTGTTTGTGTTGTCCCTCATGCATGCTCAAAGGACACTGTTCAGTCACGCCAACATCCTGGTATTCATGTAACAACTGCAGTGACATGATTTTGGATGACGGGGCGGCGTAATCTCATTTGATTCTCGTCAAAGGTAGACACTCCCAAATTAAAGCAGACGAGTCGGCCGAATGGGAAGAGGTTTATAAGACATGCAATTGCTGGATCTGATCTGCAATGCGACTCATTTTACAGTTTGATCTGAATTTCGTGAACCAGGAAGTGCAGTAGCAGCAGCACAGGAGCCAAAACAGCAGCGTCAGCATGTACAGCTGTAACTGGATTTAATTCTGACCATGAAAACATGCAAATGTTTGTAAATAAACCACAGAAATTAAAATATTAAACTGGGAATAGGCCAGACTATGGGCTCTTTAAGGATCAAATGGAAATAGTATGTTGAGATTCCCCACACACGTGGAAAGTATACGTGACTCAGACGCCAAAGCACAATAGTATTGAGTTGGAATCCTAGCAGGTAAAAGGTGTGAGGAGTGAGGATAAAAGATAATCTACTGAAGCCTGGCTCTCCATCACCCTTCACTGGGGAATCCACGGAGAGGACAATGGAGCTGGGTTGCTGTGCATGCATGCTGGCCTGAAGCATGATCGCGTCATTGGATCTGTCTTCACATCGCCAGTGTGAGATGTTGATCCAGAATGCTAGGCTCTCCGGTGTTGCATGCTGACATTGAGGAAGTGACAGCAGGTCACTGTGGGAGCGGCCATCTTGATCTTCAGCTCCTTTTATCTCCTGCTTGTGCAAGAGGCCAACATGCTCCCTTGGCTCCCAGTGACGCAACCTCTTCTTCTCCACCTCCTCCTCGGACACAATGAGATCTTTCTCTACTGTCGCTCTTGTTGAGCACTTCAGTGGTCTGGCAGAGGTAGACTAGGATCGGCTTTAGACTACTTTAGGCTTAAGTAGTCAACAATTTAAGGAGTTATTTTGTGTGTGTGTGTGTTGTTGCCTCCTTTTTTTCTAAAGATTTCTAAAAATTGATTTCGCCGCTGTCAGCTCATCTCGGAAGAAATCAATTTCCATGGCTCCGCGCCTACTATCACTGCCATTGTATTTTTCTTTTAAAAAAAAAAGCATGGCCGTCATTTTCTATCACAGGGTCATTAATTATTGAGGCTCTCTGCGAGTTGACAAGACACGCGTCCCGTCTCGTTTGCCAGATGAATTATCTGTGTCTATGATCCTCGCCGTGATAATGTAACATGGCCTCCTCCTCTCTCCCCAATGGCATGAGATGGTGGCCCTGACCAACGGTTAAGGACAAAACCTCTGTACTCCTAATCAGCTTAAATGCTGGCTTATTCAAAGGCCCTCTTTCAGACGGAGCAGCTGCTGTCGGCGGCCAGTTTGAGTAGAGGGTGTGACTGCTGGCAGAGCTCGCCGATGCAGAGAGACCGGTTGGTGATTAACAAAACGTCAGTAGACTTTGGAATCTGGGGAGCCCAGTCTGATGGCTTTGTCCTCTGTTGCTCCAACCAAGGAAGGTCTCCCAGGTGGCTGGGTCGTACCGCCATGTGCCCTCCTTTATCCTCCCACTGTCCCTCCCTCCCTCCCTCCCTCCCTACCCCTTCAGGCCTATACTCTTCCCTCCCTCCCCCCTCTGCTTCTCTGTTCCTCCTCTCCTCTCCTCTCCTCTCCTCTCCTCTCCTCTCCTCTCCTCTCCTCTCCTCTCCTCTCCTCTCCTCTCCTCTCCTCTCCTCTCTTCTTCTCCCCTCCCCTCTCCTTTCCTCTCCACTCCTCCCCTCCCCTCCCCTCCCCTCCCCTCCCCTCTCCTCTCCTCTCCTCTCCTCTCCTCTCCTCTCCTCTCCTCTCCTCTCCTCTCCTCTCCTCTCCTCTCCTCTCCTCTCCTCTCCTCTCCTCTCCTCTCCTCTCCACCCCGCCTCGTCTGCTCTTCAGCCCAGGGCTGCAGATGTTTTCTGAGCTCCCAGAAAGAAAAGGGAAGTTCAGACATGCTTAGCATTTTTAGACCCCCTTGTGGAGCTTCGTCGGCAGTTCCAAAAAAGAATAAAGAAATGTATTTCTCTCCTGGTTTTTGAAGAAGCGTCGGTATAGCCTGTGTCATTCACTCTGACCCTCTCTCTCTCTCTCTCTCTCTCTCTCTCTCTCTCTCTCTCTCTCTCTCTCTCTCTCCTTGGAATGAAGCTCCATCGTTTCTTTGAAAATCCCTCAACGTGAGAGATAATGTCCCACAGAAAATGAAAGGAAGCAGGCAAAGTCTGGCTGGCAAAGAGTGCAGAGTGAGGCGATTTCCGCTGAGCCGTGCGGGCAGAGAGAGCGCTTGGGTACAGTAGTACAGTACATCTGGCAGATAGATTTCTGTCAGCAGCTCTCCAGTGACACACGGCTTGCCTGCCTGCGAGGAAGAGGATCAGATCCGTGGGTCCATGTTGTTGTGTGCTGCTGGCTGAACACCTAAGAAGCACACGTAGCCTGCTCCTAAAATGGCTGCCCTTGAAGCTCAACTCAGAGGAGGATCTGAGCAGCTCAGTGGCTGCCTGTCAGAGCCCCGGCTGAGCAGATGAAAGCAGTTACACAATCTCACCCCATTAGCTTGGTGTGGCACAGGGCTGACTGGCTGAAGAGACATAGCCTACACACTAAGGCAGATGGTAGTTGTGTGTAGGAGGCTGTTTTTTTCCTCCTTCTCCTCCGCAGGCTTCTCCCCTCCCCTCCTCTCTACTAAAAGGATTCTCTTGATATCCATGTCAAGGAACCTGGCATTAGAAAGCAACTTTGTTCAGAGCAGCGATGAGCTGCCAAAGAGAGCAGGGTGGGGCCCCTGGTGGGCCTGTAACCTGACCCTGAGCAACAATGGGGCCCCTGGCTGCTCGGCCTTCTCACTCACATGGAGCTCCTCTTCACCGGCTGCCCCGCTGGCTGCCCTGCTGGCTGGGAGACGGGTGGGTTCCCAACTGTTGTTGAGTTTTTTTTGACCACAGGTTGTTGTCAGATTCCCGTGATCAAAGTGATCAAAGCCCTTTTAGGTTTGGCTTTTCCATTATGATATAGGACATTAAAGGAACACTAACCAACATTTTGGGAAGTACACTCATTTGCCATCTTCTGACGAGAGGATTGATATCAATTTAGATTTGAATCTCTTTGATATCAATCCCTGTAACTTCCAGAATTAATCTCAATCTCTGTGGATCATGTTGGAAGTTGTAATTTCTTCACTTTTGACAGAGCTATAGGCTAGCAGAGCTAGCTGCTCCATAGCGCTTCCAGTCCTTGTGCTTAGCTAGGCTAGCTGATCCATACCGCTTCCAGTCCTTGTACTTAGCTAGGCTAGCTGCTCCATAGCGCTTCCAGTCCTTGTACTTAGCTAGGCTAGCTGCTCCATACCGCTTCCAGTTCCAGTCCTTGTACTTAGCTAGGCTAGCTGCTCCATACTGCTTCCAGTCCTTGTGCTTAGCTAGGCTAGCTGCTCCATACCGCTTCCAGTTCCAGTCCTTGTGCTTAGCTAGGCTAGCTGCTCCATACTGCTTCCAGTCCTTGTGCTTAGCTAGGCTAGCTGCTCCATACTGCTTCCAGTCCTTGTACTTAGCTAGGCTAGCTGCTCCATACCGCTTCCAGTCCTTGTGCTTAGCTAGGCTAGCTGCTCCATACCGCTTCCAGTTCCAGTCCTTGTACTTAGCTGCTAGGCTAGCTGCTCCATACCGCTTCCAGTCCTTGTGCTTAGCTAGGCTAGCATGCACCAGGGCCTCTCTGTGGGTCTACTGGACACGCAGAGATGAAACTGTAATCTTCTTGTCAGAGAGGAGTGTATTTCCCAAAATGTTCTAGTGTTCCTTTTAAGAATCATAATATTTTTATACCGACTTATAAAGCCTAGTTTACTGATCCAGTGTAGCGGTGCCATTTCTCCAGGAGTTTTTAGTGAACTTCTCCTCCTGTCACGGGTTGCTTTTTTCTGTTGTATGGAACTTGTATCCCAGGTGGAAAGGCTTATCTGTAATCTGTACCATGGCTGAAGGTAGGGTTTTTGATAACCATGCTAGTTGTGTGTGCTGCTGCTGGACGTGTTTGATTTAGAACGCAGAATCGTGCCACAGGTGCAGACAGAGAGGTCTTAGATCAACCGGATTCAAAGCTGGTGAGTCCTCCTCCTCCAGGAATGTTGGGTGGGTGGATACATATATCTATGGGTGGATACAGTAAAAAAAGACGTGGAGCAGTGGGCTATTCGACTGTCAATCAATAGTATCACAGAAGTGAAATGAGCAAATGACACAAGTCACATTAGGTTAGAAATGTCGGATTAGTGCTAATAGTGTAGTTTTTTTTAACAAAGACTAAAGGATTAAAGAAAGCTATGCACATTTCAAAGGGCCATACTTGTAGTAGTGTGAACCGTTAACCTTGAGGGACAGTAGTTGCCACATAGAAGAAGTGTTCAAGAGGTTGGGATCCTGAACATCAAGTTGAGATGCAACTTAACACTGTGTGGCAAAATTTTCTATCCGTCAAATCCTGAATTTGAATACATGCAAAAAATGCATATTAACGCATTTGCCTTGAATTAAAAGAATGCACAGATGACCACTTGTGGCAAATGGAAAAGAGATGCTTTCCACCAAGTGTTTTGTTATTTTGCTCCTAGCCAAACCCCCCCCCCAGAAAGGGCTCATCAAGCCGTGACCAGTTTGAATGCTAATGAACTATATTTAAATGAAAAGTGTCTCACTGTGTCAGCGGCACACAAAGGGGTGCGGACAAGAGGCAAAACCCACTTGATGAAAAAGCTGTCATACTGCCACACAGCCATTCCTATTTCCCATCCTCATCGTCTTTTACTCTGTCAGTTTCATTAAGACTTGTAAATATAAATTTTTTTCATAACTGACAATATAAATGTGGACAGTGATTGGTAATTACGATTGGCGGTTATGATAGGGGGGGGGGGGGGTTGGTCTTTGGCTGCAGCCTATTTGATTTAATTTATTCTTTTGGACATATTGTGAAAATATGTGATACATGGGATGGACTACGCTACCATGTACGTTGTGTGTCACCAACACTGAAAATACCGTTCCTCTCTTGGGATTAATGTCTTGAATTTAATCTGTGTTTATGCCACAACAATGATCTGTAATTATCCAGGGTGTACAGCATTAGGCCTATACAGTTTGGTCCAAATACTGAGCTATATAACTACCCATCTCAAAACCGAATTAGGCTAACTAAAATGGAAGGAATCTCCGTCTGTTTGTCTGTCTGTCCTTAGATTTTCTTGAGAACCGCTCATCCGATCGACTTCTCACTCGGCCGGTGTTTTGCCCGGGAAAGTGCAGTGTCGAGTGTGCAGTTGATTGGATGAGCGGTTCTTGAGAAAGCCGCAAGAAGCAGCAATACCGGGGGCCAAGCAATCGGCCCGGGCACGTTTTGGAACGTGCAACTGCACTGGTTCAATCAGTTGATCGGACTGCCTTCTCGAAAGAGCTGTGCGATGATGGTCAAATCATCTGCTTGTGTTTTACTGGCGAAGCCCAAACCACAGAGACACAAAGCCTTCATCCCTCTGTGGATTCATGCAATCTTATTTGAGCAAGGCTGATGCAATCTGACGGAATGGTCTGCTGTAAATACTGGGCTGCAGAGCTGATCTCCAGCTATGGCTTATCCCAAGGTAATATAAATGGGACAAATCAAGCCATAATCCCTCCTCTGTCCTCGCCATTGTTCTTGGTACCGGTGTTATACAAAAAAAAAAACAGCAAACATCAGCATAGAGATACAGAATTCTCATCTTTGTCATGTGTTGTGAAAAGCACCCTGCTGTGATATACTGTCTGTATTAGGGTTAGCGGTCAACACTGACTCAACTAATTTGAGAATGAGATATTATTCACCCTCGGTGTGAGTTATTATTTTGGTTCCAAAAACACAGGGACTGACCTTTGAGCCTGGCTTCTACAGTATATCTTGATATTTTTTAAATATCAAGTCAAAATGATATGCTGGCCAGTTCACTATCTGACTGAGGATGAGCGATATGAAATGCTGTTTGCTCATCATCCAAAAACATTTACATAAATGAACAGGTTATTATGAGTAATACAAACATTTTGAATTGATTGCAAGCAATTCATAATACAGCTTCACATTGTAAAATCTGCTCTGTACTTCACTCAGAATGGTACGGAATACCGTTGACCCTTATTTCATTTATTTTCAAACCTTTATTTTATATATATAATATTTTAAATGATGATCTTCCATACACAGGCTTTGTGCGTCATGCCCTCACTCTACAATACGCGCCTTGCCTAAATGAAAAGCAGTATTTCCATATGTCCAAATATGTCTTTCCCCCTTAAGATTCTCATAATCTAACCTTCTCATCATCTAACCTTCTCATAATCTAACCTTCTCATTATCTAACCTTCTCATAATCTAATCTTCTCATCATCTAACCTTCTCATCATCTAACCTTCTCATAATCTAATCTTCTCATCATCTAACCTTCTCATGATCTAACCTTCTCATCATCTAACCTTCTCATCATCTAACCTTCTCATCATCTAACCTTTTCATCATCTAACCTTCTCATGATCTAACTTTCTCATGATCTAATCTTCTCATGATCTAATCTTCTCATGATCTAATCTTCTCATCATCTAACCTTCTCATGGTCTCTTGTTTGTTTTGGCCTCCACAGGTTTCCCTGATTTTCCAGGGACTACTTCCCCTCCTCAGTGATGGAAGTATTGCAGTGCGACGGCTGTGACTTCCGCGCTGAGTCCTATGACGACCTGAAGACCCACATCCAGGAGGTGCACACGGTCTTCCTGCAGCCTGCAGACGCGGACGAGTCCGAATCGCTGAAGGATGAGGGAGAGGAGGAGGACAAAGAATGTTACGGCAAGGATGACAAGGATAATGTGCCTCCTGAAGTTGGAATGAGTAAGGCCGGCACGTTGCCTTAGGTGTTAGAGTTGGATCTCTGTTGGGGAAAATGTGGAAAATGTGAATGTGAATGTGGGAAAAATGTGAATGTGTCATATTATGATGTATTGATGAAAAGATAAAAAAAAGTTAGGCTATTTAATCACAGCTGCAATTGCTATTGTTAAACAATATAAATCCACACAAAATGAATTAAGTAATTTAGTGAGTAGTTACTGCTTACATTATAATAACAATACAATAACAAAAACATTTCTCCATGATAGACTATTTAGTTAAGCAGAATTGTCACACATTCTCTTTTTTCTTTTTTTTTCAGGCCCCCACTCCACTGAAAATTCCAACCAAACATTACAAAAACAGACAGCAGAATCCCACCTACCGTTTTACCAGTGCAAGTTCTGTGTCCGTTACTTCAGATCAAAGTCCTTCCTGAGGAACCACACCAAGAAGGTGCATGATGTCACAGAGGAAGACTCAGACGCTAGTAGCTCCCAGACGTCTAAACAACCCAGCTACACCGTTATAACGCACAATGATCATTCAAAAGTGTACTCCTGCCAGTATTGCACATACAAGTCTCCACGCAGAGCGAGGATAGTTAAACACCAAATAATGTATCACAACAAAGTTCCCTCAGAAGACACAGACGGACCGTCAGAATCTGGCAAGGCTGTAGAGGACTCTGATGAAGCCAGTGGATTGTTGAAGGGAACCTTTGCCTGCGAGTGGTGTGACTATGAGACTAACCAGAGGGAGAGCTGGACTAATCACGTGGTGAAGGAGCACAGTGACATGGTGAAGATAGTCTCCTCCATTGAGGAGCTGGAAGGGGAGGGAAGTGCAAGCTCCTCCAAGCCAGACTCCCCCTCCTCTTCCAGGAGCCCAGCAGGGTCAACTATAGCACTCACTGATATGAGTCGACACGAGGAGTCCACGGGGGAAACACCAGAGAACACGCTAGACAAGCCGGCTGCTGGGATCTCATCTTTTCACTATGCAAAGATTAAGGCGGTAATGCCAAACAGCACAGGCTCCTCCCTTTTGTCCAAGAGGTTTGCCACATCCGATGTCTCCAGTGCTGTCACTGAAATGGATGCCACCTTGCTCAACGAAGAAGACTCCAGGAGCAGCTTGGACGAGGAGGACGAGGCGTTGGGTGACATAGATGATCCCAATTATACTGGGACCCTGTCAGCTGACGCAAAACAACTTTTGACGGACGAGGATAACAAATTGCTGGAGACTAAAGGGATACCTTTCAGACGATACATGAATCGCTTCCAGTGTCCTTTCTGTTCCTTCCTCACCATGCACCGTCGGAGCATCTCCCGCCACATCGAAAACATCCACCTCTCCGGTAAAACCACAGTGTATAAATGTGACGAATGCCCGTTCGTCTGCACCAGTGCTCTCAAACTAGGCACGCACAAACAAAGCCACAGCTCCTCTGACGCGGACACCTTGGACCTAACGAGTGATAGCCCAGAACCACAGAATGACACCGCGGCCAAGCCGGTCAACGGGGGAAGTGTAGGCTCTAAAGTCAATGGGAAAAGGTCGACAGGTACGGCGAGTGACCACAACCAGCAGAACCCTCACCACTGCACGCTTTGCAGTTTCTCTACCACCACACTGAAAGGCCTTAGGGTTCACCAGCAGCACAAGCACTCCTACTGTGATGACATGCAGTCTGCTATCTTTGATGGTCCCTTGGCCGACCAGCCGGACTCTGAGGCAGAATGTTCTCCAATCGTTCTGCAAAAGACCCAGACCTCCATCCTAGGACTTTCCAGCAAAAAGTCCTCCTTAGGGAAAACAGCCAGGAAGTCCATTAACGACTTGCCTTTGGATTTGTCTCCAGTTAAGAAGAGAACTAGAATTGATGAAATTGCCAGCAACCTTTCGAGTAAGATAAGCCAAAGCCAACTGGACATGGTAATAAACCTGGATGAGATGGATGATGAGGAAGGGGGAGAAAATCATACCGGTGTTGATAAAGAGGGCAGCAACCATGACAGGGAGAACTATGTTTTCACTTACAACACACAGCAATTAAGAGAATCCGCTAACTCCCGCCAAGGAGGCAGAATAGGGAAGAGGAAAAGCAACCCCAAGTCCAAACCTAGAAACATTCCCATAGCACTGTCTCTCTCTGACGATGAAGGTGAGAATGTTCCCGCTGATTCTAAAGATCTCCAAGACCAGAGCAACCAAGACACCTTCCAGGAGAATACAGAATATCCGGAGGAACCTGGAGCGGCGCGTTTCTACTGTAAACACTGTGATTACCACAACAAGTCAGCCCGCAGTGTCAGCACCCATTACCAGAGGATGCACCCCTACATCAAGTTCAGCTTTAGGTACATCCTGGACCCTGATGACCACAGTGCCGTCTTCCGTTGCTTGGAGTGCTTCATCGAGTACACAAATTACAACGATCTACATCAACACTACATGGATCACCACCCTGAGGCTAGCAATGTGCTCAACTTCAACCAGCCTAATCTGGTGTATATGTGCCGCTTCTGTTCATACACAAGCCCCAACGTTAGGAGTCTGATGCCCCATTACCAAAGAATGCATCCCACGGTGAAAATAAACAATGCCATGATCTTCTCCAGTTATATAGTAGAGCAACCCCACAAGAGCGGGGAATCGCAAACTCTGAGGGAAATTCTCAACTCCGGCCCCAAGAATTTCAGCTCGGCCAGCTCTACCCCCAGATCCTCCTCCAGCCCTGCCTTGAAAACCATCTCCAAGACACCCGAGGCCAGTGCTGAGACCGAGGCTCTGAAGGACGCTATGGGCGGCAACGTTGTGGTGTATGACTGTGATGTTTGCTCCTTCGCCAGCCCCAACATGCACTCTGTTCTGGTCCATTATCAGAAGAAACATCCAGAGCAAAAGGCCTCATATTTCCGCATACAGAAAACCATGAGGGTCATCTCGGTGGACAGGCCGCAATCTGCCGGCAACTCCTCATTCAACCTCGGTGTCGCCAACACTCCGAAGTCATCAAGCTCCACACCGTTTGGATCTGATGAGGAAATATACTACTGTAAACACTGTGTGTACAGTAACAGGTCTGTTGTGGGCGTGCTAGTCCATTATCAGAAGAGACATCCAGAAATAAAAGTGACAGCAAAATATATTAAACATGGTGCTCCCACTCCCGGACTGATGAAGCTAATGGATGAATTGCAAATTGCAGCTCCCAAACAGTTTATGAAACAGTTCAACAGTAATGGATATGATGGATCTAGTACCTCCAGTCCCAAACCTGGCAGTGGAGAGAAAGGAGAAGCTGAGATGCTGTTCTTTTGTCAGCACTGTGACTATGGTAACCGCACCGTAAAAGGAGTGCTTATTCACTACCAGAAAAAGCACAGGGAAACCAAGGCCAACGCTGACCTTGTGCGTCGTCACACCGCAGTCGTCCGTAGTCAGCGTGAGCGTGCTCAGATGGGTCAGTCAGCCAACGTCTCATCTACCATGACGCCGGCCCCCTCCGACCCGGAGAACACATCGACTCTCCGCTCGTTGAAGTGCAAACACTGTTCCTACACGTCTCCTTACGTCTATGCCCTGAAGAAACACCTGAAGAAAGATCACCCCACGGTGAAGGCCACGGCCATGACCATATTACACTGGGCCTACCAAGACGGCATCCTGGAGGCCGGCTACCACTGTGAGTGGTGCATCTACTCCCACGCCGAACCCCAAGGCCTGCTCCTGCATTACCAAAGACGCCATCCTGAACACAATGTGGACTATGCGTACATGGCCAGCAAGCTTTGGGCCGGGCCAGAGACGACCCAACAAGGGCCCAACTCGGAAACCAAGCATTACAGATGCAGAGACTGTGCCTTTGAGGCCTGTACCATATGGGATATCACCAGTCACTATCAAGCGGTTCACCCTTGGGCCATCAAAGGGGATGAATCTGTCCTATTAGATATCATCAGAGGTAATAGGTCACCTGAGAAGCTCCAACAGGCAATGGCCAAAGAACAAGTAACTTTCACCTTTCATCAGGCCATCGAAGATGATGGAGCACTGGTTATCGATACCCCACAGCAAGAAATCCTTCCCCATCCGTCCCACTCGCGTCTCTCCATCTCCAACAACCCATATCAGTGTACTGTATGTCTGTCGGAATACAACAGTCTCCATGGCCTCCTTACACACTATGGGAAGAAGCACCCAGGCATGAAGGTCAAGGCCGCAGACTTTGCACAGGAAGCAGACATCAACCCCAGTTCCGTCTACAAGTGCCGCCATTGTCCTTATGTGAACTCTCGCATCCACGGGGTCTTAACTCACTATCAGAAACGGCACCCGTTAGTAAAAGTCACTGCTGAGGACTTTGCAGACGATATAGAGCAAATTCCTGACGTAAATGAAGGAGAGGATAAGTGTAAAACACAAAGGCAGGGCTACGGTGCGTATAGATGCAAAATGTGCCCGTACACACACGGTACAATGGAGAAACTCAAAATCCACTATGAGAAATATCACAACCAACCGGCTTCTGATATGTTCGCTCCTTCCCTCACACTCTTTTCCTCCGGCAAGGAGACGGAGGCGGTGGCTGAGTGCAGTGCCACTCATGTATCAAATGCACCAGAAGTGGAGGTCAGTGACTTTGACCACGCTCTCTCCCAGTTCCCCATCAAGACAGAGAAACATACCGTGTTTAATTGTCAGCTCTGCAAATACTTCTGCTCCACCAGGAAAGGCATCGCCCGCCACTACCGCATCAAGCACAACAATGTCCGTGCTCAGCCAGAGGGTAAAAACAATGTCTTCAAATGTGCTCTGTGTGCTTACACAAACCCTGTTCGCAAAGGCCTGGCAGCGCACTATCAGAAGCGTCACGACATCGATGCCTATTACACCCACTGTTTGGCCGCATCCAAGACTCTAACCGACAAGCCTGTCAAAGTGGTTGTGCCCCTGGCGTCGGAAGGGGGTGGTTCGGAGATGAGCGAGGACCTAAGATTGGCCGTGGAGAGGAGAAAATGTTCCCTTTGCGCCTTCCAGGCCTTCAGCAGAAAAAGCATTGTTTCACACTATATTAAACGCCACCCGGGCGTGTTCCCCAAGAAGCAGCACGCTAGCAAGCTCGGCCGCTACTTCACCGTGATCTATGCCAAAGAACCAGAGGACATCACTGACTCTGCGCCGGTGGAGGAGGACAAGGAAGCGATGGAGGTCCAACCTGAGCCCGAGCAGGACGGAGAGGTTGAATGGCTGCCGTTCAAGTGTCTGAAATGCTTCCGGATGTCCTTCAGCGCAACTGAGCTGCTCTCTCTGCACTACAATGACAACCACAACAAGGACCTGAAGAGGGACTTTGCGATCTCGCCCAGTCCGGCGGAAGATGGCTCAGAGTTGTACCAGTGTTCTCACTGTGAGCTGAGGTTCCTGTCACTGCCGGTCCTGGCCAAACATCTGATGAATCATAATGAAGAATTCCAGAAGCGAGCCATGAGGCAAGAGAGGAGGAGGCAGCTTCTCAGCAAGCAGAAGGCCACAGAACCACCCGAGACCAAGGCTGACAAGGTGAGTAGAGACCAGATGTCATAGAGAATGTTTTTCAAAGACACTGGGTGCCTTTGCTTTTTATTTAATATTCCAATATTATCCGGGATACTTGTGTATTCCATCTATGAGATAGCACACAAATGCCATATCCTTTTCGTAATGGTCAGGATACGCTATGAGAAACCTGAATATGTTCGCTGGGATAGGTCAATATTTGTGAGGATTCTGAACGTGAACTCTTTAACACAGACTTTTTGCAGTCTGGGTGAGTTCCATTTCCATGGCAACACTAGCAATATTCCTTCTACCCATTTATAATGGCACATCGGTAGGTTTATACACACAATAGGGTTGGGTACCGTTCACATTTGAACCGATACCGGTACTTTAGTCTCTAAAAATGTAATCTACCTACCTCAGTTGTAAAAAATGGGTCCAAACTTCAAATGATTTATTATCGTTATTATTTATTTAGAACAATTTGTTAACACATTGTGCGCCATAAACGGCGTAAGTGGTTATTGCCCGCCATGCGTTGAACGTCAACAACGGCGTAAATAGTTTTTGGGATCAATATTTAATTTTTTCACCATGACATTCATAATTCATCCAGCCTCCCTCCGGACTGCAGAGGCACCCTGTCTGAGATTGCAACGCCTCAATACCGCCGCCTGGTGGATTGTCGGGCGAGTTACACTCATGCTAAACCGGAAGTGGCGATCGGTGCATCAAGGAAATTCCTCCGGCAGTAATATCTTGTTACGTGGGTCCAGACAAACACTTGAGTGCATTTGGATAGCTTTCGAAACGCAATAATCGATATGATTTCGGCGTTTATTGCGCCATACAAACCGGAAATGGATATAGGAGATCGACGTCAAATAATTGGGATCTTTTTCCTCCAGTCTCATCGGCGAACGGTAAGAGGACACTAGCGTTATTTTCAGCCCGATTGTCCATCTCTTTGTTTGCAATCAGTCTGATCAATATATCAACCCATACTAAATAAAGCCGTTACTGATGATCAAGGAATTATAAACGACCCCCCCCCCCCCCCTTTCCTTCACGCATGATGAAGCATAATGTATACCGATCATATACATTTGAATTTTTTAATATAGCGTGCGTCAGGGCCTATAACTAGCGTTTTTGGAATTACAGCAGAAAAGCTTAAAAACAGCGCTGGCAGACTGGGTATAATGATGGGCACAATGCCCGGCGCCCAATGTGTTAATATATATATAATATATAATATTGCAGCGACAACTCTGCATCTAGCTTTGTAAAGTGTAAGCACACTTGCAACCGTTTTTGGCTTGCCATTGCCCCGACTGCTTTGTTGTTGAATCAAGTCAAATCCTAGGTAAGCGTGTATTGTGCGCGTGAACGTTGACGTGACATCATCGGACTTAAATTTTTTTTTATTTGATCTTGCGTGAATCGGTACTCGGTAGTACCGACGTGATCCCTAACATTCACACCTGGGAGCTGCCCAGTAAAACACTGACACTGTTGGCACTAAGCAGCTCCACTGGAACAGGTGGAAGTTGAGTGCCTTGCTCAAGAGCACGTCACCAGTGGATGTTGAGGGAGGGAGAAGCATTATTCAGGGGGTATTAAAACATCCTAAAAAGTATTAAATGTATTTGCACAGGTATAAAAAAAATGTCATCTTCCTGGCTGTCGGGTGATGAAATAATATTTAATATATAAAATTGTTTTTGTATTCAAGTCGTTGTTTTTTGCGGGTACTACCGAGAGCTTGATGCGTCTGGCAAGACCTTAAAAAGGCTTTAAAAAAAGTCTTACATTTAACTTGTTGAAACCTGTTATTCCCGACCCCACGGTTTTCCCGTCCAGGAATAACACAGATGTCCCGGTTACGAGCCGTGCACTGAACATGGATAACATTGTTATCTGGCAAATTAAAGATTAAATGTTCTAAATAAAAAGCAAAAATCTCAAATATATATATTATTTTTCCTTTCCTTTTCATAATTGACAAACGGTGAATAATGACTCAAGCATAAAGAGAGTGCTGCATATGACCGCCCTCTCTTCTTTTATTCTCTTATTTTCTCTGTTCTCTCTCTCTCTCTCTCTTTCTCTCTCTCTCTCTCTCTCTCTCTCTCTCTCTCTCTCTTTCTCTCTCTCTCTCTCTCTCTCTCTCTCTCTCTCTCTCTCTCTCTCTCTCTCTCTCTCTCTCTCTCTCTCTCTCTATTTAGCTGAAGGATCTTCCTTCATTTGCTGCATTTAAAAGTATGCTCTCTGACCACTGTGTGTCAACTTTTAACTGTCTTAGCTGATTTTATTCATTGTTTATTCTTATTTATTGTGCCTATATGTGCCGATTGATGACCTCTGAGCAGGTCCTAAATTATTATTATTATTATTATTATTATTATTATTATTATTATTATTATTATTATATGTATGAAATTGCTGATAGACAAGTGTCTTGTTTTGTAAGCTCGTTGTCACTTTAAAAGAGGATAACCTCGTACGAGTTGAAATAAAGGTTTGAAATTAAATTAAACAAAATCCTCTTTCCCTTACCAGGAGAATCCTGCAAATAAAACACCCATCGGCTTCAGGTGTAACTTCTGTGTGGAGGTGCACCCTACCCTCCGTGCCATCTGCAACCACCTGCGAAAGCATGTCCAGTACGGGGAGGCCAAAGAGGGACATGTCAAGGTAATTACAATTCAAATAAACATTAGTATTTATTTGTTTCAGGGAGGGGTGTAACATTAATGATTATCTGATTCGAGGTTTGTGTGAATTGTTTTCATGTTGAGCTATAGATTGTGGATGAATACACACAGAAAGGTACACCATGCCAATGTTCATGCTTTATTTGTTTTAAACGAGACAATTTAGAAATGTGTCCATTGAGGATACATTGGCATTTCAAGTGGGGTGGACCGCGCGGGAAACAACAATGACGTAACCACTACACCTCCCTATAGACATTACTAAAAAATTACCTCATCAAGTAGATCCAGCAATAAGTACATAGCATATTTGTTTGTTGTTTAAATATACCAACCACTGATATAAGTAGACTCTCCAGCTGCTATTTTAAGGTCCACTTTGTTTTCTTCTCAGTGCTGTACTTCTGTCTCTACTGATGCCCAGCCTCTCTAGACAGACCTAGCTGTGCTGGATCTGGATTCTGTTTCCAGTTTTGTTTATTGCCAACAGAGGCCCCCATGTAGACAGTCTGTCAACTTCCCCCTGGAGAAAACAGGCACTGCTGTCCCAATGCAGGAGGGGTGTTTGTGTGTGTGTGTGTGTGTGTGTGTGTGTGTGTGTGTGTGTGTGTGTGTGTGTGTGTGTGTGTGTGTGTGTGTGTGTGTGTGTGTGTGTGTGTGTGTGTGTGTGTGTGTGTGTGTGTGTGTGTGTGTGTGTGTGTGTGTGTGTGTGTGTGTGTGTGTGTGTGTGTGTGTGTGTGTGTGTGTGTGTGTGTGCGCAAGTGCAATGGGGGGGGGGGGGGGGGGGGGGTAGCCAGCTATAACTTTAAGGGCAATGGCGGGTACCCATTCAGACATTAGTATTCCACTGAGGTAGTCAGGGACTCTTGGCAGAGACACCCAGGTCTGAGGACCAACAACCTCACACCCAAGACTAAGGCCAAGAGGAGGCCTGGCTCTCAGATACTCCATATCTATCTCCTTTATATACAAGTTATTATTTGTAATCATAATAATCATAATTACTTACCTCATACTATAGTCTACCCATATAATGTATGATGTCATGTACAATAGTGCTGCATATACTATATATATAAATGTTAACAAAACAATTATTTACAGCATATATATATATTATCTATATATCCATATCTGTCTGATATCTGCATATAATCCGTCTATATACCTTCCTTATACACCTGCATATAAGCCAAACAACTCTGCTGTCTGTACATATCCCCTACCTAACTTATTTGGAAAATAAACATCTACAGTAGGACGTCGAGCCCCTTTTATGAAAGGAGTCGGTGTTTTTTTCCCAGGCAGCGAGAACATCTGACACGCGGCGTCTGGAAGCGGTCTTGTCTAGATGTGTCACAGCGTTCATTCAACTTTTAAGTAGAAAGTGTCGACTTTACTGTGGGGCTTCATATTAAATATTATTATCAAATATTATATTAGTAACATCATTCTTATAGCTCCAGCTTCTGGTACCCTCTCCTCAGAACGGGGCTAAAGGGACAGGCAGGCAGGCAGGCGGACAGCAGGAGGGCAGGGTTGGGCCTGTGTGGATGCCACATCTTATTTATGGCTCCATGAAGTGCAGGGTCAGGTCCTTCTGCAGCAAGAGTGAGCTTCCTGGAGGCAATAAAAAAAAAGCCAGGCTGGGTTGTCTGTCTGTGTGTGACGGCTACAGGAACCAGCCTGCACTCCTGCAGATGAAGGAAGTGGGCAGGTATGGGAAGGGGGTAAAGCATGAATGGACAAGGGGCCTATTCACTGGTGCCAGTAGAGGAGCACTATGACCAGCTAAAGTGAGGCCCCGGTGGATAGAGACGAGTCTGCCCGCTGGACAAAGTTCACTAGTTGATCAGAAGAGGATTAGGCGTGTCTGATTCGTGTTACATAGGCAGAGAGATACTATGAGAACAGGGTAGACTTCCTGAACTGTGTCGGGTTGGGTTTCTAAAGCCTTTTCATTTGGGGGACGGTTGGCTGAACATGTAGTTGATCAGTCTTTTAAGGGCATGTAACTGTCAGCCATATTGATCCATCGATCTGACTTGAGGGGCTGAATAGCCATGACATTTTGGTCGCGATGAAAACTCTCGCATGCGACCTCAACTTAAGTCAATATTCCTCCTCGTTTGAAATCCCTCTCCACATGTATAGAAAGCAGGGGTGTAAAAAGTACCCAGAAATTATACTTAGGTGAAAGTATGGGTACCGTCTAAAAAATCGTACTCAAGTAAAAGTCGTCTGAGTATCTGGCTAAAAACACACTTGAGTAAAAGTAAAAAAGTTTCTACTTTTAGATGTACTTATGTACTAAAAACTTGTTTTTATTCCGGGGCAATGAAAATGTACGTTTCATCACTCGTACTATCGTTTGTGGCCATCTTCTGTAGCTTGTCACTCTGACTGTCTTTATTATTCTGATAGCAGGTGTTTAATCAAAGATCCCCGCTTTCTAGTCTTGCACAAGGACCAATCAGCATGGGTATGGGCGGGTTAATTTTCCATTGATGGGGATTTGATTGGCTGTTTTTAAATAAAGAGCGGCCGCAGGATTAATAACGTTAGCGTTAGTTCGCCCAGAAAAACAAATATACTAATTAAAATGGTTGGACCTGCGAGATTTGTACTTTGTAGGTCTGCATTTTAAATGTAAAGAGTAAAAAGTATGTTTTTTTTCTCTGAAATGTAATTGAGTAAAAGTACAAGTATACAAACCTAATAATACTTGAGTAAAGTACAAATCCCCCAAAACAGTACTTAAGTATTGTAACAAAGTACAATTACTCAAGTACTTTACACCCCTGGTAGAAAGGTGACCTCCACGTGTCCCCTCTCTTCTTCCTCCTGCAGCAGGAAGTCAGCGAGGTGCCGCTGTCCCTCCCCCCGCCGCAGAGCCTCGCTAACGGAGAGCTGGAGCCGGACGACGCGGCCGCCGCGGAGGCCGACTGCCTGGAGACCGCCGCCACGGCAACCACGGGCCCGCTGGTGGTCGCCGCCGGTGGTGGTACTGTTGCCATGGAGACGACGGAAGCACGGACGGA
This sequence comes from Notolepis coatsorum, assembly GCF_963971535.1. NCBI lineage: Eukaryota > Metazoa > Chordata > Actinopteri > Aulopiformes > Paralepididae > Notolepis > Notolepis coatsorum. The sequence continues at coordinate 91,022,677 of NC_140175.1, forward strand.
TGGAGGAGGAGGCAGGGCAGCGGCCCTGGTGGCGGCGGCGAGGGCGGTGGTGTCGGGGGGCCAGCTGAAGCAGCGCCTCACGGCGGGGGGCCACCCGTGTGCCCAGTGCGACCGGGTCTTCATGTCCATGCAGGGCCTGCGGTCCCACGAGAGGAGCCACTCCGCCATGGCCATGTTCAGCAGGGAGGACAAGTACAGCTGCCAGTACTGCCAGTTCGTCTCGCCCTTCAGACACAAGTAAGTGCACAGGGTTCGCACAAGGCCCTTGAGGTGCTTGAAGTGCTGATTTGTTTACAAAAAAAGTCAAGGCCTGGAATTCCTTGAAAACAGCCAATTTTTTAACAAGGTGCTTAAAAAGTACCTTGAAATTCAAATTGAATGTTTTGTTCATCCATGATCAAATTGTTCTGAATCAAGAAATTGCATTATTTCTTTATCTAAAGTGTAACTAATTGTCGGAAATTGGTTTTAAGCCATAAATATCAGATTTTCTTTCAATAAAAAAAAAACGCATTTAAAAGTGAATTGGATCCTTTTAAATTCCCTTTTTAAATGAAAAATTGTGCTTGGAAAGATACTTGAAAGTCCTTGATTTTCATTTTGCAATGTCTGTGGGAACCCTGAGTACAGGAGAGATGAAGAGTTTCTGTCCGTCCAGCGCTTCCACTATGTCTTCTATTATTCCACTGTGTTATTGCAAGTAAACTCACCTCAGTCAGTCAACATTATGTACAATATGTATTCCTGGATTTCATTTGAAACTCATTTCTTCAAATGGCCACGCTCTAAATCCTCCAGATGCTTTAAGCTCCACACGTGCAGCCGTAGTATAGTTTCGCTATATATTCTGTTTGTTCTATCAAAAGAAAATCTCTTTGAATCTTACATTTACTCCAAAGATGTCTCCGCCTCCACCCTTTGAGACTGGCAGCGGAAGGCAAACATCCCGGCCGAGACATATTGATAGTGTGATTTGTCTTATCCATTGCTTAGGGGGAGAGAGGAGAGAGGGGGGGGGGGGAGAGAGAGAGTGAGAGACAGACCTCATCTCTTCTCTCTCCCTACTCCCGAGTGTAATCCCTCTGTACTGCCTGTGCCCTGACCCAGAAAGAAGGCGCGTTCGTTCCCATGCCACCTAGGAGGCTGGCATTAAAAACACCGCCGCGGTCCCCACAGGCCCTCGCACACTCACTCTCACCAGGGGGAATTGTGGGTAGATGAGTTCACCCCACGGTTCCCTGTTCTGTAGTCGTTGGATGTGTCTGCTGCTTGTTGTCGGGTAAACAGAACGGACGGCAGACGTAGACACTGCTGGATGTCCCACTGTAGACACCATCAAAGTGCACGTCATGGAACATGTCTCTCTCTCTCCCTCTCTCTCTCTCTCTCTCTCTGTTCTCTCCTCTTGTCACTGTCTTCTCTTCTGTTCCACTCATTACTTGCGATCCCTTTGTCTTCTTTTCATCACCCTCTCTTCTTTTATTCTCTTATCTTCTCTGATCTCCCTCTCTCTCTCCCCCCCCCTTCTCTCTCTCTCTCTCTCTCTCGCTCTCTCTCTCTCTCTCTCTCTCTCTCTCTTTCTCTCTCTCTCTCTCTCTCTCTCTTCCTCCCACCCTCACCCCTATCTCTCTCTTTCTCTCTCTCTCTCTCCCCCCTCTCTCTTTTTCTCTCCCTCTCTCCCTCTCTTTCTCTCTCACTCCTCCCTCTCTCACCCTCTCTTTTATTCTCTTATCTTCTCTGATCTTCCTCTTTTTCTCTTTCTCCCTCTCTCCTTATCCCTCTCTTTCTTTCTCTCTCTCTCTTCCTCCCTCCCTTTTCCTCTATCCCCCTCTTTCTCTCTCTCTTTCTCTCGCTCTCTCTCTCTCTCTCTCTCTCTCTCTCTCTCTCTCTCTCTCTCTCTCACCCTCTTTTTTATTCTCTGATCTTCCTATATCTTTCTCACTCTCTCACTCTCGTCCTGTTGTGTGTGTTGTCTCTCTCTCTCTCTCTTTCTCACTCACTCGTCCTGTTGTGTGTGTTGTCTCTCTCACACTCTCTCATTCACTCGTCCTGTTGTATGTGTTGTCTCTCTCGCTTTCCTCACCAGTCTGGACCGACATGTGCAGTCTCACCACGGTCACAACAAGCCCTTCAAATGCAAACTCTGTCCCTTTAAGTCTGCCTACTTGAGTCGCCTTAAGAGCCACCTGCACAAAGCACATGCAGGTAAACCAGCACGCACACACACACACACACGCACACACACACACACACACACACACACACACACACACACACACACACACACACACTATACATACACACACACACACACACACAGATATACACACACACACACACTCACACACACATACACACAAACACACACACACACACACAACACATACACACAAACACACACACACAAACAGATACACACAAACACACACACACACACAGATACACACATACAAATACACATACACATACACATTTGCCAAGTTTGTGAGAGAAAGCAGAATACGTTGTTATGTATATACACTGAAACAGTCATTTTGGTGAGGGTTTGGCACAAAAATGTAATAATAAATCAATCTATCGATCGTATATGAACACCAACATAAACACACAAATATACACAATGACACACATGCAACCACACGTACACACACACACACACACACACACACACACACACAGTACACACACACACACACACATAAATGTTTGTGTGAAATATGGGGACATGTATATAACTAATCCTAATCTTAACCATCACACTACAATAGCTTGTCAAACAGGATGTCAAAAATTTCCTGATTTGGTAGCGTGTCCTGATTTTGTGAGTGTGAATTGTCCTGATTTTCCACATAATTGAGGTACACACACACACACACACACACACACACACACACAACACACACACACACACATTGATGTGCACACACATACCAATACACGCACGCACACGCACACACACACACACACAGGCCATACACATGTGATACTTCCCTGAGTGTGAACACATAACCAGTCCAAAAGGAAAGGGAGGAACAAAGTATGATTGACAGATGGACAATCTTCAAGGATGTGTACCTTTATTGACCTATCTCAAGCCCTGCCCTCTTTTCTTGATCCTCCAATCAAAACCCTCGCTTCCTTTGGACCAACATTTGCGTGTTTGTTTATCGTTTGATGGTTTGTTGTGGAAGATCAGGAAAAGGGGGCTGGGTTTCGAGAAAAGGCTAAAGTGCTTCATCGCGCTCATTTGCACTGAACCAGGAGTTCTGAGAAGAAAGCATTTTTTTCTTCTTTTTTTCTCTGAATCAAAGACTATTTGGGTCCAGATCAAACAAGCAGCCCACAATCAGTGTGCAGATAGACCCCACTGGTGTCAGATGTGATGTCTTTGATCCAGAGCAGATATCTGTGGACACCAAACCCTACCATTATTATGTCAACGGATGTCTGTTTTAGAAATATAACAGGAGAGAGAGGCCTGTACCACAAAATGGAATGCATGCCGCTGCCCTCTTTTGATGTGATCCCATGCCTCATATGTTTCATGTTTTTTGAAGGGACCAGACGGCAGAAATTGATTGCAAAGACAAGACATAGAGACAGACGGCCAAGAGCAGCGAAGCCCCGCGAGAGGGAGAGGCAGAGAGAGAGAGAGAGAGAGAGAGAGAGAGAGAGAGAGAGAGAGAGAGAGGGGAGGGGGAGAGAGAGAGAGAGAGAGAGAGAGAGAGAGAGAGAGAATGAATGAATGAATGACACGTGAGTTGAGTGCATGCGAGAGAGCAAGAGAAAGAGAGAGAGAAAAAGAGAGAGAGAAAAAGAGAGAGAGAGCAAGAGAGTCAATCATTAGGAGTGACAATAGGGAAGAGACCACTTTTCAAAAGCCGCAGACATGAATACTATTCGTCTGTCTCTGATTGGAGAGACATACCAGTCAGATTCAACAATCGCCTGCGGATGATTGACTTGAACAAAAATCAATTTAGAGTCGTGATTACGTCTGGAGAGAGAGCGGAGGACGGTGTCTTTCATTTGCGTTCCCCTTTTATTCTTTGTCAAAACATTGTGTTCCCTCTGTTGGGCATCGAATCTCACGCACCTTGTCTCCGTCCTTTGCCTGTGTATGCTTTTGATTGTATCCCAGGTAATAGGCTGAGGACAGTGTGTGTGTGTGTGTGTGTGTGTGTGTGTGTGTAGTAGGGCTGGGCGATTAATCGATATTTCGATTAATTCGAATTAATGATTTAGGACGATTTTGACAAATTTAAATCGATTTTCCAAAATAAATATACGTTTTTTTTATTTATTTTTTTTAGTCACCTTTTATTTTACAAAAAGTGATGTTAGGTGAAAGTTAGATTAGCACTTTATTAATCCCAATAGGGACATTCATCTTGGTTTGATCATTTGTTTGTGTCAAATAAAAAAAATAAGAAACATTTGCTCTCAAGAGAAAAAAATCGATTAAAATCGTAAATCGGATTAAAAAAAAATAATCAGGGATTTTATTTTTAGGCCATATCGCCCAGCCCTGTGTGTGTAGGTGTGTGTGTGTGTGTGTGTGTGTGTGTGTGTGTGTGTGTGTGTGTGTGTATTTGTATATGTCTGTGTGTAAGTGTGTGTCTGTGTGTCTGTGTGTGTGCGTGTGTGTGTGTGTGTGCTATGGAATCCATAGCACACGGCATGTGAACGCTGCTTCTCTCGATAAGGTGCTAAAGTCATTCAAGGGTAGAGCAGCAGAAAACGAGTGTCAGTGGCCCTCTGTCTGAGCGCTGGTGGCAGGGTTCTGTTCAGGCCGCTATCAAGGCCATCAATTTGCCCTTGAATGGGTTGCCTGACTGGTCATCATCAAAATGTGTCAAAAAATAGAAAATTGGACACAGAGGCAGATTCGTCATGTTTTGTAGCCCGAGAGCCGGACTCGCTGGCTTCTTCAGTATTGGTTAGATTGGTGCGGCAGTGCTGTCCTTTTACCAAACCGTTCACCGTCTGTAGTGTGGTAGTGAAAGGGTTAACCTCTCTATTGTCGCAGTGAAAGGGTTAACCCTTTGGTAGTGTGGTAGTGAAAGGGTTCAAATACCATATGGGTCCTCCTTCTCTCAACATTGATGGAATATGAAATGAGTCTGTTTATTCCATTATATCAAGTTCAGTTTTCACTTATGAATCACAACACTGTTTTTCCTTCACACAGAATATGACCACCGGTCTGTAGTACAACGTTCATTCGTAGGTCTTCACCCAAACGCCCACAGAGACAAAGTCGATCTCTTTGTGCTTTTCAATGTTGCGCTGCGTGACAAGTGAGGTGATGGTGATTCTCACGGCGTTTAGATTAGATTCAAATGTATTGTCATCATCATTGTCAAGTACAGCACAACAAAGTTTGGCATCCAACCAGAGTGCAAATGTAAACAGTAAAGTGCAATAGTTTACAATGTACAGGTGATTCAATTGGGTATAGAATATATAAATTAGTACTACTGAGTAATAGTGTTAATCAGATGTACGTATGTACTAGGGATGGGCGTGAGTAATTGTAGCTATATAAAAAAAAGAATAAAATCGAAATTATAAATTTTTATTAACTTTTTTTTATATATATCTTTTCACATATATGTGTAAGATTATAACTGTTTGTTGGTTTCCTTAGACATATATACGTGAATGAACAAAAATAAGTAAACAAAAATGTCATAGTAGGACATTCTAGAACATTTGTGATGTCACAGTATGATGTCATATAGAACATTCTAGAACATTTGTGATGTCACAGTATGTTGTCATAATAGAACATTCTAGAACATTTGTGTTCTATATATATTCAACAATTCTCTGGGTGGGGAGCGGATAGAGAGACCATGTGCATGATATATCAGGCGATGATCAGGTCAGCAATTGACTATGGCTGTTTTGTGTACGGCTCTGCGGCCAAGTCTATTTACGAAAGCTGGATGTGCTTCAGTGCAAGGCTCTGAGAATCTGTTGTGGAGCTTTTAAGACCACCCCAGTTCCAACACTATTGGTGGAAATGGGGGAGTTGCCCTTAAACCTGAGGAGAGTAAAGTTAGGGCTACAGTACTGGGCAAAATTGAGTGGGACTAGTCTGTCCTTCCCAGCTAGGTGTTTACTTTCAGGAGATGGGGATAAGTATAAGCCTTTTTTGTCCAGTATTGATCAGTGGGCCAGGAAGTTGAGATTGCATCAGGTGGGGGTTGCGGAGCACACTTGTTGGCTGTCAGTGCCATTTTGGCTAGTTCCTGATCGAGTCATTGAATTTAGGTTCTTGATGGAGGAGGATAAGGGCGAGATTGTGGGAGAAATAGAGAGGTTCCTTTTGGGCTCAGGGTCTCTGGAGGTTTTCACTGATGGCTCTGTGGATCCTGAAAGTGAGAGGGCAGGCTTTGGGTGGTGTGTGCCTCGGTTAGGGATCGGTAAGGGACAGAGAATATCTGATGGCAGCTCTGTGTTTGTGACAGAGTTGCTTGCCATTCTCTGGGCATTGTGGTGGGTGGAGGAAGTGGGACCAAGCCAGGTGATTATATGTTCTGACTCGGCTGCTGCACTGATGGCTCTGAGTGCAGGTGGGTCTAAAGCTCGCCCTGATCTCATTCAGGAAATAATGTTGGTTTTATATAGGATTGCGAAGGCAGGCTGGTCAGTGGAGTTTTGTTGGGTTCCGGGGCATGCTGGGATTGCGGGAAATGAGATGGCTGACTCCCTTGCCAAACAGAGCCTGGGAAGGGAGGAAGAGATAGGCATTTCAATGGGAAGAGTAGAACTCAGAGAGAAGATAAAGAAAGGAGTTGAGGCTGAGTGGCAGGCTGAGTGGGAAAAGGGGACCAAGGGAAGGCACTATTTCTCTCTGCAGCCTCGGGTCAAAATCAAGGTGGATGGATATGGGTCTAGGAGTGATGGGGTGAAGATGTGTAGATTGAGGCTGGGACACTGTGGGTTGAACAGTACCTTGTGCATTGTGGGAAAACATCCAGATGGGCGGTGTGAATGTGGAGAGACTGAAACTGTCGGGCATGTTTTCCTAGAATGTGAAAGGTATAGGAAAGAGAGGGACATATTTTATAAAAGTCTGGTAGAGTTGGGAGTCTCTTCCTTCTCTCTTAAATCTTTCTTTGGCATGGATAATGAAAACCACCAGCTGATCACAGAGTCAGTGCTGACATTTCTGCACGCGTCAGAGTTGTATCAGAGGATATAGCGTTATTGTATTTATTAGTATTGGACAGGCAAGAGGAGCAGAGAAGAAGGAGATAGAGTCGATAGTAATGTGTTTTGAAGATGAGAAGAAGAAGAGGGTAAACAATCAAAAGTTGATTTACCAGAGGCCTAACTATGGAAACCATACCACTAGCGTAGTATAAGAACTGAGGAGGGCAGTAATACGCCTGCGGGAAATTCAAAAGAAGAAAGAAGAAGAAGAAGAAGAGCTCATCAAAAGGGCAGTAATACGCCACGATGCGTCTACACTGCCGGAAATTCTAAAGAAGAAGAAGAAGAAGATCTCATTCTGCATCTACTAACTAACTCAGACTGTTGACTTGTGAACGGTGGCTTTGTTTTATTGAATCCTTGTCGTTTTGGGAGCATGGAGGTTCACGGCGGTGGATCTGGAGGTGTGGTCGTTAGCCGCAGCAGCGTTCCAGCTTTCCTGACCAAACTTTGGACACTGGTGGAAGACCCAGAAACTGACCCTCTCATCTGCTGGAGCCCAAATGGAACTAGTTTTCATCTATTTGACCACGGTCGCTTCTCCAAGGAGGTTCTTCCAAAGTTTTTCAAGCACAACAAAATGGCCAGCTTCGTACGACAACTCAACATATATGGATTCCGTAAGGTGGTCCACGACCATGGGGTTCTTGTGAAACAGGAGTTAGACCACACAGAGTTCCAACATCCTTATTTCATCAGAGGACAAGATCAGCTGCTGAAGAACATCAAACGTAAAGTCACCAATGTGTCCAATCTGAAGCAGGATGAGCTGAAGGTGTTTCCTGAGGAGGAGTCTAAGATCCTCAGTGATGTTCAGCTGATGAAGGGAAAACAGGAGAACAGCGACTCTAAGATCATCTCTATTAAACACGAGAACGAGGCTTTGTGGAGGGAAATTGACAGTCTGAAACAGAAAGACTCCCAGCAGCAGAAAGTTGTCAACAAGTTGAACAGAGTTCTGGGCATGAAGAGAAAGATCCCTCTGATGCTGAACGACAGTAGCTCTGCCCACTCCATGCCTAAATACAGCCGGCAGTACTCAGATATACACAAGTGTATATCTAATATCTACCGGTATTCAGAAAAACAGCATTAGACACTTACCTTGTTCACTATTTCCAACAGTATATAAAGCACTGATAACTCTGGATAACTCTCCAAGGACCAAGTCTATCCGTTGAGGAATCAGTTGAAGCAATGATCATCTAGCTGTTTGTTAGGGCTTATGTATGTTACAAGCGACAAACCATGCAAACCGGACCGCTCCTAACTCTACGCCGGATGATTGTCGATATCGGTCAGGCCCCAAGACGTGGCCTGCATGTCTCAACCCCACAGCCCATTCTAGATCCCCATTCGCCAGCGCCATCGGCACACATAAAATTACCTAATGCAAATAAATAGAACATAAAAAGGGATAAAAGTCAATTATTAGAGATTATAATACAGACAGTCCTATTGTTAGATCCACAGAACATGTAGATTAATCGATTACTCGTAGCTATAGAAAAAAGAAAAAAAATCGAAATTATCTGTTTTTATGGGGGGAAAATCTTTATTTTTGAAAGATTTTATATATATCTTTTCACATATATGCGTAAGATTATAACTGTTGGTTTCCTTAGACATATATACGTGAATGAAAAAAAATAAGTAAAAAAAAATTATGTCATAGTAGGACATTATAGAACATTTGTGATGTCACAGTATGATGTCATATAGAACATTCTAGAAGATTTGTGATGTCACAGTATGATGTCATATAGAACATTATAGAAGATTTGTGATATCACAGTATGATGTCATAATATAACATTCTAGAACATTTGTGTTCTATATATATTCAATTCTCTCTCATTCTGCATCGACTAACTAACTCAGACTGTTGACTTGTGAACGGTGGCTTTGTTTTATTGAATCCTTATCGTTTTGGGAGCATGGCGTTTCACGGCGGTGGATCTGGAGGTGTGGTCGTTAGCCGCAGCAGCGTTCCAGCTTTTCTGACCAAACTTTGGACACTGGTGGAAGACCCAGAAACTGACCCTCTCATCTGCTGGAGCCCAAATGGAAATAGTTTTCATCTATTTGACCACGGTCGCTTCTCCAAGGAGGTTCTTCCAACGTTTTTCAAACACAACAACATGGCCAGCTTCGTACGACAACTCAACATATATGGATTCCGTAAGGTGATCCACGAGCATGGGGTTCTTGTGAAACAGGAGTTCGACGACACAGAGTTCCAACATCCTTCTTTCATCAGAGGACAAGATCAGCAGCTGAAGAACATCAAACGCAAAGTCACCAATGTGTCCAATCTGAAGCAGGATGAGCTGAAGGTGTTTCCTGAGGAGCTGTCTAAGATCCTCAGTGATGTTCAGCTGATGAAGGAAAAACTGGAGAACAGCGACTCTCAGATCATCTCTATTAAACACGAGAACAAGGCTTTGTGGAGGGAAATTGACATTCTGAAACAAAAAGACTCCCAGCATCAGAAAGTTGTCAACAAGTTGACCAGAGTTCTGGCCATGAAGAGAAAGATCCCTCTGATGCTGAACGACAGTAGCTCTGCCCACTCCATGCCTAAATACAGCCGGCAGTACTCAGATATACACAAGTGTATATCTAATATCTACCGGTATTCAGAAAAACAGCATTAGACACTTACCTTGTTCACTATTTCCAACAGTATATAAAGCACTGATAACTCTGGATAACTCTCCAAGGACCAAGTCTATCCGTTGAGGAATCAGTTGAAGCAATGATCATCTAGCTGTTTGTTAGGGCTTATGTATGTTACAAGCGACAAACCATGCAAACCGGACCGCTCCTAACTCTACGCCGGATGATTGTTGATATCGGTCAGGCCCCAAGACGTGGCCTGCATGTCTCAACCCCACAGCCCATTCTAGATCCCCATTCGCCAGCGCCATCGGCACACATAAAATTACCTAATGCAAATAAATAGAACATAAAAAGGGATAAAAGTCAATTATTAGAGATTATAATACAGACAGTCCTATTGTTAGATCCACAGAACATGTAGATTAATCGATTACTCGTAGCTATAGAAAAAAGAAAAAAAATCGAAATTATCTGTTTTTATGGGGGGAAAATCTTTATTTTTGAAAGATTTTATATATATCTTTTCACATATATGCGTAAGATTATAACTGTTGGTTTCCTTAGACATATATACGTGAATGAAAAAAAATAAGTAAAAAAAAATTATGTCATAGTAGGACATTATAGAACATTTGTGATGTCACAGTATGATGTCATATAGAACATTCTAGAAGATTTGTGATGTCACAGTATGATGTCATATAGAACATTATAGAAGATTTGTGATATCACAGTATGATGTCATAATATAACATTCTAGAACATTTGTGTTCTATATATATTCAATTCTCTCTCATTCTGCATCGACTAACTAACAGACTGTTGACTTGTGAACGGTGGCTTTGTTTTATTGAATCCTTATCGTTTTGGGAGCATGGCGTTTCACGGCGGTGGATCTGGAGGTGTGGTCGTTAGCCGCAGCAGCGTTCCAGCTTTTCTGACCAAACTTTGGACACTGGTGGAAGACCCAGAAACTGACCCTCTCATCTGCTGGAGCCCAAATGGAAATAGTTTTCATCTATTTGACCACGGTCGCTTCTCCAAGGAGGTTCTTCCAACGTTTTTCAAACACAACAACATGGCCAGCTTCGTACGACAACTCAACATATATGGATTCCGTAAGGTGATCCACGAGCATGGGGTTCTTGTGAAACAGGAGTTCGACGACACAGAGTTCCAACATCCTTCTTTCATCAGAGGACAAGATCAGCAGCTGAAGAACATCAAACGCAAAGTCACCAATGTGTCCAATCTGAAGCAGGATGAGCTGAAGGTGTTTCCTGAGGAGCTGTCTAAGATCCTCAGTGATGTTCAGCTGATGAAGGAAAAACTGGAGAACAGCGACTCTCAGATCATCTCTATTAAACACGAGAACAAGGCTTTGTGGAGGGAAATTGACATTCTGAAACAAAAAGACTCCCAGCATCAGAAAGTTGTCAACAAGTTGACCAGAGTTCTGGCCATGAAGAGAAAGATCCCTCTGATGCTGAACGACAGTAGCTCTGCCCACTCCATGCCTAAATACAGCCGGCAGTACTCAGATATACACAAGTGTATATCTAATATCTACCGGTATTCAGAAAAACAGCATTAGACACTTACCTTGTTCACTATTTCCAACAGTATATAAAGCACTGATAACTCTGGATAACTCTCCAAGGACCAAGTCTATCCGTTGAGGAATCAGTTGAAGCAATGATCATCTAGCTGTTTGTTAGGGCTTATGTATGTTACAAGCGACAAACCATGCAAACCGGACCGCTCCTAACTCTACGCCGGATGATTGTCGATATCGGTCAGGCCCCAAGACGTGGCCTGCATGTCTCAACCCCACAGCCCATTCTAGATCCCCATTCGCCAGCGCCATCGGCACACATAAAATTACCTAATGCAAATAAATAGAACATAAAAAGGGATAAAAGTCAATTATTAGAGATTATAATACAGACAGTCCTATTGTTAGATCCACAGAACATGTAGATTAATCGATTACTCGTAGCTATAGAAAAAAGAAAAAAAATCGAAATTATCTGTTTTTATGGGGGGAAAATCTTTATTTTTGAAAGATTTTATATATATCTTTTCACATATATGCGTAAGATTATAACTGTTGGTTTCCTTAGACATATATACGTGAATGAAAAAAAATAAGTAAAAAAAAATTATGTCATAGTAGGACATTATAGAACATTTGTGATGTCACAGTATGATGTCATATAGAACATTCTAGAAGATTTGTGATGTCACAGTATGATGTCATATAGAACATTATAGAAGATTTGTGATATCACAGTATGATGTCATAATATAACATTCTAGAACATTTGTGTTCTATATATATTCAATTCTCTCTCATTCTGCATCGACTAACTAACTCAGACTGTTGACTTGTGAACGGTGGCTTTGTTTTATTGAATCCTTATCGTTTTGGGAGCATGGCGTTTCACGGCGGTGGATCTGGAGGTGTGGTCGTTAGCCGCAGCAGCGTTCCAGCTTTTCTGACCAAACTTTGGACACTGGTGGAAGACCCAGAAACTGACCCTCTCATCTGCTGGAGCCCAAATGGAAATAGTTTTCATCTATTTGACCACGGTCGCTTCTCCAAGGAGGTTCTTCCAACGTTTTTCAAACACAACAACATGGCCAGCTTCGTACGACAACTCAACATATATGGATTCCGTAAGGTGATCCACGAGCATGGGGTTCTTGTGAAACAGGAGTTCGACGACACAGAGTTCCAACATCCTTCTTTCATCAGAGGACAAGATCAGCAGCTGAAGAACATCAAACGCAAAGTCACCAATGTGTCCAATCTGAAGCAGGATGAGCTGAAGGTGTTTCCTGAGGAGCTGTCTAAGATCCTCAGTGATGTTCAGCTGATGAAGGAAAAACTGGAGAACAGCGACTCTCAGATCATCTCTATTAAACACGAGAACAAGGCTTTGTGGAGGGAAATTGACATTCTGAAACAAAAAGACTCCCAGCATCAGAAAGTTGTCAACAAGTTGACCAGAGTTCTGGCCATGAAGAGAAAGATCCCTCTGATGCTGAACGACAGTAGCTCTGCCCACTCCATGCCTAAACATTTTCTGAATTCTGGCAGTATGGACTACGGTCTATACAACTTCGACTCCTCTGAGTTGTTCAGCTCTGTACACAGTGGAGACATCGATCTGGACAGTCTAGACATTCTGCTGTCTCCAGAGCCTGCTAAAGGAGCGGACGGTGGAAACGACTCTTCCAACACAAGGAAGCAACCAATGTGCTTGGGGCAGGCTGATCTGCCCTCTCTGCTGGGGCTGGATGTAGATTCTTTTTTCACACTAGTGATGTATTGAACTAATGTCACGCATATTGTCAACATTGTTGACATGTTTACTTTTTTTTTCTTTTTTTAAACTTTGACCAGTCAGCTGGTTCTTTTCGCGTTTTTATCGCTTTTTCCTGGTCAAGTATGACCGACAGAAACAGGTTGAATGGGGGTATAGATGGGGGGAAAGACACTCTGAGAAAGTACGGCTTGTCCGGGAGTCGAACTCGCTACCCCAGATCCGTGACGCGCACGGTTGTCCCCAACGCCGAAATAGCGTTCGAGGTACGCGGTGAGCTACTGGAGCTCCCCCATGTTTACTTTTTTTTACTTTCACAAGAAGTGTTTATTTTAGAGTAATGTTTTGTCAATGTATTGTCTTTTTCTAGATGGTTTTTCTACCATCTAACTGCTTGTGGGTTTATGAGAATTACAGAGCAACCTGTTGCACAAGTAACTAACTATTTTGTCATTATTGTGTTTATTCATTATTAAATTCAATAAATTAAAATCAAAACAAATTGTTTACTTTCTGATGATAGAACATCCATTCATATTTACTTGTCATTAGGTTGGATAGTAAAACCTTTTCATGACAGAACTTGTACAATATTTAAAATAAAATCTACATCTTGAATTAAAAAGTTAATTGATCCCAACTTTGAAATATTCTCATTAGAATGTACGATTAGCTAATAATATGGATGAATTGTAAGCGTCAAGATAAGTGGGAACTGGGAAGGTGTGAATTGATGTCTTAGAAGAAGTAACTAACTCAGAAGAAGTATTAAAATTAAATATTACATTTTAACCTACTTTGTATGTGCAACAATGATACTTTTTAGAAAATGTTCTGCCGTTGACTAGAAACACCTTCAAACAATATCTGAAATAATAAAGAAATAAAATATTATACTACTACCTATCTTGCTAATATGTCTATACTACTATGCACTCAGAGTGTAACAGTCAAGCTTGATATTATTTGATGAACAATGCCACTGACCCTTAGCTGCCACAGATGTACCTCCTGGTGACATGCTGTTCACAATCTTTGGATAAAAGCCTCAGCTAAATGACTCAATTGTAAAATGTGAGAATTCAAAACTTCATTGTCATTGTTTATTTATCCTGATGAGTCACTGAGAAATAAATCAAAAACTTTGGCAGTGTTAGGGGTGGGAAAGCTGATGGGTGGGGATCGGACGTTGTGGACAGCGACTTCTACAGGTCGGTTGGTGCGCCTGCGCAGCAGAATCAGGAAGCGACGGGGGCGGCGTGGCCCACCCACGCAGACCCCCGCCGCTGAGAGATCGCGCTGTGCAGGTGAAAAGATGTGACGGCTGCTTCCTCGAGTACCGGAGGGGACACGTGATGTAAGGCTTCGTCCACATTGCAGCCGGCTTGTGGGAGGCATGGCCTAACAGAGTTCGAGACAGGGGAGGGTAGAATTGGACGATACGAAAATTGGGATGGGAGAAAAATAGAAAATGGGAGAAAAAAGTAGATAAAAAAAAAGAAATAAATCAAAAACTTTTTTTCTCCAGGCGGCTACGTGGCGTAGTGGGCAAGGCGCTCACCACGAAATGCTGGAGACACTGGTCAGTTCGAGCCCAGCGCTCCACATTTGCTTTCAGTTTAGCTGGTTGTCCGTACTAATACACATTGGCCGTATTAGGGGGTGGGAAACTGATGGGTGGGGATCGGGCGTTGTGGACAGCGACTCCTACAGGTCGGTTGGTGCGCCTGCGCAGTAGAATCAGGAAGTGTCGGGGGCAGCGTGAGCCTCCCACGCGTTACTCCTCGCCACTGAGAGATCGAGCTGCGCAGGTGAAAAGATGCGACTGCTGTTACCTCAAGTACCGGAGGGGACTTGTGCTATGTATGACTTAGTCCACATTGCAGCCGGCAAGAAACAGCGTCCGTGACAGGGGAGGGTTGAATTGGATGATACGAAATTGGGATGGGAGAAAATATAGAAAAAATGGGAGAAAAAGTGGATCAAAAAAAATAAAACTTTTTTTCTCCTTTAATACATTTTTATAAACAAGCGCTTACAAGGTCAAAGATGTACGTTCAGTTGAAAAGATTGCTCCAGGTAAAAAGTCAAGACCAAAAATACATTAAGCAAAAGTAGAATCTAAAATCAGGTAAATTTGAGGAAAATAGTGTTAAAACGGTTCAACCTTGAATTCTGGTCACAAGGGTAGTCTTCAAGTTAGAAATTACCTTGAATCAACATTTAATAACAGCCACATTGATGATAAAGGGGTTTCTGAGACATTTTCACAAATAAAAGCTGGGACCAAGTTTTGCAGGATGTCCAGATTGTTTTTTATTTTTATTGTTTTGTCAATCTGAAGAAGCAATTAAAAAAAACTAAAAAAGTTTAGTCTGTTAATAATGCTAGAGTGGTCTGGGACCCCCATGCCAAGCCTAAAGGTCTTCCAGGGGGACCCCTAAACATACCCAGTATCACCCCTAAAAATGAACAGATTAAACAACTACTCTTAGAATCAAATTTGGATTATTTATTTTTCTCTGAACCCTGGCTTCATGATAACTCCCCAGCTGCTGCTCTGACTGTACCTGGCTATAATATATTTAGAGCGACCTGAAGGGAGATGGGGAGGTGTGGTGTTTTATGTTAAAGATAACATCCACTGTACCCAGATCCACTTTTCAGATAAGGAATTAGAGTGTCTCCCCAAATGTCCTTTACCCTCCTAGGGTTGTACCGATCACCAGACTCCAAAGCTATATTTTCTGACCAGCTGAACACACCATACTTAGAGAGTGCAACTTTGATAAAGAAGTACTTTTGATGGGAGATTTCAACAAACTGGGAAGATAAACGTGGTAGAAAAGCCCTAAAAATTTGCTTTTGTTCAGATGATTAAAGGGCCAACTAGGATAAGACCAAATGGACCTAGTGTTTAGTAACAAGCCAGAGAGGATTACTAAATCATTACATTTAGTCACTGACCTATCTGACCTTAACGCTTGTATCTAGAAAACTGTTTAAGAATGGATTTAATCTGACTACCACCAAAAAGCAGACCTACCTCAGAAGGTTTTGATGTCGTGGATCTGTGTGTCATATGTATGCCACCACGAGTTGCCCTTAACAGTGACGTGCTTGGTCCATACTGTGTTGTACCTTGTGCTGTGTTAGGGGGCTTGGTCCTTCTCCATTTGTTTCACCCCTCCCTCCCTGCTAGGACGGGGATGGGAGGGGGCTGTCGGGGAGGTTGCTGTCAACTCCTCTAGGCATCCCTGTGTAGGTCCCGGTCCGCCGGGCCCAGGTCCGAACTTGTTCTTGTCGACCTGTTGGCCTGGGTTAACCGTTTGAAAGCTGAAACACTTGTACTGCTTGTACAGCCTGTGTATACACGCAGTTATGTTTCTGAGTTTTTCTTTGTGGGTTAAGGGAACAACCGCCTCCTGTTAAACTAAACATAGGGGGTTGGTTGGTTCCCCGGTGTGTTGGTAGCAGAGTCGACTCTCGGGTTGAGGCCGGGCCTGACCCCGTCTGCCCGAGAGTATGCCCCCGCATCTTTCATGACGTCTGCCAATTGTGTCAGCCTCTTCTCTGAACCTCGAACCCGCTGGCTTGATGAATTGGCGGGGTCGGGTTCGTGGAGGTTGTGACATGGTGCACAGCATACCGAACACCCCTTCCGCCGGGATACTGTTCTTGCAGTAGACCCTTTAGGCGCCTGTCTAGTCCGAAGTGCTCCGGCACAGGTAGAGTTCTGCTCTTGGGGCCTGTTGCCTGGATTGAGGGATCAACCTCCTCGGAGGGTTGTCTCCCGGGCACGCTGACTGGCCCCGCAGTGTTGTGGGGGGGTAGCCTCTTGAGAAGAGTGCTTCAGAGCGGCGTGCCAAGGGGGGAAGGGCCTTCACTTGATTTGGGCCCTGTCCGATACGCTGGCGATGTGGGGGGTGGTGTCACCAGTCACCGCCTGGTGGGGTCTCGATGCCGCGGCCTCGTTGGCCTCACCAGGCCCCTTTTTCAGGGGGTCCTAGTCCGAGGGTTGTCCTGGGGCAGGGACCTCCTCCCACGCGTCCCCCTCCGGCAGCTGTATGTGCCTACCAGCTGAAACAAAAGAAAAGAGAGAAACCAAATAAAATGTTTAATTTCATTTTGTAGACAAAAAAATATATAAAAAATTCACATCATATGGAAGTGCAGAGAACATTTCGTCAGCGACTCAGTGCATGTGTGTTCCTGTGGGTCGCCCATCGCATAAATGCACAGAATAAATAAATAAACAGGGTTCGTACGGGTGCTGGAAATCCTTGAAAATGCTTGTATTTCAATGTGCTGTTTTCAAGGTTTTAAATGTGCTTGAATTGTGTATAAAGTGCTGGAAAGTTATTGAAATTGTAATTGCACTTTATACTTTCATAATAAATCGCTATCTGACTGAATAGTTAGTTTTTTAGACAAAGAAATAAAATAAGTCGGAGCGACTCGAGCGAGCCTATTTTGCGTTCGCCTTTCACGCAAAATGAAATGTGGCTGGGCTCGACCCGTAGTGTTTTTTTTTACCTGTGCCATCTGAGAACAGCACGCGCACGGCCAACATGCCGGGAGGCTGTCGTTTTAATGAGCTCTGGCTTGGAGATATAAAATATAAGTCATGGTTAAAAAGAGGAGAAAATCCCAGAGTAGCCGTGTGCAACATATGCAGAAAGGACTTGCAGATCTTTACCATCTTTCGAGCCACATGAAAGGTGAGCCAATGAGCATGGATGTTATTAACGTGTCTCGGCCTGGCTCGCCGAGTTTGAGACTACAAGACTCCACACCTGTCTCCGTAAATGTTCGTTATAAAAATACCACTTCAATAATCGAAATAGTCAAGTAACAGGCAGAATACAATATTGGAATTACAAACTCGAGCAATGGGCTAACGTTAGCTTCTAACCAAGTTATCCATGAGGACTATGCTAAGCTAACTAGCGTTAGCTGCTAACCCTGGAAAATGCTCAAAGCGGACTCCACAACACTAGTTCCATTCGTGAGGAAAGGGGGTGGGTTATATTGACGACGCTTGACAACAGAAGTTTAAACATAACTTCATATTTATTGGTTATTCGTTTCTTTATATCATCCAGTTGTCATCTCCGTGTGTTAAACTCTTCCTGTTTACATTCGAGTGTGACATCATCACCTACGGCAGCTTAGACGATCAAAACTCGAACCTAGAACAAAACCCGGGGGGGGGGGGCTCTCGCCCGTTCTCGCCCCCTCTCTCTCTCTCTCTCTCTCTCTCTCGCTCTATCTCTACATTCAATGATTTAAAGTAGCCAAACGTTACAGTATAAATACTAACTGGATAGTTGATGATATAAACATTTAATTTCATTATCTGAAATATTCTAAAATCATTAAGTCTGCTATAAGCCATTATCCCTTTGTGTGTGATTATTATTTTCTCACAGTAGTGTATATACACACATATATATATATATATGTGTGTTTGGCTAAAGTGGATAGAAAACACAGTACTGTGCAAAAGTCTTAGGCACCCAAGAGTTTTTATATAAATGGTCTTGGATGTAAATCTTTTTTATTATTGTGTCAGTAGACTACTCTTAGTAAATTTTCATTAAATAATTTTTTAAAGCATCTTCATGGTTTAATAATGCAAACATATGTTGCAGGGACTTATTATAATCATCATATTGGCGTGACTGTATGCATCAAAGGGTTAAATCAAGAATTTGTAAGTGCTTTAGAGTAGTGATGCACGATATATCGGCCGCCGATATAATATCGGCTGATATGGCAGTTTTTTTACACATCGGTATCGGTCCGATATCAAGATAGGGCCGATATAAAAATAAAAAAAAAACGTTTTCTTTTTCTTTTTTATAATTAATCTTTTTTTTGTTTTTGTTTTTTTTTAGCATGTTTTGGCCTTAAATATTTTCAAAATATCAGTAATTTCTGAAAATAAGTTACAAAAGTAAAAAAAAGTATGCGTTTTGGAAAATAGCTCTTTATTTGATTATCATAAAAAAGTGTTTTCTATACAGAGATATCGACATCAGTAAATATCGGTATCGGCCAGAACAGCAATATTAATATCGGTTATCGGTATCGGCCACAATTTTCACATCGGTGCATCACTACTTTAGAGGAAATGTTAAAATATCGCGATATATATCGTGTATCGTGATATGGCCAAAAAATATCGCAATATCATTTAGAGGCCATATCGCCCAGCCCTACATCAGGGTCCCCCATGTTCAATTCATCATGACATTTATAACATACACGACATACAGATATACAGTACGTTACTGCATAACACATCGGCTCAGCCAGGTTATATATGATGCCAACTCTACATCATTTTGGTTGTTTATAGCACAATAACATCTGATTTAATGTGATGGAAGAAGTGAAATAATCATTTTGAGTAAATATTTAATTTACCACAGCCGCATAAGATGCTGGAAAATCTTGAAAATGCACCTTGAAAGTGCTTGCATTTTGCCTTGGAAAAGGTGTACAAACCCTGAATAAAGCACAACACCAGGCATGCACTATAAAATAATAAAGAAAGAAATAATAAATACCTTGTCCAAGGTGTCCACTGCCCCCTTGCAGCGGTTGTAGTCCAGGATCACCTCTGGCTTGAGGCGACCCTGGTCGGAGACCGCTGTCTCCCTGTGCTTTGTTGACAAGACGAGGACATTCTAGGTAACTTTTTCTCCGTACGTGGCTCGCGCTGTATACAAACTAACGGTAACTTTTTCTCCGTTCCAACCGACCTACTCTGCGGACAACGTTACATTTGATTTAACGTACCCGTTAACCATATATATCTAATTATCTACACTAGATATACATGAGTGTATATCTAATATCTACCGGTATTCAGAAAAACAGCATTAGACACTTACCTTGTTCACTATTTCCAACAGTATATAAAGCACTGATAACTCTGGATAACTCTCCAAGTCTATCCGTTGAGGAATCAGTTGAAGCAATGATCATCTAGCTGTTTGTTAGGGCTTATGTATGTTACAAGCGACAAACCATGCAAACCGGACCGCTCCTAACTCTACGTGGGATGATTGTCGATATCGGTCAGGCCCCAAGACGTGGCCCGCATGTCTCAACCATCCACAGCCCATTCTAGAGCCATCGGCACACATAAAATTACCTAATGCAAATAAATAGAACATAAAAAGGGATAAAAGTCAATTATTAGAGATTATAATACAGACAGTCCTATTGTTAGATCCACAGAACATGTAGATGCCCTTCCCCCCAACGCCGCATCTCGAGCCAACTCCCATCCCTAGCTTCTCTGTTCCATATGGGCAAGACTAGGGCCCCACTGGGCTCAAACACATGCCCAGGTGTGGCTACTGGTGTGTTACTGCAACACGCACACCTTCCTTCAGCTCAGTGTCCCATAATCAGGTAATATCCCAGGGAGGAATAAGCAATGTCTTGAGTATTGGTTTGTCGAGTGCCTGTATAGTTGTTTCTCTCTCTCATTCTCTCTCTCTTCATTTAGTTTATTTTTTAAGAAGTTTGGAGCCAGGAGAGGAGAGGGAGGGAGAATAATAGCAGAGGAGAGAAGAGAAGAGAATAGTAGAGGAAGGGAGGGAGGATAGGATATGGGGGGGGGGGAGACAGGAGAAGGGTTGACAGCAAGATGGGTGTTCAGGTGCTGTTGTTGAGGGATCCTGAGGGAGCTGAGCTGGGCTGGGCGGGACTGTCTGACACACTACCCTCATGTGAGGCAGGTGATGTCTGTGCGCGAGCATGAGGAGGAATGAGCGTGGAGTTCAATTGGGGCTGAATAGAGAGCTCGACGGAGCTGAAGTTGAAGAGGAGGGGCAGGTCTCGGCCGCTGGGCAGGCGGGTGTTTTAAAAAATTGTTTTTATTTTTTATTTATTTTTTTATCCTCAAACTAAATCCTCAATTTGAATAAAGTGATTCAAACCCTGACGATAAATGAAATAATTTATAAAAATAATAATTTAATTTTTTTTATTAAAAACGAAGGTTCGGGTGCCCCAGTGGCGAACCACATAACGTGCTGAGTCACGGCACGGCCGACCCGGGTTCGATTCCCAAACCCGTCGTTATTTGCCGAATGTCTTCCCCCCACTCTGTCTCCCGTTTCACCTCTCTCTCTCTCTACTGGACTGCCCAGTAGAATAAAGCGATAAACGCTAAAAAATAAATCTTTAAAAACAAAGGTTCGAACGTCCGTTCGAAGAACCCTGACGAAGTTTGAATCCCAAAAACAGGCTTCGGGGACAGCCTTGCCAAACATATTGTTTATATTATTCAAATGGAACTCAAACATGTTCCGTTGTGATGTCACACTATGTACAGAGTTGTAGTATTAATATGTACAAATATTAAGGCTGTCAAAGTTAACGCGGTATTAACGCGTTATCGCCCGATCGGCACTATTTTTTAAAACTCACGGTTAACTTTTTTTTTTTTTTTTTTTTTTTTTTTTTTTTACTTCACTCAGGTGTATTATTGATGCTCTCATTGATACTATGTTTGTTTCTGAAGTGTGTGTGTGTGTGTGTGTGTGTGTGTGTGTGTGTGTGTGTGTGTGTGTGTGTGTGTGTGTGTGTGTGTGTGTGTGTGTGTGTGTGTGTGTGTGTGTGTGATATAGAGAGAGAGAGGGGGGGGTGAGAGAGATGAGGAAGGGGCAAGAGAGAAAGAGAGCTGGGAGAGTGTGTGTGTGTGTGATTACTCAGCCCTTGTGTGGGTGAATGTAACAAGTTCCTAACGTTTTCTTTCCCCTATTATTTCATGCACACTTTATTCATTGTTTTAAATTATTATTTTCTTTTAAGTTATTTTGTGCATCACTCTGTTTTGAATTTGATGCAAATTGGCAGCGGAAGGCAAACATTCCAGCGAGACATATTGATAGTGTGATTTGTCTTATCCATTGCTTAGGGGGGGGGAGAGAGAGAGAGAGAGAGAGAGAGAGAGAGAGAGAGAGAGAGAGAGAGAGAGAGAGAGAGAGAGCGCTAATCTCTTCTCTCTCCCTACTCCCGAGTGTAATCCCTCTGTACTTCCTGTGTAACTAGTAAGAGTAGGTAAGGGATATGTACAGATCAGATATAGATAAAGTATCTACAGATATGTAAAAATGATGTGATAATGATGAAGATGATCAATAGTTTTATTTTCGGTCTTTGTTTACAGATAAATCAAAAACACACATGTGTGGACTTTCAAAAGGAAAAGAAAAAATCACAAATGTACATATTCAAAGTAAGCTCACACACAAAATCCAAACTCAATGACCGAAAAAAGGAATAGGCTGAAGCACATGCTTATTTTTGCCTATCGTTTACAATTCTTAAAAACTAAATATACTTTAATATAAGAAAGAAACATTTAAAATATGCTGCAACATATAATCTTTTTTTCTTTAAGAGAAAAAAGAAAAGAGAAAATAAATATTTGATGTTTTACTCAAAACTGTACTCCTGAATTATTTTATCCTTCAGGGCCTTTTTAAATCTTCCCTGAGAGGTACACAACTTCAACCCGTCACTAAGACTATTCCACAATTGAACTCCCAAAATTGAAACACATCTAGCTTTTACATTAGTTCTTACCTTTTTATATGTTTTAAGAATACACAACCCTCTTAAATTATACTTTCCTTCTCTTGGTTGAAAGAGACATTGAATACAAGCTGGTAGGTTCTTACTCTTAGCACGAAAAATGATGCAGGTAGATGTGGATATATATACGGTAAGAATAAATATATATATACGGTATATACACAGCATCATTTGACATGCTATCATACAGAGTTGTATGGGTTATATGCGGTGTATAAGTAGGTATATATAAGGATTGTATGCAGGTGTATTCAGACAGATATATAAGTAGGTATATATAAGGATTATATGCAGGTTTATTCAGACAGGTATACAGTAGATATATAGAAGGATTATTTGCAGGTGTATTTACACGGGTATAGTAGGTATATAGAAGAATTATATGCAGGTGTATTCAGACAGGTATATAGTAGATATATAGAATGATTATATGCAGGTGTATTCAGACAGGTATATAGTGTGTATATAGAAGGATTATATGCAGGTGTATTCAGACAGGTATATGGTAGGTATATAGAAGGATTATATGCAGGTGTATTCATACAGGTATATAGAAGGATTATATGCAGGTGTATTCAGACAGGTATATGGAAGGATTATATGCAGGTGTATTCAGACAGGTATATAGAATGATTATATGCAGGTGTATTCAGACAGGTATATAGAAGGATTATATGCAGGTGTATTCAGACAGGTATATGGAAGAATTATATGCAGGTGTATTCAGACAGGTATATAGAATGATTATATGCAGGTGTATTCAGACAGGTATATAGAAGGATTATATGCAGGTGTATTCAGACAGGTATATGGAAGAATTATATGCAGGTGTATTCAGACAGGTATATAGAATGATTATATGCAGGTGTATTCAGACAGGTATATAGAAGGATTATCTGCAGGTGTATTCAGACAGGTATATAGTAGGTATATAGAAGGATTATCTGCAGGTGTATTCAGACAGGTATATAGTAGGTATTAGGGGTGGGAATCGCCAGAGACCTCACGATACGATACTATCGCGATACTTGCGTCACGATACGATAGTATCGCGATACTAAATATATCGCGATGCGCTGAGTATAGCAAAAAAAATAATAAATGTATCACATTTTATTTATTACCTTTTTTCAACTGCAAAGTAAAACTTTGTCAACATGTTTTATCTAATACAATAAAGTTCAGTCTGTTCATCTCACTTCAATAATTTTTATTGCAGAACATGGTATTTTCTCAAGCAGAGAGATGTAAACACTGTAATCTGTGTTGCATGTACCTGACAAACTGAACTGTTTGTATTACAGTCATATTCCAACTTAACTGAATGCACATGTGTGTGTGTGTGTGTGTGTGTGTGTGTGTGTGTGTGTGTGTGTGTGTGTGTGTGTGTGTGTGTGTGGACTACTGTACTATTACAGGTATTGAAATGAACAATGCAACTTCCTTATACAAAAGAAAATTATGAATAATTAAATATCGATACTTGGCGTCCCTGTATCGATACAGTATCGCCACGCAAAGTATCGCGATACTACTACGTATCGATTCCCCCCCCCACACCCCTAGTAGGTATATAGACGGATTTGCAGGTGTATTCAGACAGGTATATAGTAGGTATATAGAAGGGTTATATGCAGGTGTATTCAGACAGGTATATAGAAGGATTATATGCAGGTGTATTCAGACAGGTATATAGATGGATTATATGCAGGTGTATTCAGACAGGTATATAGATGGATTATATGCAGGTGTATTCAGACAGGTATATAGATGGATTATATGCAGGTGTATTCAGACAGGTATATAGATGGATTATATGCAGGTGTATTCAGACAGGTATATAGATGGATTATATGCAGGTGTATTCAGACAGGTATATAGATGGATTATATGCAGGTGTATTCGGACAAGTATATAGAAGGATTATATGCAGGTGTATTCAGACAGGTATATAGAAGGATTATATGCAGGTGTATTCAGACAGGTATATAGAAGGATTATATGCAGGTGTATTCAGACAGGTATATAGTGTGTATATAGAAGGATTATATGCAGGTGTATTCAGACAGGTGTGTCTCTTCCTCTCAGGTGTATTCAGACAGGTGTGTCTCTTCCTCTCAGGTGTATTCAGACAGGTGTGTCTCTTCCTCTCAGGTGTATTCAGACAGGTGTGTCTCTTCCTCTCAGGTGTATTCAGACAGGTGTGTCTCTTCCTCTCAGGTGTATTCAGACAGGTGTGTCTCTTCCTCTCAGGTGTATTCAGACGGGTGTGTCTCTTCCTCTCAGGTGTATTCAGACAGGTGTGTCTCTTCCTCTCAGGTGTATTCAGACAGGTGTGTCTCTTCCTCTCAGGTGTATTCAGACAGGTGTGTCTCTTCCTCTCAGGTGTATTCAGACGGGTGTGTCTCTTCCTCTCAGGTGTATTCAGACAGGTGTGTCTCTTCCTCTCAGGTGTATTCAGACAGGTGTGTCTCTTCCTCTCAGGTGAACACACCTACAAGTGCTTGTCGTGCCCGTTCTCCTCCCTGACCATCAGCCTGCTGAGGGAGCACGCGCTGCAGGACCACGGAGAGGCTCTGACGCTGCCCAAGATCCGCGCCGCCACCCAGGCGTCCCCGGGCAGCATCAGGCCCGCCAGGCTGGGCAGCGACGGGGAACAGACCCCCCCGGCCATGGACGGTAAGAGATCCTGCATTGTTTGTAGCGGTCCATCTTTTAAACGGGAATATTAGGCCTACCGTTTAACATAAATAAAAAGAAAATAAGGGCGGCTAGGTGGTGTAGTGGGCAAGGCGCTCGCCACCAATGCAGGAGACGCTGGGTTCGAGCCCAGCTCTCCGCATTGCTATCAGCTTGGCTGGTCGTTCATACTAATACAATTGGCAGTATTAGGGGGTGGGAAGCTGATGGGTGGGGATCGGACGTTGTGGACAGCGACTCCTACAGGTCGGTTGGTGCGCCTGTGCAGCTGAATCAGGAAGCGACGGGGGCGGCGTGTCCCTCCCATGCAGACCCCCGACGCTGAGAGATCGCGCTGTGCAGGTGAAAAGATGTGACGGCTGCCTCCTCGAGTACCGGAGGGGACACGTGATGTAAGGCTTCGTCCACATTGCAGCCAGCTTGTGGGAGGCATGGCCTAACAGAGTTCGAGACAGGGGAGGGTAGAATTGGACGATATGAAATTGGGATGGGAGAAAAATAGAAAAATGGGAGAAAAAGTAGATCAACATTTTTTTTTAAGAAAATAATTAAATGGTAAATATATATTTATACAGCAGCTTTCATCCAAAGCGCTTCACAATTTGTTCCTCACATTCACCCATTCACTCGAACATTCACACACCGATGGCGGAGGCAACCATGCAAGCAGTTACGGGTTAAGTGTGTTGCTCAAGGACACTTCGACACGCTGCCCGGGAAAAGCGGGAATCGAACCGGGAACCTTCCGATTACAAGACAACTGCTCTACCTCCGGAGCCACTGTCTGTACTATTATGTACCTTACTACTATGCTACTATACTACTACCAATCATGCTAATATGGTATATACTACTATGCACTCAGAGTGGAACACTTAAGATCAACAGTATTTGACGAACATTGCCACTGACCCTTAGCTTTGGATAAAAGTGTCAGCTAAATGACAAAATGTAAACGTAAATGTAATGTATGAATTTGATGCCTCAGTTGTACCCCTCCCAGTCAAAAAAGATTTAGATGATTCTTATAAAAAAAAAAGCCTTGCAGGGCCTAATATCAACATCTTATTTAAACAGAGATTCCATGCTACTCCTTTGATGTGATCTGGGACAGGACCAAAAAAACGATATAAACTTGGAACAACTCTCCCTGGGATCCAGCCCGCTATGTCTGTGAATGAATGAATGAATGAAAAATTTATTTAACAGATTGCAGAATGGGTACAATACAGTACGGCTCAATACATACAATTGTTAAGGGGATGCAGACCTGAGAAAGACGTTTGTCTTGTTTCCATCAGGGTCCCCCATTTTCAATTCATATAGACGTGTGATGTGTGAGACTTGAGGCTTTTTGGAGCTGTTGTTCTGCTGTGTATAAAGGGACAGCGTTATGGACTCATAAAATGTTAGTTGAGACGTTACAGGCCAGGTATTTTCCAGGCCAGGTATCTACACACATTTTCACTCAATTGTATCGAGTTCAAAGGTATAACCCGGGTGTGAATCTGTTTTAGAGTTACGTTAACGATCATGTCGGGATGATGTCTTAATGAGTGTTTCTGCCAGTGACCCGCTGTATTAATAGGATGTATCTAATCACACCCGCTGCTGTCGGGACAAAACCTCATAACTCCAAAAACCCAACTTTTCAGCAGATGAAAAAAACTAACACAGTTTTGAGGGTGAATAGAGTTAGGAGGTTTAGACAGATGATCGGTTTAATGCTTTCCCATTGTTTAAACTTTGTAAAACCCACACACACATATGGAGGATGATCTACGGAGTTGATTTATATAATAAAAAAAAAATAAAAAAAATGGAGTTATGAGGTTTTGTCCCGACAGCAGCGACACCCCTCCTTGCGAGCGCCTTGCCCACTACGCCACGTAGCCGCACCTAATCACACCCCTCCTAATCACAATCTGCTTGCTAAAGACTTCTCTGATGTTATTAGATACCAGCATACCGATGGATAATAATAATAATAATAATTCATTTATTTTGTATAGCACTTTTCAATGACCCAAAGTCGCTGGCAATAGGCAAGAAACAAAGAAACAGAGAAACATAGAACCACAGGGAAACAGGGAACAATATGAATACACAAGAACATAAAACCACGAGTAACAGACAACAAATACAGGAGTCGGTAGGGGAGACAGCCGGGAAGTAAGTAGCTAAGGGAAACCGAGAGGGGGAGGGGCAGGAGAGGAGAGGACGTAGGGCAGGGGGAAAGGGGGTGGTAGGTTGGAGGAGGGTGGTTATGGGTAGGGAAGGTTGAATGTTAGGGAGAACAGGTAGGATATTTGATGATTACTCAAGTGTTACATAGTTTACTGCAGTTGCAGCCAAGCAGACTCCTTTGCTCCTCTCTGGTGTGGCAGATAGCGGCTCCCCTGGACATGTTTTGCATTGGTTTTCCGTGCGAGCTGGGAGCTGCTCGTTGTTCAAGATTCCAGAACGTTCTTGGCAGTAGCTGTCACCTAGCTGCTGGAACTGTGGAATCTTCCCTTGAGGTGAAGTACTCAGGTCCGCATTCCTCAATGCACCAGCCATCCACTGTCGGCCATGACCTACCAAGACAAATGAAGCATTGAGAGAGAGAGCAGGGCATATCAAATGTCTCCTCACCTTGCCAAACTAGCTACAGTATCTATGGAGGTTTTGGTGGTAGAATGCTTAGAGCTTCAAGGTTGCAAGCCTTTGGAGGCCATATTAGCCTTAAGTTTGAGTGTGACTGGAAAGTCACCGCCACGTGCCCTTGAGCAGTGAGGCTGCCCAGTGGTCAACAGTAGGAGACTGGTTGTACTGGGCGGCTCCCAGGTGTGAATGTGTGTTGCTACGTGAGTGTAAAGCAGGGTGTTACTAAAAAAAAGAGCATATACCGTGTGCTCAGCAAAATGTATTCCTGGGTAGGATTTTAAGTTGTCAGTTAGGGTCATTCACTTTTTGTAGGCCGGCCCTCTGGGTCGGGCAACATTAATAACGTATAGAGTAGAAGGAAGGGTCAGGAGCCTTCCTGGAGTTTTCTGAGTATTGGACTTCCATTTGTAATCGTGAGTATCTTGATTCCTTGAATGACGAATGAATCGCTCCTGTCTTTATGTCATGATGGTTCAAATGAACACACATGGAGCTGGACTCAATGAACTGCTTTGAGGATAAAAAGGCCACCCCAGGCCACCTCCATGCACCCTTGAAAAAATGCTTTTTAAGAAAACAGGCTTCTCGTCTCCGGCTTCCCAAAGGACTCGTCTGCCTCTTGTTTTCGCACAGTAATATTACACGGCGGACAGCGCTTGGCCCGGCGTCAACCGCTCAGGAAGACACATCACCGCTGCTTCGCAGGGCTTTCACCGCCGTGTGCCATCTCATCTCCATACGCCCCGTATTCTACAGGGGAGATATTACTAGCATGAATCAAACGTGGCATTTCTTTGATTCATATGAATTCTTCTGCCTCTCCGGCAAAAGTGAGAAATTGCATCACAGGCGTTTTTTTTATAAGTCAGAAGAGAAGAAGAGTAATTTTCTTTCTTCTTCTGCTTCTTCTTCTTCTTCTCCTCCTCCTCCTCCTCGCCCTCCTCGTGCTCTCGGCGCTGAATGAGGCATTTTTCACATAGACATTCTATTAGTGTCAGTGTTTATTTATTGATGTGGAGGAGGCTCAATGTAGGACGAGAAGATGAGCCGCACACTGATATCATAGACTGGTTGGAGGGAGAGGAGAGGAGGGAGAGGAGGGGAGGGGAGGGAGAGGAGGGGAGGGGAGGGAGAGGACGAGTGATGACAATTTCTAATTCTGTGGAAGGAGGGAGAGACGACATGTGGTGTGGTCACAACGGCACTCCCAGCCGTCCCAGTGATGTATATCCTCCTTTAGAAAGGCAAGGGGTCAACGGCTGTCTTCCACAGAATGAATCCTTGTCCTTTCCTGAGACCTCATTCAAGGGAGCTTTACGTAAACAAAGGAGACAGATGGATAGATTTGGATAGAAGATGCACAATGGAGATTAAACTCTAGCTTGTTGGGGGGAATTTGCGTGCAGTCGTTTCGACAGCTTGACCACTGCTCTTAGGCAGCGTCGACTTCTGGATCTCTGGATGCACGGTAGCTCCTGCGGATTGGAACCCCTCAATGCCTTGATCCTTCTGGAAGCTCCCAAAAGCGCCCAGCTGCACTTAACTGTCCAAAGACATTATTCTGGAGAGATCTTAACATTTTGTGGATTTGTGGCTTTTCTGGTTTAGCGTCCTCCAGCTGGAAGTTATTTCCTTCCCCATGTAGAACGATAATTATGGAAAGGGAAAAAAAGGAAGTATCCATAATACATTCAAGGGATTCTTTCTATTTTTTACCACCATTTTGTGCTGCGTAAGCAGTATTCCTCTTTCACTCGACTCTCGTGTGTCCCAGTAATTAAAACATTTCCCCCGGTCGTAACAAATAGATACATCAACAGCTTGTCCTTCGTTCACACAAATACACAGGCTCCATAATAAAAAATAAGTATAAGCTTCACCCTGTTCCTCCTCCTCCTCCTCCTCGCAGACCCTGCCTACCTGGAGACTGCGGACGTGCGTCAGCAGCTCAACCACTACCAGCTGGCCTCCCGCGGTCAGGCGTCCTCCGGCCCGACGCACGGCTCCTCCGCCGGGGCGGGCGATGGCCGGCCGGACGGCGTCCTCACCTGCGAGTTCTGCGAGTTCAGCTCGGGCTACATGCAGAGCCTCCGCCGCCACTACAGGGACCGGCACGGAGGCAAGAAGCTCTTCAAGTGCAAGGACTGCTCCTTCTTCACCTGCTACAAGTAAGGAGAGAGGGGCTTAAGATGAGATCATACTTAGACTGCTCCTTCTTCACCTGCTACAAGTAAGGAGAGAGGGTAGGGCTGGGCGATATGACGATATTATATAAATATCGGGTACAGTTCATTAACGATACACTTTTTTAACGTATTGTGGATATCGTGATGTTTTGCCCAAGAGGATTGTGTCGCGTCAATCTGGTCCACACCCGTTCAAACTTTTGAACAACGCCGCCCCCACACACACTACTGCATCAAAGTTACTAATTATTATTAACAAAGGCATTCGTTTTGTGGCATTAACGTTATATAGTTACACGTTCAATAACATTCGCGTATTTACCCAAACATAGCAATGTCCAATGACGACATAGATAGCAAGCGTTACTGTTCATATCTCAGCCCGTGCGGAGTTGTGCATGCCCATTCTGCGGTCTGTTAATAAAGTTTTCAATCAGACAGATGTATGGAAAGGCTTTTATTATAACATTCGTTGCAATAAAATCATTATGGCTTGTTTAGTCATGCTGCGGTGCGCTGGTAATCACTCGTCTGCCGCAGGGAGCTGTTGTTGTCGTTGAGCTGAGCTCAGCTCTCGTCAAAATCAATTGCGGAAGTAAAAAACGCATAGAGCTTGCCGATTGGTGCTAAGAACAGCAGGGCGGGTTCAATCGGTGTGACGTAATTGGCAGACTCTGCCGGCTGAATGATCGAATGAATGGAAACGTTATTAACGATTGCAGAATGGGTACAATACAGTACAGCTCAATACAACAACAGTGGACTGGGGGATGAAGACCAGAAAAAGACTTTCGGCTTTTTTACATAAGGGTCCTCCATTTTCAATTCATCAAAACATTTAGAGACATACAAATATACAGTAGTTTCATAAAAATGCTAAAATGCTATTTATTGATTGATTGATTGATTTAAAACGTTATTAACATATTGCAGAATGGGTACAGTACAGCTCAATACATACAATTGTTAAGGGGATGCAGACCAGAGAAAGTCTTTCGTCTTGTTTACATCAGGGTCCCCCATTTTCAATTAATCATATTTCATATCTAAATCATATAATATCTCATTGCTAAATATATGCAATATATAATCTAATAATCCAATAATCTAAATCTAATATATAATATAAAAATGCTAAATGCATGGGTATTTTATTTAGTCTTTAATGTTAGCTTGCAAACTCAAATTGTCTTGGTAAGCCTCATAATGAATTGTTTGGGGAAAAAAAGAAAAACATCGTGATGTGTATCGTGTATCGCCGAAAGGTCCGAAAATATCGTGATATCATATTTAGGCCATATCGCCCAGCCCTAAGAGAGGGGCTTAAGATGAGATCATACTTAGACTGCTCCTTCTTCACCTGCTACAAGTAAGGAGAGAGGGGCTTAAGATGAGATCATACTTAGACTGCTCCTTCTTCACCTGCTACAAGTAAGGAGAGAGGGGCTTAAGATGAGATCATAGACTGCTCCTTCTTCACCTGCTACAAGTAAGGAGAGAGGGGCTTAAGATGAGATCATACTTAGACTGCTCCTTCTTCACCTGCTACAAGTAAGGAGAGAGGGGCTTAAGATGAGATCATAGACTGCTCCTTCTTCACCTGCTACAAGTAAGGAGAGAGGGGCTTAAGATGAGATCATACTTAGACTGCTCCTTCTTCACCTGCTACAAGTAAGGAGAGAGGCAGGGACGTGCACAGGACTTTAGAGGGGCAGGTGCTCAAAGGCTGAAAAGGGCACTGGGCATGTGCGCGTGCAAAGCACGCGCGCGAAAAGCGCACGCCGGGTTTTTGGGGGGCCTTTTTGGGCGGGGGGGGGCCCCCTTTTTATGCTTTTTGGGGGGGTTTGGTGATCTGGGATCTTGGGGTGATTTGGGGAGGGAATAAGTGCTTACCCTACAGACCCCAAGAAGTGCTGTATTTTCTGTATTGTTTAATATAAATAATTTTTTTATTCCAATTCCGATTTGTATTTGAGATTCCCAAATCCCATCGGACTTGACTTCTTCGTGTCCCTCAGTGAGTGTAATACCAGCATTCAACTGTATGCGTCCCAGCGCCACACAGATGTTGGAAGCTGGTATTACACTGGGAAGTGATGAGTGCTTCAAATAGTTTTAACTTCATGAGTTGACTGTATTGTTTATTATTGGTTATTAGTAGGGATGCTCGATATTGGCTTTTTTACCGATACCGATATTCCGATATTGTCCAACTCTTAATTTCGATACCGATACCGATACCGATATCAACCGATACCGATATATGCAGGGTTTCCCCCCAAAAAAACTGAATAATTTCAGGTAATTAATAATTTCACTGGATGCATTCAAAAGGCTTTCTAAATGTAAGCATTATCTGTGCAAAATATGATAATTAAAAAATTAACATTACATATCTCTTGTTGTTGAATTAAACCAACATGCATACTTTTGACAATAAATAAAATAAGAATTGGTTCTTACTTGCTTGCCTGGGTAAATAAAGGTTAAATAAATGTAAAAAAAATATATATATATATATATATTGTTTTTTTTTTTTTTTTTTTTTTTTATACCGATATTTTCCGATATCACATTTTACTATAATAATATCGGACATCCCTAGTTATTAGCATAATTGTACAAACCGAACATATTTGTACATACAGTATTTAGTTTTGGTGTAAAGTGGATCTGCAAAAAAATTAAAAATAAATTAAGAATTGGCATAAAAAGGGCACTTTTTATGAGGCACAAAAGGGCAGGTGCTCGAGCACCCTTTATGTGTGCACGTGCCTGGGGGGTTTAAGATGAGATCAGATCGTAGACTGCTCCTTCTTAACCTGCTACAAGTAAGGAGAGAGGGGTTTAACCCTTTCACTACCACACTACATAAGGTTAACCCTTTCACTACCACACTACAGACGGTTAAAGGTGAGATCAGATCATATTGTCTCTGAGGGGAAGTGATCGCTGTTGTTAACGGCAATCACTACACTGACTGACAGAAGGATTGATGGAATATGACTTGACACAAACTTGACACAATATGACAAAAAAAAATTACTAATAGAATTAACTCAAAAACACAAAATTATATTATTATGTGCAATTATATAATACTGTTCACAATAACAGATGGATTCACAAATTCTGCCATAGTGTTATTGACCTATAAACAATTACTCGACACACTTGATTAACAACACTTGATTAACTATTAACAACCCCCCCCCCCCCCCAAAAAAAGATTAAAACATTTCTATTATATATATTATTATATCTGTATTGTATCGGAGTGATCATACAGATCATAGTAAAATGCAGAAAAACCCTGTTCAGAGCAAACTCGGGGGGGAACCTGAGGAAGACATTACCCGTCTTCTGATAACAAGGACACACTGTCATAGATGCAAAGTATTCTTGCATAGATTGAAGTTACACGACATGCCCTAGGCAAGCGAAAGGCTGAGCCCTTCCTCTCTCTTTCCTCCAAATCACCAAATAGCCAATAACGCCTCAGAATGTCAGTAAAAATGTCAGTAATGTTGTTTTGCTACCAGGAGGGTCCATAGTACCAGGGTACCCTGTGTGTGTCGAAGGTTGTGTGGAAGTGTGATTGACGTCGACGTCAACCTAATGCCTGTGGGCCGCCACTAGGGGGCCGAGCGGCTAAGTGTGCCTGAAGGAGTGAACGAGTGAGTCAGTGGCATTGCATCTAAAAACAGTTCCTATTTGCGAGCTTAACCCTTTCACTACCACACTACCAAATGGTTAACCCTTTCACGGCGACAATACAGAAGGTTAACCCTCTCACTGCCACACGACAAAGGGTTAACCCGTTCACTACCACACTACAGACGGTTAACCTGCTGTAGTGTGGTAGTGAAAGGGTGCTCTTTCGGTGTGTGCGAGAGATTGACGCACTAGGCTTGTGTCTGCCTGGTTCTCATTTCCCAGCCGTCTCACTATAGTTCAAAATGCATGCTGTTGTTATGATGTTCATTATGTATTTTGTATTGTCACGGGTCATGTATGTCGTTGTCGACTACCAGGGGTTATGTTGTTATTATGAGTTGTCTCTTATGCAAAGTTCACATATTTGGTGTGTGTGTGTGTTAACCGCTCCCCCCGTGTGTGTGTGTGTGTGTGTGTGTGTGTGTGTGTGTGTGTGTGTGTGTGTGTGTGTGTGTGTGTGTGTGTGTGTGTGCGCGTGTGTGTGTTTGTGTATGTGTGTGTGTGTACGTGTATGTGTGTGTGTGTGTGTGTGCGCGTGTGTGTATGTGTGTGTGTATATGTGTGTGTGTGTGTGTGTGTGTGTGTGTGTGTGTGTGTGTGTAAGGTAAGATAAGATAAGATAAGATAAGACAAGATAACATAACATAACATATTCCTTTATTGATCCCCTTGGGAAAATGTGGGCATCATAGCAGCATGAGGGAGGGGAGGTACATGTATGGGCAGGGTAATAGTAGAAGGACACAAATATAGACAATAAAATTTGATCTGAATATATACTATGAGTAAAGGTACCCTAGGGTAGGGATGTTTTTTTTATTTATTTTTATCCCGATCTTCTGAAAATCACGTGATCGGATCGGGACATCCCTACTAATTGGTGTGTGTGTGTGTGTGTGTGTGTGTGTGTGTGTGTGTGTGTGTGTCTCTCAGGAACACCTTCAACATGCACGTGGAGGCGGGTCATGACATCACTGCCCCTGACGACGGCCCTAAAGACCTGCGCTGCCCGCTGTGTCTCTACCACACCAAGCACAAGAGCAACATGATCGACCACATCGTGCTGCACCGAGGTAATGACGTGGCGCCGAGCAGAGGAGCCAAGGTCGTGGAATTTAACAGAATTGCAGAATTGAGTTTGTCGGATTGGTATCAAATGGCATTCGGTGTATTCATTTCGGACATACAGAGCGCCCCCTAGAGGTGTCTCGTGTGTGCTCACATTTGTATACGGGGTGATACAATAGGAAATAACTGACTGGTATTTGCAGCTCGAAGGATTATACTCAAAATGTCTGGGCAGGGGAGGGATGGGGGGGGGGGGCAGGATGTATGTAATAAGTCAACAAAGGAGCTTGGTTGTGTCGTTTCTTATGCTTTATGGCTTTTATGCTCAGCGTCCTCCGGAAAATGCTTGCGTTGTCCCTGAATAATAAAGTTACCAAAAAAACAGCAAAGGCTAGCAGGGAGTCGGGGGAGTCACAATGCTGTATCTCATCTCTGTCATCACCCCCCACTCTCTCCCTCTCTCTCTCCCTCTCTTGCTGTTCCATCCTCTCTCTTCCTCCTCATTGCCTCCATCATTCTCCTCCTCCTCCTCCCCCGTCACGCAGAACTCGAGAACTATTAGGGGTGTCAGTCTGACCACTGAGTGTGTCTGACTCTTAACCACCGCAAGCTGCTCGGACTACAGCGTAGGACGTATATCGTGCCGGTTAGGGCACCTTGTGTATACTGTTTACTTTTACGCTTACTCATAATATATATTCAGATTCAAATTCAAATTCCGACCACATCACCCCCATCCTCCACCATCTCCACTGGCTCCCCATCATCTACAAGATTCAGTTCAAAATTCTACTTTCAAAGCCCTCAACAACCTGGCCCCCTCCTACATCTCTGACCTCCTTCTCCACCACACGCCTACCCGCTGCCTCAGGTCCGCAGATGCTAATCTCCTCCAACCCACCAGGACTAAGCTCCGGACCTGGGGGGGGCGACAGGGCCTTCGCTGCAGCTGCCCCCATCCTCTGGAACGCCCTTCCCAACCATATCTGTCATACAGATACCCTCTGATCATTTAAAAAAAGCCCTCAAAACCCACCTTTGTACCCTTGCTTTCAAGCCTTGAACTCCTTCCTCTCTCACCTTTTTATATATTTTTTTATTTTTTATTTTCTCTACTAAAACTTTACTTTGTTCTGTAAAGTGTCTTTGAGCATTCGGAAAAGCGCTATACAAATTTTATGTATTATTATTATTATTATTATTATTATTATTATTATTATTATTATTATTATTATTATTATTATTATTATTATTATTATTATTATTATTGCCTATATGTATAATATAACCAATAGGGCATAGATCTAATTGTATTGCCTTTATTTATTTATGTCTTTCTATTCTATGACCCTGCCCATACCTGTACCTCCCCTCCCCTCTCCCCTCATGCTGCTATGATGCCTGGATTTCCGCAAAGGGGATCGATAAAAGAATATCTTATCTCATCTCATCTTACCCCCTCCTTTCAGAGGAGCGCGTGGCCCCGCTGGAGGTGAGCCGCTCCAAGCTGTCCCGCCACCTGCAGGGCCTGGTGTTCCGCTGCCACCAGTGCACCTTCACCTGCTCCAGCGACCAGACGCTGCAGCAGCACCTGCACAAGCACGCCGAGCTGAAGCCCTACCAGTGCCAGCTCTGCTACCACGACAGCAGCCGCAGGAGCCAGCTGGAGGAGCACCTCCGTCTGGAGCACAAGGTGGGTTGCAATATATATATATTATATATATATTATTAATATGTTTTTTATAATATTTGTTTTTTGCGCCCCTTTCTATATCTGCAACCAATACTTTGACATTTAAAAAGAAGAATCTAGGCGGGGTGGGTCCGGGTCGTTGTAAACAGCGACTCCTACAGTTCGGTCGGGGCGCCTGCTAAGCGCGCATAGGATCTAAGTGGGATAGTGTGATCCTTCCACACGCTACGCCCTCTCAGTGAGAATCCGCGCTGCCAGGTAAAAAGAAGCGGTTGATTGGCTGGACGTGTGTCGGAGGAAGCACGTGGTAGCCTCCACTCTCCCAGACCGACTGTGGGGGGTAAGTGCGCAGCGACCAGGAAGGGGATTGGGAATTGGCATAACGACTAACAGGGAGAAAATCAGAGGAAAAAGGAGGGGGAAAAAGACCAATAAAAAAAAGAAGAATCTAACATAAGGGAAAATTGTGCCAAAAATGTAAAATGCTGACGGTCGGTCTGGAAGAGGTAGAGTTGTCAGAACATGCCGGCTCAACGGTGGAGTGTGTGTCGAGGCAAGCATCGAGGAAAGACTAGAGAACTATGAAGATGCAAAAGCCATCCGGGGCACCAGGGGTGAAGCTTGCCTAGGGCACCAAATGTACTAGGTCTGGCCCTGGTCGGTTGGTTGGTTGGTTGGTTGTGATGTGTCAGACATAACAGACGCTTTCATAGGGCTGTGTGATCACATTGGATGCCTTTTTGGCATGGCGGTGTATACATAGAGAATTTAAAGTGCAGGGCGCAACAAGTGACACCACTGATGACGTTACAATTTACATACTGTAAGTTACATAAATTAATAATAATAATAATACATTTTATTTGGAGGCGCCTTTCACGACACCCAAGGTCACCTTACAGATCATAGAAAAAAACACAGCAAGGCAGTTAAAAGTCAAGGTTAAAAATAAAACAAACAACAGGAAGTATAAAAACTGTGAAGTTAAAATAACAAACAGCAGGGGGTATAGGACAGTGACAGGTTATAGTGAATATGCAAGTTTTAACAGATGGGTTTTCAGTTGTGATTTAATGATGATAGTGAGTCAGACTGTCGGATATGTGGGGGCAGGGAGTTCCAGAGTCTGGGAGCCGAGCAGCTGAAAGCTCGGGCACCCATGGTGCTGAGGCGTGAGCTGGGGATGGATAAGAGTCCAGTAGAGGATGAGCGGAGGGTGCGGGAGGGGGTGTATTCCTGGAGGAGGTCAGTGATGTAGATCAGTGGTTCCCAAAGTCGGGGTCGCGACCCAAAGGTGGGCCGCGAGCAGCCACGGGTGGGCCGCGAGATGATTTAAAAAAAAATACAATTTTTTTTTTTTTTTTTTTTTTTTTTTTTATATTTACATTTTTTTTTGTCAGGCCACTGAACTTAGAAGCAGGCCAGGACAGTGTTTCTAGTTGTATTCTAAAATTTAATTCTATTGTATTCTAAAATGTGACTATATGGTTTTATATTAACTTAATAAATAAACAAAAACGAAAAATCTACTTATTTCAACGAACATTTCAAACTAAATAACAGATTATGCACATAAAACGCTGAAAACAACCGAAGCAACAATAGTATTTTAATGAGGCTATTATTATTATTATTATTATTATTTTGCAACAAGTTAGCCCTCTCATAAATAGCACATATAAATGAATAACTAACTTGAACTAACTTAATAGGATTGAAGTGATATTTGGCTTAAAAAATCGGTCGCCTGGCAAAAAAAAATAAAATAAAAGCCAGACGATGTGCATTGGGCCGCGGCTCTCTGACACCTTATTTTCTGGGCCCCGGCCTGAAAAGTTTGGGAACCCCTGATGTAGATGGGGGCTAGATTGTGGAGGGCTTTGAAGGTGAGTAGGAGGTTTTTGAAGTCGATCCGGTAGTGCCCAGGGAGCCAGTGTAATTGAATGAGGACGGGGGTGATGTGGTCGGATGAGTTGGTGCGGGTGATGATCCTGGCAGCAGAGTTTTGGATCATTTGTAGTCTGTTGAGGAGTTTGGTGGGAAGGCCGGTGAGGAGAGCGTTGTTAACTATCGTTAACGTTGATAGCTAACGCTGGCTACTATTGATACATTTCGGACGGCTGTCGACACCACTAAGGTACATGTCGAAATACTTCCCAAAGGTCAGTGAATACCACAACCACAACACCAGAGGGAGTTCCACAAATCATGTCCAACCCAGATTTGGCTCAAACAAGGGACTAAACACGTTTAGCAATTATGCCACAACAAGGTGGAACACCTTACCCACAGCCGTAAAATAATGTGAATCCCTACCCACCCTCAAAACCGCTCTAAAAAAGCACCTACGGGAGGCCGCAATTCGAAACTGGCCCCGGTAAATGTCCAAACCCCCCCCCCCCCCCACCAGTTTCCTCCCCCTCAAACGTATATATATATTCTTTTTTAGAAACTCTGTCTGTAAATAAACAGTACTGTATATCTGTATGTCATGTATGTCATAAATGTTATGAATTGAAAATGGGGGACCCTGATGTAAACAAGACGAAAGTCTTTCTCTGGTCTGCATCCGCTTAACAATTGTGTGTATTGAGCTGTACTGTATTGTACCCATTCTCCAATCTGTTAATGCAATTTTCAATCAATCAATCAATTCTCTTTGGATACCTCAGATTTGTAATCCCTCGACAAGAGAAGGTGACGTTGACGTCGGTGCGCTCTGCGGATAAAGGTTACGTGCGCAAAAAAGCGCCACTTAAAAACCGTGCGGCACGTAGAGTTTGGAGGAGACTGACGCGACAAACACAGAAAGGTGCAGGCACTTTCTAAAAGGCAGCCAGTGTGATCACAGCCTTAGGCCTTGTTCTCCCCAAATTACATAATATAACAGGTTTTCTTCATGTACATGTAAATTCTCGCAGAGGACGGCAACTTTGAAGGCAATGCTGTGTACCGTCGCTATTCTCTTCTCCCAGGACGTCCTGCTCTCGTCCACTAAAGTGATATCCGGTTTGCCGAACACAGCGTCAAATGGCCGTGTAGTTCTGCTTTCATTACAATTAGAATCACTTTGGGGCGGGCTAGATCCACAAAGAATGGATTGCACGGTGCTAATTGCACCCTTACTTACAATTCATTATGAATTGAAAATGGGGGACCCTGATGTAAACAAACCTGCGCAGTGATTGATTGAATGAAAATTTTATTAACAGATTGCAGAATGGGTACAATACAGTACGGCTCAATACACACAATTGTTAAGCGGATGCAGACCAGAGAAAGACTTTTGCCTTGTTTACATCAGGGTCCCCCATTTTCAATTCATAATGAATTGTAAGTAAGGGTGCAATTAGCACCGTGCAATCCATTCTTTGAGGATCTAGCCCTTTGTTTGCAGAGAGAGGGCAATGGATGTTCAGGAATGTGTCTCTGTGACTGTGATGTAGAGATGTGTCAGAAGGTTACTGTATATGGACTAATATGACAGCATGTCTTTACAGGCACAGCTACAAATGATAGACAGAAAACTATGCATATCACTCTCCATGGCGTTCCTGTTCATCAAACAATAGACGCTACTAGGGATGTCCGATATTATCGGTCTACCGATATTATGGGCCGATATCGGCATTAAAATGTGATATCGGAAAATATCGGTTTAAAAAATAAATAATTAAATTTTTTTTACATTTCTATAACCTTTATTTACCCAGGCAAGCAAGTAAGAACAAATTCTGCTTTTATTTATTGTCAAAAGTATGCAAAATGTTGTGTTAATTCCACAACAAGAGATATGTAATTAATTACCTGAAATTATTCCGTTTTTTGGGGGGGGGGGGAACCCTGCATATATCGGTATCAGTTGATATCGATATCGGAAATTAAGAGTTGGACAATATCTGTATATCGGTATCGGTAAAAAAGCCAATATCGAGCATCCCTAGACGCTACTGTATATAATCACTTACATGTAATGACATCAAGCAGTAAACTGTTCGTATCCCTCTCCATACATTTAACCCTTTCACTACCACACTACAGAAGGTTAACCTTTCACTACCACACTACAGAAACCGTCTGCAGTGTGGTAGTGAAAGGTTAACCATCTGTATGTAGTGTGGTTGTGAGAGGGTTAACCCTTTGTCGTGTGGCAGTGAAAGGGTTAACCTTCCGTATTGTCGGAGTGAAAGGGTTATCCATTTGGTAGTGTTGTTGTTGTCCTTGTTGCAAGGATTGAACTGGTCTTATATGAAGTGCCATGCCCGTGAGCCGCCACAAGGGGCAGAGTGGCTAACTGTGAGTGAGTGAGCGAGTGAGTGAATGACTGAATGACTACCTGAGGGTTGAGTGAGTGTTTGTGTGTTTGTTTGTGTTAGTGTTTGTTAGTGTTGGCGAAATAAGTTGTTGAACTCTATGAACTAGAGTTTGCACTGAATTAGGAAAATCTGCTTTTGGCTTCTATGCCCCAGAAACATGGAAGGTTTTGCAATGCACTCAATTCATTAGTATCTATTGGTCAGTTTAAATCGATAATAGCAAACCACTTCACCACAGTCTACAGTTGTTTTTAATTATTTTAAATGTTTAATTGATTGACTTTCTGTCTCTATGTTGTTTTCTTTGTTTGTATTTATTATGTTTTGTATTTCTCAACGTCATTGTAAATGAGAGCTTGCTCTCAATGATCCTTCGAGATTAAATAAATATTTAATTAATTAATGAATTTTGGTAGAAAGAAGCATTACATCTTTGATGCATTAACCTCTACAGGTTTAGGTTAACCCTTTCACTACCACACTACAGAAGGTTAACCCTTTCACTACCACACTACAGACGGTTAACCTATATAAATATAAACCTATATAAATACACCATTTACCATTCATAAGATATTCCTTTATTGATCTCCTTGGGGAAATTCGGGTGTCATAGCAAGGGGGAGGGGGGGTGGGAGGTACAGGTATGGGCAGGGTAATAGTAGAAAGACATAAATATAGGCAATACAATTTGATCTGAATATAAAAATATGAGAAGAAATAAACAGTGTAAACAATATAATTAACTGAATATGAAAATATGAGACAAATAAACAGCGTAAACAAAGGTGCAGATGAGGGTCTGTATGCCCTATCGGTTATGTTATACGTTACAATGAATATAGGCAATAAATAATTTGAATTTGAATATATACTATGAGTAAAAGTAAACACCTGCAAACAAAAGGTACAGTATACACACAAGGTACCCTAACTGGCAGGTTTTGGTGGTTAAGAGTCATTAACCATTGACTTGGAATATGTGGAATGTCAAAGAGACTGGTATGAAAGTCCAAAGTAGAATTTGTGTACATATAAAAAGATTATAAAAAGGTTGTTAAAAAAAACTAAAAATAAGTATTAAAGCACTTACTTTCCACCCCAGCACAGAGCAGTCTCTCTGTGTGTCCATCCCTCTATATCTCTACACTTCCCCTACATCGTTCAGCCAAAACCCACACGCCATTCGATTCCTGTAGCCTATATTAATATTAAACATGGACTTTTCTCCTCATTTCCGAGGCTACTTGAGACCCATGCGGCCGAGGCTACAACAGGGGACTAAGCTACACACTGCTGCACAGGGTCATAAAGGCAGAATCACATTTCTCTCAGCGAAAAAACATGCACTGCACCTTGACAGCAACAAGGAGTGGGTATCCTGAGTGATACAGTGGAAATAAGACCACTAGGCGCATACATAATGATCCCGCTACAGCTGCTATCTATTCCGAGTGCGTTGCCAAAAGAATAGGTTTCATATCTCCCAGTCTCCCTTAATGGGGATAATGCCTGAGATGCTGCAAGAGGGCGTCTGGCATTTGAGGGAGGTTGAAGTATACATTAAACTTAAAAGGGCAACACAACACGCACCTGCTGCTTCTTAAAGGGGACGGGGGGAAAAGTTCCTCTTCCTTCTCGGCGTGGCGCTGTGTTTACTAATCACCATTAGCCTCACCCCTTCTCCCAGAGTCTGTGTGACTGATGCTCGCCAGTTACAGTGCTACCTCCTCGTCCTCTCTGGGATGGCATTTCCAAGTTCCGATTGGTGATGTGCCGTGTCGTGCGAATTCAGAGAGCCGTGAAACACTTTGTTTATGGTTTTACCAGCACAGGAACAGCCCGTTGAGAGCAGGACTGAAACAGAGGGGTAGTATAGATGCTGCTAGAATGCATAATCTGAGTGTTTTGGTTTTTTTCAGCACAAAAAAAACAGACATGTTTAGGGGACCTCAAAGACTTATATTAACGTGTTGAAAAGGACTTGTGTGGATTCGAATGTTTACTAAAAGAGAAATGATGCAATTAATTATTTGTTTAACCTGAGACTCACTGGCATTGGCTGATTTTATGTGAAGAACAGCATATTTTCATTGTTTCACCCTCCCCCCCCCACACACACACACACACACACAGACAGGCATTTTTATATTATTATATTATATTTGGGACCTGCACCTTCACCTAAGTGAAAATAAGTCAATAACGTAAACATTTTACAAAAAGGTTCACTGTGTACCTTCACTGTCTGCCTCCACCTTGTTTCATTTATATTTGTCAGGATAAACGTAATTTATTCCATTCATGTCCTGATTCTAATGGATTTTCCTTATTTTTTTCAGACATCAAATTTTATCAAAGAAAAAAGCAAATAACACTTTTATTGATAAATGTGATCTAGCAGAGGTAAATGGCAAATATTAACCATAAATGCCGTCTAAATTGAGATATGTTTTTTCACATTAATCGTTATGGCTTGATTGTTTTAAAATCCCAATAATGTCGGGGTCTACCAGACCCGCGAACATTGGGTGAGTAACAAAAACGGCGAACACCACCCGAGGGTTAATACACTACAGTAGTGGTTCTCAAACTACGGGTCGTGACCCAAAGTGGGGTGTGGGTAGGTAACAGTGGGGTGGCGCATTGGAAAGTAAAAAAAATTATGTTCTGGCAACATATTTTGGCTAAATATGCCTCGTTTTATAAATGTGTATTGATAACATAGTGCTGTGATTACATTTTCTAATAAATATGCATGATCAAGTTCAACAACGTGTGCTTTTATTTTGATATTCCTTAATTCCACGTTGAAATTACACAATACATTAAGTGTGGGGTCGCCAAAAATATTCCTAAATAAAATGGGGTCGTGGTATACAAAAGTTAGAGAACGCCTGGACTACAGCCTCCCTGCATCACGACTCGCCCACACAGAGCCTCATAGTGTTGAATATACCAGACGAGTCTCTGTTGTCCACCTGTCACTCATAAACTCCAACACCATTCACTTAACTGACAGCTGTCTCCCTGTTTTCTCTCAGGTGATCCGTAACTTTGAGCTGATGGGCCGGGTCAGCCTGGACCAGCTGGAGATGATGAAGGAACGGGGGAGCAGCGAGGAGGAGGAGGAGGAGGAGGAGAGGGAGCTGATGGAGCTGGTGGAGGACGGCAGGAGAGCCGCCGCGGAGGAAGAGGAGGAGGAGGAGGAGGAGGAAGAAGGGACGGAACCGATGGCGAATGAAGCGGAGGAGCCGAGGCATGTGGACGACGAAGCGACGGTGGAAGATTTCAAGGAGGAGGAGGAGGAGGAGTTGATGGATGAGGATGAAGAAGGGGAGGATGAGGAGGAGGCGGAGAAACCTGCCTCACAAGGTAAACCAGGGTTCGCACAAGGTCCTTAAAGTGCTTGGTTTTTTTTACAAAAGAAATGCCTGGAATTCCTTGAAAACAGCCTATTTCTTAACAAGGTGCTTAAAAAGTCCTTGCAATTCAAATCAACCATTCGCATCAAGAAATCTTTTTTGTTTGTTCTGTTTTAATCAAATCTGACGAGTCGCTGTCTCGCGCGCTCCAACTGCTTTTCCT
Source organism: Notolepis coatsorum (assembly GCF_963971535.1). Taxonomy (NCBI): domain Eukaryota; kingdom Metazoa; phylum Chordata; class Actinopteri; order Aulopiformes; family Paralepididae; genus Notolepis; species Notolepis coatsorum. The sequence goes on from NC_140175.1 coordinate 91,067,387, forward strand.
CATTTCTTCGTGTGTGATGCTCTAGCTTGCTCTAGCTGGAAAGCAGGCCAAGAAGATGGTTAAAAAAAAAAAACAGCATTTAAAAGTGAATTGTATCCTTTGAGTGACATCCTTGAACATTTTAAATAGTGCTTGGAAACATACTTAAAAGTCCTTGAATTTCATTTTGCAATGTGTGGGAAGTGAACCCTGGTAAACGCAGAGGACGCGTCAGTGAAACACCATTCCTTTTGTTGAAGACGTTTAGTGGGGCGAGCAATACATATCATTATAGCGCTTTGAGATTAGCTCCACAACAATAAAGCGCACTACAAATCAAATATATTATTACATGAGAAGCAGTTCTGAAATACTAGTTAAAGGGGAACTTCAGCTAAAAACAATGCTGATTTATTTCCCCACATAATCTCACACACATCCAAAAACTCTAAACTGTTTTGCACACATTCATTTTAGTTTGACAGTTATTGAGAGTAAATGGGTTTGAATATGGTCACTCACCAGTGACGTCATCAGGGACATCGAATCCTTGTGTTTTGGTCAATTACAGCTCAATGAAATGATAAGGAAGCAGTCCCTATAAGACAAGGAGGTAATCACCGGTGGCCATGTTCAAACTAATTTACTCTCAATAACTGTTTGGAGTTTTTGGATGTGTGTGAGATTATGTACAAAATAAAGCAGCATTTTATTTTTGTATTCTATTTATTTTTGGGCTTTCTGTATTTTTCACCCATCCCAATTTTAGTCGTTATGCCAATTCCCTTCCTGGTCGTTGCGCGCATTGCCCCACTGTCGGCCTGGGGAGGGTGTAGAACTACCACATGCCTCCTCCGATACATGTGGAGTCAGCCAGCCGCTTCTTTTCACCTGACAGCGAGGACTCTCACTGGGGGAACGTAACGCGTGCGGAGGTTCACGCTATTTCCCCCAGATCCCCCTCCCTGCTGAACAGGCGCCCCGACCGACCAGTAGGAGTCGCTGTTTACAACGACCAGGACACACACCCCGCCGGCTTCCCACCCGCTAACACTGCCAATTGTGTTGGTAGGGACGACTGACCAAGCCGGAGGTACCGCCAACAGCTGGATTCGATCCCAGAGTCTCTGCGGTGGTAGCCGAGTGCTTAGTCCACTGCGCTACCCAGCCACTCCAGCATTTTTTTCTTTTTTAAACTAATAGTTGAACTATTGGGTTGAGTTGAGTTCAGATGAGATGCAAAAAGAGATGAGATTAGATCCAAAAGTACGTTCTGTACTGTAATCATCAGTTGACCTCTGTTCCCCAGAAGTCCTGGCGTCCCCCAGCAGCAGCAGCAGCAGCAGCAGCAGCAGCAGCAGCAGCAGCACTGGGCCGAGCGAGAAGCGTCTGCCCTGCGAGTTCTGTGGCCGCTGCTTCACCAGCAGCACTGAGTGGGAACGGCACGTCCTTCGACACGGCATGTGAGTGTTTCACCTCTTTCTGACTGTTAAGGCTCGTCCGGTGACTTAGGCCTGGAGACTAGAGAATACTGTAATTTAAGATTACTTAACGTACATTTTATGGAAAGGGTAAGAGAAATGCAATTGGCTATTACAGTCTCTCCAGTTGTAACTTCTTATAACTGCCCCTGTGTCTGTCTATGGTGGTGTCGTTGTTAAGAGAAGATATTCCTTTATTGATCCCCTTGGGGAAATTCGGGCTTCATAGCAGCATGGGGAGGGGGGATGGGGATGTGAAGGTATCGGCAGGGTAATAGTAGAAAGACATGAATATAGGCAATCAAATTTGATCTGAATATAAAAATATAAATATCATAAATATAATAAACAGTGTAAACAATATAATTAACTCTGAATTAAAAAATATGAGGAAAAATAAACAGTGTAAACAAAGGTGCAGATGAGGGTCTGTATACCCTATCGATTATATTATACGTTACAATAAATATAGGCAATACAAATAATTGTATCTGAATATATACTATGAATAAGAGTAAAAGTAAACAGTATACACAAGGTGCAATATACACAAGGTACCCTAACTGGCCTGATATACATCATACGTTGTAGTCTGGAGGTTTTGGTGGTTAAGAGTCAGACATTCCTAATATAATAGTTATTGTGTGTTATTACATGGCGTTTTAACATTCGCCAAAATGCTTGATTGTGATTGGTCAATAGCGCTCGGTTGCCCCTGACAGCGGTCAGTTATTTCTCGATAACTGACCGCTGTCATGGGCAACGCGCAATAATGACCGCTGATACGGGTAACGGAGCGCTATTGACCAATCACAATCAAGCATTTTGGTCGCAGTCACGACCAAAGCTAAGCTCAGCATATGCACAGCTGCACTCATCAGTGCAATCAGACCACACACCTGTGTCTGCCGGCGATGACAGAGGAACCACAGAACAACTGTGTCTGCATTTGATCTCGTCTTGTCGATGGTGTAAAATGAATTCCAGAACTCCGTGTCGGTCAATTATTTTGCGACAATGACCTCGTAGCTATACATTATCCCTTACTTAATCCCTGTTCACTCACCGCCCACTCTCCTGTTGACCACGTCATGTGTCTCGTTTCCACCCGTGTTTACAGTAGTGACAAACAAATTGAACAGGTTTAATTGGTAACGCGTGATAATAAAATACAAAGAAACACAATTCATCATGTATGAATATGCTTGTGTCTAGCTCGGCAGTAGGCTGCACCATCTTTCACTTGATACTATTTAGAATTTTGTTCAAACTAAACGACTACATGGAGATGAATGTGTCCTCATTAGATGTTCCTGACACATTTAAGTTTAAGTTCTGCTTCAACGTCGGCTGTGTGGGAGCTAGACCGATTAACTTCCACGTCAGTTCAACGTCCGGGTTGCAGTACATCGCCGAACCACTAGGTGGCTGTGCTGCATTGTGTTGTACAAACGGCTATATTCTCGGACTTCCTCGGCCACGCTCCGACGCGTGATTTTTTTCCGTGGCCGTAGTTTGCGAAGATGCTCTCTGATTGGCTAGCCCGCGTACAGCGAAGACCCTCTCTGATTGGTTTAGCTCCGAAGGGCTCTTCCGCCTTGTACATATATATTCTCTGCTTCGAAGTGGTTATGCTTTGGCCCTCTTTCGAAGTGGGTTATGCTTAGAGTTTATCTTTAGAGCAGGGCGATGGACCACCAGCCCTGATTCCAAACTCTAAGCATAACCCACTTCGAAAGAGGGCCAAAGCATAACCACTTCGAAGCAGAGAATATATATGTACAAGGCTGACATTTCTATCCCAGAGCCCTTCGGAGCTAAACCAATCAGAGAGGGTCTTCGCTGTACGCGGGCTAGCCAATCAGAGAGCGTCTTCGCAAACTGCTCACGCCACTCCGACCAAGCTCCCGAGATGATAAATACGGAAGTACGTCAGGCCCAGTGCAGCGGCCAATCACAGCTCTGCGCTGTCAACATCAGCTTGCATCGATTTGACGCGTAGTTACATTCTTGGCCCAGCCGCATGTAGCCATCGCCGGTAGGCTTGCAGGAGGAGCTCAGCAGGCAGGCTTGAGTATCAATTAGGCATCACACAAGCTACACCTCCCGCTGGGTATGAAAACGGCCCTGTTGGCTAGTAACAAAACAGCTCTTCCTGGTGAAAATGGATGTTTAACACTTTGAGTACCGTGGGTTAATTCACATTTAGTCCCTTGAATGCCACCATCGGCGTCAATGTTAACGTTAATATCGCCTAATCTATGTTTTAAATTATGGCTATGTGTCTAATCTGCCCGTCGCTTATCAAAGAATCATTTTCCAGTCAGTGTTGTCAAGGCAGATTGGTTTTTTATCGCTTCATTTCCGTTTGAGAGCATTTTGAAAAGCACCCGTTTTCAGGTGAAAAACAACCTATTATTTTTGTATCCACTTTTTCTCCCATTTTTTTCCTATATTTTCTCCCATCCCAATTTTTTTATCATCCAATTCAACCCTCCCCTGTCACGAACGCTGTTTCTTGCCTCCCACAAGCCGGCTGCAATGTGGACTAAGTCATACATAGCACAAGTCCCCTCCGGTACTTGAGGTAACAGCAGTCGCATCTTTTCACCTGCGCAGCTCGATCTCTCAGTGGCGAGGAGTAACGCGTGGGAGGCTCACGCTGCCCCCGACACTTCCTGATTCTACTGCGCAGGCGCACCAACCGACCTGTAGGAGTCGCTGTCCACAGCGCCCGATCCCCACCCATCAATTTCCCACCCCCTAATACGGCCAATGTGTATTAGTATGAACGACCAGCTAAACTGAAAGCAATGTGGAGCGCTGGGCTCGAACAGGCGAGCCCAGCGTCTCCGCATTCGTGGCGAGCGCCTTGCCCACTACGCCACGTAGCCGCCAACAACCTATTCTATGATAATCGCCTTTTACTGGAATATTCCAGAACGTTGATATTTGTCGGCCTATTTATGAATCGTTTTTAAATAAACGCTAGATGATCAATAGTATATGTGCACGCACGCACGTTCGAGCCGCGCGCTGATAATAGCTGCTTTCATTTCCTCATGGATTTTACAGTGAAACAGCTAGAGCACATATCACAAAAAAGCTTATATCTTCATGAAAACGATTCTGATTATCCTAACAATGATAACATAGATTCCTTACCTGACATCAGATGGTATCCAAATGGTATATTCCAATTCCTGATCACCATTCGAAAAAATCGATAAGTATATTGATCCAACGTGTGTACAGTATAACCCATGCTCGCCGCGGCTCAGATGCTCCAGAATGAACTCTGGTAACTCCGGCTGCATATGTGGACTGGAATATTTCTTTTTCCCCCATCCATTTTCATTGAGTCCATTCCAAAAGGGTGATTTACCATCTGGGAGACGATAGGGGGCGCTTTTTTCACATCTGATCGCCGGCGGCCCCTGGATTTCCAACGGTAGGCTCGGGTGATGCAATATGATTTCAGATCGCAAAAAAAAAAAAAAAAAAAAATCAGAGAAAAGCCGTGACGTGGCTTTCAACGTAACTATCGTAAACCCGAGATTAGCCGTGAGTGACGCTCAAAGTGTTAAGTTTAAGTTTTTTTATTTTTTTTTAACCAGGCACATTAATGAACATCTTCAGTTTCCACATCAATGTAAATGTGCCAGAGTTAGCTAATGAGCTAGTGTTCATCTGTAGTCCCTGCCTACCATGCATGTCTTTATGGTGTGGGAGGAAACCAGAGTACCTGGAGGAAACCCACGCGAACACAGGGAGAACATGCAAACTCCACACAGAAAGGCTCCCTGCTGGGGTTCGAACCCAGGACCTTCTTGCTGTGAGGCAGCAGTGCTAATAAAGTCACTTTGACTGAGCCACGGTGCTGTGCTGGGCTCTCCTCTCTCATCCCACAGTGGATTCCTGGCAGTGTACTCAATACAATAAAGCATAGTGCATCTCTTGACTAGCTGACAGCTCTCCCTGTTGTAAACAAGCCTCACGCACGGAGTTCACCTTCAAAAAGCTCCCGTACGCAGATTGAGCTTTAAGTGTTTTATAAGTAGAGGTGACCTGCTTTTAATGTATTTTCTATTTGGAAGTTGAGTTCCATCATGCACAAGGTTTCTATACACAGGGGAGAGCTGTTAAGAGACAAAGAGAAAATCATAATTTCACCCAAACCCCGTCCCCTTTATTGTGATTACATCACCAGACAAGCATTGTGGGATGAGAGACGGGACCCCCAACACACCACTATGGCGAATCAAAGTGACTTTAACAAACAACCAAGCAGGCGGTCAGGTGGCGTAGCGGAGATTGTGCTCATCACCAATGCAAGAGGCTGCGGTCTTGACTCCCGGAGAGTCAGCATTGCCTTGGCTCGGGCTGATCGCTATACTACAGTAACTCGTTTAGCTGAGTTAGGGGGAGGGGAGCCGTGGGTGGGTCCTGGGCGTTGTGGACAGCGACCCCTACAGTTCGGTCGGGGCGCCTGCTCAGCGAAGGTAGTGAGAGGTAGTGTGGTGAGAGGTAGTGCGGCCTCCCAGTGAGAATCTGCGCGGCCAGGCTGGCTGCCGGCTGGCTGCACATGCGTCGGAGGAAAGCATGTGCCGTTCTCCGGCCTCTCGGACCAACAGAAGGGATAAGTGCGCAACAACCAGGAAGGGGGTTGGGAATTGGCATAACGACTAACAGTGGGATGGGAGAAAAATCGGAAAAAGAAAAGGGGGAAAAAGATAATAAAAAAAAAAAGTGTAGTGTAGTTTGAGGGCCCTTCCGATGGGTTTGACGTGTCAGGCCTGACTATCCCCCTCCTCCTGCATGCAGCTGTAATAATAAACTTTGATAATAATACACTTTATTTGTATAGCACCTTTCATACAAGAAGTGCAGCCCAAAGTGCTTCACTGCGGTAAAATAGATATAAAATGAGCATAACATAGACAGAATAAAAGCAATGCAGAGAATAAGAAAAAGGGTGAAAGCAATGCAGAAAATAACAATACAAATATCGACTCACACAGTTTAAAAACGTGAGTCTTTCTTCCTGTTTGATACCCACTCAGTTTAAAACCTGACAGTCTTTCTTCCTGTTTGATACCCACTCAGTTTAAAACCTGACAGTCTTTCTTCCTGTTTGATACCTACACAGTTTAAAACCTGACAGTCTTTCTTCCTGTTTGATACCCACACAGTTTAAAACCTGACAGTCTTTCTTCCTCTTTGATACCCACACAGTTTAAAACCTGACAGTCTTTCTTCCTGTTTGATACCTACACCGTTTAAAACCTGACAGTCTTTCCTCCTGATTGATACCCACACAGTTTAAAACCTGACAGTCTTTCTTCCTGTTTGATACCCACACAGTTTAAAACCTGACAGTCTTTCTTCCTGTTTGATACCCACACCGTTTAAAACCTGACAGTCTTTCTTCCTGTTTGATACCTACACAGTTTAAAACCTGACAGTCTTTCTTCCTGTTTGATACCCACTCAGTTTAAAACCTGACAGTCTTTCTTCCTGTTTGATACCCACTCAGTTTAAACCTGACAGTCTTTCTTCCTGTTTGATACCTACACAGTTTAAAACCTGACAGTCTTTCTTCCTGTTTGATACCCACTCAGTTTAAAACCTGACAGTCTTTCTTCCTGTTTGATACCCACACAGTTTAAAACCTGACAGTCTTTCTTCCTGTTTGATACCCACTCAGTTTAAAACCTGACAGTTTTTCTTCATGTTTGATACCCACACAGTTTAAACCCTGACAGTCTTTCTTCCTGTTTGATACCCACACAGTTAAAACCTGACAGTCTTTCTGCCTGTTTGATACCCACTCAGTTTAAACCCTGGCAGTCTTTCTTCCTGTTTGATACCCACACAGTTAAAACCTGACAGTCTTTCTTCCTGTTTGATACCCACACAGTTTAAAACCTGACAGTCTTTCTTCCTGTTTGATACCCACACAGTTTAAACCTGACAGTCTTTCTTCCTGTTTGATACCCACACAGTTTAAAACCTGACAGTCTTTCTTCCTGTTTGATACCCACACCGTTTACAACCTGACAGTCTTTCTTCCTGTTTGATACCCACTCAGTTTAAAACCTGACAGTCGTTCTTCCTGTTTTATACCTACACCGTTTAAAACCTGACAGTCTTTCTTCCTGTTTGATACCTACACAGTTTAAAACCTGACAGTCTTTCTTCCTGTTTGATACCTACACAGTTTAAAACCTGACAGTCTTTCTTCCTGTTTGATACCCACACAGTTTAAAACCTGACAGTCTTACTTCCTGTTTGATACCCACACAGTTTAAAACCTGACAGTCTTTCTACCTGTTTGATACCTACACAGTTTAGGTAAACCTGTAAACCCAGTTGAAGGCACACAATATTGGAATAGATTATTCAATGACAGCATAATGTGTGAATAATCTACATTTCCTGTTATCCCAATGGAAGGGTTGTACAGTGTATGCTCTTCCCATTGCAATAAATATACACTGAGAGACGGAGAAGAATCTTGATTCACCCCAAGGTTTAGTGCTCAGTTGCATATAACCATTTGAGCTAAGGTTTCAGTGTCACTTAAAACAAAACAAGTTGCGTAAAACTCCTCTACTGCCATCCTTGGCTAATCAGTACCTAGTTTGTTGTAAACAGCAGAAAACAGACAAGCGGGTTTAATGAATATAATTAGCCATGTTATTTGATATCATATTAATAATTGAGTGTGAATTTCGAACAGGTTTTCAGCAGTCTACCTCAATCTAAGTGTACTACTAGAAAGCAAGCCACCACTGCTATCCCTGTTGCCAAAATGAACACGGCCGTTCCTCTTGGTTGCCACGACGAGAGTTACTTCCATTCATTCTGGGGGGCGAGTCAGTTGTCGGTGGACAACAGACACATCAGTGGTCACTAGCTTACTAGTAGATGCACTTAGATGCAGGTGGACTGCTGAAAACTACACATATTCAACTACATTTCGCTTTATCCAAAGTAAATTATGAAAGTTCTGTACAACAGGTCAGCAGGAAGGGTACAACTCTTTCAGCTAAGTAACAATGTTCGTCAAATTAGGTGCTACAGTCTTGAGTGCATAGTAGTAAACATGTATTAGCATAGAAGGTAGTAATATTAGGCAAGGAAGATTATTTAGTAGCAAGGTGCATGATGGTAAAAGACGAAAGTGAAAAGAAACTTAACCCTTTCACGACCACACTGACACTACAGAAGGTTAACCCTTTCACGACCACACTACAGAAGGTTAACCCTTTCACTACCACACTACAGACGTTTAACCTTCTGTATTGTCGCAGTGAAAGGGTTAACCCTTTGGTAGTGTGGTGGTGAAAGGGTTAAGGTCTTACATGCAACCAGGCACAGATACGAACTGGCATAATTCGTAGACGTTGACCTTTAACCCCCCTCTCCTCTCCCCGGCAGGACGGTCAACAACAGCCAGACGGACACCAGCACCACGTCAGATGTAGAGTCCTCGGCTCCACCTCCCGTAGGCTCGTCTGACCTGCCGGAGGACCGAGGATCGGACCTGTCTAGCAACGACGCGGAGGCGGAGGGAGGCTACACCGCTGACCTATCACAGAGCAGTCAAAACCCGTACGAGGAAGACAAAGAATCGCTCGAGACCAAAAAAGATCAACAGTTTGGTTGAGAAGAACTGTGTGGCCTGACGGGATACTGAGCTGGAGGAACAAAAAACATTTTGTTGAATCAGCGTCTGGTCGTGGCGTCAGAAGTAGGACGCTAACGGAGATAGAAGATGGGAAGTGAAGAAAAACAAACGAACAAAAAAAAAAAGTCAAGTGAATTATCATGCGTTGGAGCGCAATGTTAGGTTTTATGTGTTACATATTTAGAAGCTATAGGTTGTGTGCTGCATCCTACTTGTTTTTGAAATAGTTGAGCCCTTGAAATGGGTGGTCCCCCTAGGACAGATCTTAATATATTGGTAACCAATAGTGAACAGAACGCTAGTGCTGACATTCTGGTCAAATCAACAGTGGAAAAAGTCCCACCTTGCTAAGTCTACCAGAGATGAAAGACTTCCGCGGATCTGCCTTTTTTCCCTGTGTTTTTCCCCGTGTTTTTTGTCATTTGTGAGGTCATTATGAATCCATATTTTTTATTTTTATACATTTTTGGGGGGGGGGGATGGGCATGGCACAGTAAGCATAGACTGTAAACTCAGCAATAAGCATAAGAAATGCGTAGACAATTAGATGCTCATAAAAGTAACGCCTGCCCTGAAGTAGCAGTCAATCAGTCAATCAGACCCTGCCCCTTAGAAAAGGTTTGAGAAGACAAAGCAAGCACGCAACGGGATCAATAAAGGAATATCTTATCTTATCTTAAGACTAGACTAAAACAGTAGCTGTTTACAAAGATGTGCAAGAGGAGCATAAACGTTCATTTGAGGAATTCCTAGAAAGGGGAAAAAGGGAGAGCTGTATGAGGAGAGAACCTGAAGTCAGAATGAAACATGTCAGGAGAGAAAAGATGAAGAAACACCCCTCCCCCACCTACACACATACCCCCCCGTGCTTTTGTTCCTTTACCCACTTTCATCTCTGGTCTACTAATCTATTTATGTATCAAGATTATTGTCCAAAATTTAAGACAACTTTTTTAGGCATTTCTTGATCGAAGCACCTTTTTACAACCCCTTGCAAAGTCCAAAAGAAGGGGGCAACCTTTGCCCAGAAGCAACCTGTGAGGTATAGAAGCATTTGTAACCCTGGTCCCCCTGTAGTGCTACCTATTCTTGCCTCTTGTTGAATGTTGAATGCGAGACAGGGCGAGAGAGAGAGAGAGAGAGAGAGAGAGAGAGAGAGAGAGAGAGAGAGATTGTGTACATAGGCTGTAGAATCCAGTGTGGAAAAAAGGTCTCTTTCTTTTTAACCTAAACGCTGACCCTACAGGTTTCATTGCATCTTAGCCTTGTGTTAATTGCTTTGAAGATTCCTTAAGGAATAGTTGCACCTTATTTATTCTAGCAGATGATTCAAATTGTTTGGAAATATTGATCCCCCCCCCCCCCCCCCCAAAAACAAAAACAAAAAAACGTTTATAGCAAATTGCTATATGATAGGTCCCTTGATATTATACTACGTATAGCCTTTGACCCTCGGCTCCCGATAGCATTTACCGCTTCTCTACTACTTTCTTGTCGTCGTCTGCTAACAATGTCACAAAAACGGTAAAGGGACTTTACTTTACATCAGCCTGCACCCATCGAGCTGTACAAATTACAGTTGTATTCCAGGTCACTGATTTCACTGTTGGTCTGTCTTCTGCTCTGCGGATCTACATAGCAGAGAGAGAGCGATAGAGAGACAGAGATGTATAATCGGTCATAGGCTATATACACCAATATGACATAGGAATCCGTTGAGCCGAGCACAGCGTTGGAGTGGAGATGTTGTCCTGGAACACAACCTTCCCGTGGTAGTAGGTGATGCGTTAGACACGTCTTTATTCTCGTTTGTCAACAAGAGATTTCTTGACAGCATTTTTTTTGCACATTCACGCTAGCGAGGGGGACTGTGACGTGAAGACTGAAGACTCACTCGAAGGTGTCTTAGTCACCTTCCCCCGACTTGAAATGCTGTACTCTTTTTATCGTTCTGTGTTGGGACAACTGTCTGGAGCCTGCGTGCGTCGGTTACGCTTCTTTTTAGACAAAAGCTGTGTCGTTGTTGTTGTTGTATTTGTTGTTGTCGTTATCGTTGTCGTCGCTGTTATTGACAAATAAGGCAGAGATTGTATTTGTTTGGAAGTTGCTGCTTGAATACCCCAAAGCCTTATTAGAAATGAATAGCAATTATTTCAACCTTCATGTCCAAATTTTACGAGGAACCAATACGTGAGGTTTTAACAGGAAAAAAAACGGCCCGGCGGTCGCTTCACACTTTTGATCTATCAAATTTGCAGAGGAAAACACGAGAATGTAACCGTGTTCTTCTTGGTACCAAAATATTCAGCAAGCATTCTACGTTTGCTGCGATTGTCTTTCCGAGCAATGAACCATTGTCGGACAATGGGAAATGGTGTGGGGGGGGGGGGGGGGGGGGGGGGGGTTGGGAACCATAGGATTTTACAACCAGATTTTTGAGTTCTACGGGTGGAACCCAGGTAATCTGCATGTGTGCAGCCGTGTATAGAAAACAAAATAGAAAACAAAAACTACTCGTCAAGTGTTTGAAACTGTGCTGTTTCAGAAAAGGATACATTACATTTTTTTGTTTTCCCCTTTAGGTGTTGGTCTCATAATAGACAACAAACAAACGAAAAAAGAAAGAAATCAAAAGAGGATAGATAACCCTTATTAGGGGCTTTTCCAGTCCCCCCCCCCCCCCCCACCCCCCCCCCTGATCCAATGTTATTACGCTGTTGTACAATGTCTGGTTTTTGTAAACACTGGGGCGCGTCGGTGCTGAATCTTTGAAGCCCCCCCTCTTTTAGTTTTTTCCTGGACTAGCCTATAATAGCTTTTATGAAAGTGAAACCGTTACTTATGGAAATAAGCTTTGCAGTGGCAGCTTGTTCGCCAGCTTGCAAGCCCACTCAAACCCAGGGGATAAATTGGGACGTTATGGGCGGTTAAAGCTGCGCCGAATGAGAGAAAAAAAAAGAGAAAGAAACGGGTTGATTTTCTGTGATCATTTCAATAGAAAACAATGAGGAATCTCTCACTGTAGACAGTCTCTCATTCCCCCTAGTGGGGGCTTGGCTCTGTGATTAGTCTCACTCCCCCATTGGAACCCAATTTAGCCCCTGCAAACAACACACTGGATACCTGTATATATGTTTTAGTTTGTTTCCGTTGCGTTTCTATTTTTCCTCTTCAGACTGTTCTCTCCATAGTTTGATTCTTATAGATTTCCTCCATCTTGCCTTTCTTCCCATATAAATCTGATTACCTGATGGTGGGTTGTGATGTTGCCTAGAATGATTGTTTACAATTTTATTCCATTTATCTCTGGATATTCTGTAAATATTGTAATTCATTGTCTTTTTTTAACTTGTTAATAAAGTTATCAGATAACGGTTTGTGAGTGTGTGCGAGATATCTCCCTCACAAATACAAGCTCTGATGTGGCGCACATCATTTTAGTTACTTTGATCTACTGTATATACCTAGAGCTATATGGTGCATTTTTATAAAATGGAGCATTTCTTATATACAATACAATATTTAGAATTCTGTTCCTCACATTCACCCATTCACTCACCCATTCACTCACACACCGACGGCAGAGGCAATCATGCAAGGTGCCAACCTGCTCATCAATTAGGGGTTAAGTGTCTTGCTCAAGGACACTTCGACACGCTGCCCGGGAGGAGCGGGAATCTTCCGATTACCAGACGACCGCTCTACCTCCTCAGCCACTGTGCCCCCCTATACATCTATAGCTGTATTAAATTACCTGTACATACAGTATCCTAAGCAAAGCGGGCCACCCTGTGTATTAAATTACCTGTACATACAGTATCCGGAAAAAAGCGGCCACCCTGTGTGTATTAAATTACCTGTACATACAGTATCCCTAAGCAAAGTGGCCACACTATATGTGTATTCAATTACCTGTTAAAGTTTATGGAGTATCAATCCTCTCTGGAACCCGGAGAATCGTTATGCAAATCAGGGCAGCTGTTGTGAATAATACAGCTTTCTGATACTCTGCTTCCTCTCGACAGTCAATTGCAAAAACAAACCTGAGTGCAGCTCAAGGACAGATGAGTTAACCCTTTCACCACCACACTACAGAAGTTTAACCTTTCATTGCACGTCTTCCTTTTCACGTCCTGTTTTTCCTTCGCTAACAAACCAGCCGCCGAGCGAGGAGCCTTCGCGGGGCGTCGTGTTTGTTTAACCTTTACCTTCACGGAGAGAGGAGGTGGCTTTTCACAGTATATCTCACGTCTTTATGCGCACAGCCACACACCTTCCTTCCGATGCACACCACCCGGGGCAGTCAGGGACGGGAGAGAGATGACAGGGACAGAGCCTGGCTATGTTGTAGTTGTGGTCTCTTGTCCATCTACTATATATCTATATATCCCCCCCTCCATCCATCCACAAGCCTATAGTGATGTGACCAAGGAGAGGGACAAAGACCTGACCGTAGCCAAATCAACTAAGCTATAGCACAAAGCATCTTTAAAAGGTCCCATATTGTGTCGGTAGGTCTGTGATGGACTTACTAACACTCAAACTGAAATAAGACAAACTAGTCAGATTTTGCACTCAGCCCGCATTCAGAAACTGCCTTTTAGTGTGACATCAAATTGTATGTAATGTCACACTAAAAAGCTCATTGCAATGCGAGTCCTTGACTTGTGTGTGCATGTCAAATGGCGGCACGCTTGTAAATGTTCTCTTTTCTACCTAAAGTTGAACCTAAAATATGTCTCTGACAACATTTATAGTAATTTGATATGATATTACTGGATCTTGAGTCATGTTTCATTTCAAACCTTTATTTAAACTTGAAATGCAACTGAGGTTTCCCTCATTTACAGTCACGTCGAGTGTACATACAGAGTTAAGCAAAACATAGAGTTAAGCAAAAAGAAAAGGCATATAAAATCACACAGCATATACAATCATAACAATTAGACAAGTAAGGATAACAATCAATTAAAACATGTACAACTTGATTGACAAAGGTTGGAGATCAAGGTTTTAAACTGCAACAGAGGAGATCATATCAAGCTATGGACTGTTGGAATTCATTCAATGAGCTAGGCTGCTATGGGCATCATAGCAAAATGCAGATTTACCCTGTTCCGAGCAAACTAGAGGGACCTTAAGGACCAGCCAGTCAGAACGGGTTCCATAGGTACCAAAATTCTATTCCAATAATGATAAGGAGGTAGCTTACCAATAATAGGGTTGAGGCTGCAGCATGCCTAAATCACCTTAGTCCAGGATAAGAAAACTGCTTCCACAACTCTCTTCCTACTAATTAAAGGTAAGCTAGTTCTGTTTCTCTATAGGAAGCCAATATTTTGTCGCAACTTGGAGGCAAAGTTGTCCAAAGGGAATTTAAATGTAAATTTATCATCGAGCCACACACCAAGATATTTATATTCAGTGACTCTCTCAATGCTAGAACCACTTACGGTAGATATGTGTATATTTGATAGTTTGACAATTTGATCTGAATTGTGTTCAGCCGTACAGGCTCCTGCACCATTGCTAGATGTATGATAATGATCGTATTTGTACGATCAAGGCAGCTCACTTGTTACAGACACAGAAACAGCAGGTTGAGGACAGGTCTGAAACAGAGAGACCATGGAGGCTACTAGAATACATAATATGCGTGTGTGTGTTCGGGGGGGTTCAGCAAAAAACGTAAAGCAGTCATATAATGCTTTTTATATTTTCCTTTTGTATGTTAGCTGGAGGCATAGGTGTATATTTAGGGGGGGGGGTTACAGAGGACATGTCCCCCTCAATATTGAGAAGAGGTCAATTTGTTCCCCTCAAAAAATAAGAAAGACAACCCCCACCCCAACAGAGATAAAAAATAAATGTATAAGTAATAAGGGGGTCAAAACATTTACATATTACACATTTACACCCCTACAAGACATACCATCTAAAAAATATATTCTTTTAAAAAACACATTTGATATGTTTTGAATGTGCAGAAACAATACAGGATAATACATATATTAAAGCAACACAGAACGCCTGAGAGCCTTACTGCATTATATTCCATTATATTTGTGTCAACGGGTACCTGAATGTTGTCCTTTCCTTTACATAATTAAAGACATTTCCACCATAAATTGATGTAGAAAAGGCACAAATCGATGCATAAAAATACAGTGTTTGACGCTCTAAATGTCCTGGGGGAGGATCCCCTGACCCCCCACTTTCCATTGGGTTTATTTTTTTTTGGGGGGGGGGGCCTTGCGAGCACGGAAAGAACATGCAAACTCCACACAGAAAGGCCCGGGACATGATACCCCACCTGGGTACCTGGCAACCCGACAACCTGGTCCCCAAACGGGAATCGAACCCATGAGCTTCTTGCTGTGAGGTGTTATCACTTCACCACTGTGCCGGACCTACTACTAGCCTACTTCACTATGTGACACATAGCACTCCACTAACCGCCTCAGTCAGTCGTTCGTGGATATGGACTGCTGCCAGCAGCTGGAGAACTAACGGCTGCAGAACTAACATGG
The DNA here is from genome assembly GCF_963971535.1 of Notolepis coatsorum. NCBI lineage: Eukaryota > Metazoa > Chordata > Actinopteri > Aulopiformes > Paralepididae > Notolepis > Notolepis coatsorum. Next base: position 91,083,070 of record NC_140175.1, read on the forward strand.
ACTGCTGCCAGCAGCTGGAGAACTAACGTCTGCAGAACTAACATGGACTGCTGCCAGCAGCTGGAGAACTAACGGCTGCAGAACTAACATGGACTGCTGCCAGAAGCTGGAGAACTAACGTCTGCAGAACTAACATGGACTGCTGCCAGCAGCTGGAGAACTAACGTCTGCAGAACTAACATGGACTGCTGCCAGCAGCTGGAGAACTAACGGCTGCAGAACTAACATGGACTGCTGCCAGCAGCTAGAGAACTAACGTCTGCAGAACTAACATGGACTGCTGCCAGCAGCTGGAGAACTAACGTCTGCAGAACTAACATGGACTGCTGCCAGCAGCTGGAGAACTAACGTCTGCAGAACTAACATGGACTGCTGCCAGCAGCTGGAGAACTAACGTCTGCAGAACTAACATGGACTGCTGCCAGCAGCTGGAGAACTAACGGCTGCAGAACTAACATGGACTGCTGCCAGCAGCTGGAGAACTAACGTCTGCAGAACTCAAGAACTATTACAGTATCTGACCACTATGTGTGTCTGACTCTTAACCACCAAAACCTGCACGGACTACAACGTATGACGTATATCATGCCAGTTATAGGGTACCTTGTGTATACTGCACCTTCTGTATACTGTTTACTTTTACTCTTACTTGTAGTATATATTAAGATTCAAATTATTTATCATAACCAATAGGGCATACAGACCCTCATCTGCACCTTTGTTTACACTGTTTATTTTTCTTTCCCCATGCTGCTATGACACCCAAATTTCTCCAAGGGGATCAATACAGGAATATCTTATCTTATCTTATCTTAACTTATCTTATCTTATCTTATCTTATCTTATCTTATCTTATCTTAACTTATCTTATCTTATCTTATCTTATCTTATCTTATCTTATCTTATCTTATATCTTATTTTTGTTAAGAATATAGGACAGGCATATATAAGCATTATGCTTCAGTCTGTACCTTTTCAGTCACTGTAAAATCAAATATTGTTAAATGATGGTGTATATTGTATTGTGTGAGATGATGACTGAATAAACTACTACTACTACTACTACTACTACTACTACTACTACTACTACTACTACTACTACTACTACTACTACTACTACTACTACTACTACTACTACTACTAATCTTATCTTATCTTATATACAGTCCCTTGGGTTCATGGTTCTCACCCCACTGTACTTCTTAGGCTATGTTCACACTGCAGGCCTTAGTGCTCAATTCTGATGTATTGCTCAGATCAATATCAGATTCCAGTGTGAACGGGTCGCACTCATGAACTGACCGCATGCAAGACACTGAAGTCACAGTTTATGGTTTAATTTATAAAATGATGTGCAGTGCAAGGCCAGCTAATTAAAACAAATCAGACATGTAATGACCACACATGAAAGTGGCCCAAATCAGAATTGAAAAGATCAGATTCCATGTGATTTGTGCTGTTCACACTGTCATGAAGAAAACAGATCTGATTTGGCTGCAGTGTGAATGTAGCCTTATACAGCCTTTATACCGCTGTATAAACCGTTAATTTCATAGAGTCCTCTGAAAGGGAAAAGCTAACAGGTGAAAGATAATATATACACCTCAATGGTGAGTCATGTTATGTATGTGACCTCTTCTAGTGTTCTGCCAATAACAGAGCCGCTATCAAATCACATGTGTGTTAGATATCAGGAAACAGGGATCGTTAGTCTCTTGCATCACAGCCCGAGTCGTGAGGATTGTAGATGATTACAATATATATGACATAACATTTTCATTCTCTAGTTGATTGACTGACCTCTAGAGTAAAACACACATTAGGCCTAATCAATTTCATAAAGGGTTACAGACATTTACTTGTTTGTTTGGGGAGTTTGACTTATATACAGTTAATGTGCCTACCACGTGAAGGTGCATGCTCAATGGACAGCACAGCAGCAAAAAACAGTGGGTGTGTAGGAGGAGAGCTACCACAGATAGTAATAACAGTAAGTAATCCATACCATATCCTAATAGTTACCACCATACCTGGCTGAAAATAAACATTGCTGCCTGTTGTGACTATGTGTTTTTCCCTGTAGGCTAATACATAAGTACAGCCTACTAAGTAGGCATACATTTAGCAGTTGAGCAGTTTTTGCAGTTGCAGTTGAGCTACAGGTGTTGTATATATTACAGCCTTTCCGTGCATCTTTATCAAGGGCACCCTTGTCCTAATGATTTTAACCTTAACTCTAACTATAATCATAGTTATATAATCATAGTTAGATAGCGGAGAGAGCACTTGCCTACGACTGCAATGATTGTTGGTTTAACTCCTGGTTGTGGCGCTTGTTTTGGACTTTTGCCAAACAATAAGTAGGCTAAATAATATTACTTATGGCTATAACATAACATACATTATGTACCCAATTCGAAACTGGACCCTGTAAATGTCCTAACCCAACCCCCTCCAATGTACAGTAAATGAACAAGTATGGTTTTGTCAATATTCCAATGTACAGTTTTGCTTGTACAGTTGTACAGTGTCCCCCCCCCCACCCCACCCACCCAACCACCTCCAATGTACAGTACCCCCCACCCACCCAACCCCACCCCACCTACCCAACCTCTCCCAATGTACAGCTTTTACGTCAAATGTATATACTCTCTTTTCTGGACTATTTTTGTATCACAAACAGTACTGTATTTGCAAATCTGGTATGTCATAAATGTATAGATGTAGCAGTACTGTCTATCTGTATGTCATGTATGTCATATATGTCCTGATGAATTGAAAATGGGGGACCCTGATGTAAACAAGACGAAAGTCTTTCTCTGGTCTGCATCCCCTTAACAATTGTATGTATTGAGCCGTACTGTACTGTTCTGCAATCTGTTAATAAAGTTTTCAATCAATCAATCAATCAATCAAGCCCTTTTTCCTGTGGTTAATTAGTACTTTATTTACATTTACTGATGAGACCGTGTTATTAATATTTGACTAATTATAGTTTTGTTGTTTTGTACGATGACCGCTGTTGTCCCAGGGTCATCGTACAAAATGTTGGTCTCAGGACAACAACCACTTGGCAAAGTCAGGGTCCCACCCATCCACAAAACTCTCTTTCTCTCTCTCACCTCCACACTACACCCTGCTGCATGCAAGAGTTGCATACAAAACCTCAACCCAGTGGAATGCCAGTCGTGGTTGTGTGTGTGTGTGTGTGTGTGTGTGTGTGTGTGTGTGTGTGTGTGTGTGTGTGTGTGTGTGTGTGTGTGTGTGTGTGTGTGTGTGTGTGTGTGTGTGTGTGTGTGTGTGTGTGTGTGTGTGTGTGTGTGTGTGTGTGTGTGTGTGTGTGTGTGTGTGTGTGTGTGTGTGTGTGTGTGTGTGTGTGTGTGTGTGTGTCAAACAAGAGTTCCACCTTGGGTTCTTCATACTGGCTACAAGTCACTCCAACTCTATAGAACTGGGAGCCTGCCCTATCTCCTCTGATCCAAGGTCTCTCTCTCTCTCTCTCCCCCCCCCCCCACACACACACATAGTCTGCATTTCCCCCGCTTCCTTCAGAGGGGGCACCTCTTCTTTATTTCACAGCTCTAACATCATCTTTTAAAAATATCTCCAAGACGTCTGGGATCAGCTAGTAATCTCTCCCCGGCTTCAGCACTTCAGAGCATGGGGCCGGTGGGCAGACTGACGAACCCCTGGAGACCGAGCGGAGCAGCAGCCACAGCGGGGAGACAGTGGGAGAGTAGAGGGGAAAGGAGGACGATGGGTTCGCTCTTGATGCTGCTGCTGCTGCTGCTGCTGTGTGGAGCAGCGGAGAGAATGCCTGATGTGTGTGGGGGGCAGACCAAGGAGAAGGGAAGGAGGGAAGGCTCTGCTCTGACTGGACAAAGAGAGAGAAGGAGGAGGGAGAGGAGAGGAGAGGAGTGGAGAGGAGAGGAGTGGAGAGGGGGGGGGTAAAGGTAGGGAGAACAGGGGATGATGTTGAGGGATGGAGTTTGAGAGAGCGAGAGAGAGAGAGAGAGAGAGAGAGAGAGAGAGAGAGAGAGAGAGAGAGAGAGGGAGAGAGAGAGAGAGACAGAAAGACAGAGACAGAGACAGAGAGACAGAGAGAGAGACAGTAAGACTGAGCAAGCGCAAGGGAGGTAGAGAGTAGTTGAGTGTGTGAGAGGGAGAGCAGGTCTCGGGCGTGACCTCATTGGGTTCCAGCATATTATTTCTCACACTTGACAGGGTCCTCTCAAAGTCAGAGCCGGCCCTGGCAGAATACAGAGCAATGGCTGGACGATACCGATCGCATTAAAATTACTGAACGCTTGGAGGAGCCGGGATTGCCGAGAGACTGATAATAAGAGGCATGAAGCGGTAGTCTTGGTCTGGAGGAGTGAGCTTATGCGTATGTGACGAAAGATTATAGGGGATTTAGAGGTTTTTGGAAGACAACATGATTCATAATCATATAGGCTACATTGTGGTACCATGTCCCATCTAGGGTTTGATATTCTATGAGCTGGTAATGTTTGCCTTTATAGTCGAAGTGGTAAATGGACTATTTATCTAAAGTGCTTTACGACTTTTGCCTCACATTCACTCACCGAGGGCGGAGGCAACCATGCAAGGTGCCAACCTGCTCATCGGGAGCAGTTAGGGGTTAAGTGTCTTGCTCAAGGACACTTCAACATGCTGCCAGGAGAAGCGGAAATCAAACTGGGAACCTTCCGATTACCAGAAGACTGCTCACCTCCCCAGTCTACTAACCCTGCAGACAGTTTGAAGTCCATTAGTCTTCTATTGGCTGTTGGGCCAGGGTGTCCAAACAGTGGCCCAGGAAGAGGTCGAAATTTGAGTTTTTCTGACGTTGGTCCTTCGACCAACGCCGTTTCAACGTTGCATGAGATATGATGGGGATTTAAAATGCAAACTAAGGGCAGAACATGCTTCTAAAAATGGTAAAGACACCTAACAGTATCTTCACTGCTCCTGGGGAAAGTCTTCCTATGTAAGAATTTACATTTGGGTTGAATAAAATGCGAACCCATGTCAAGTTGTAACACGACTGTTGGCCTGGACAGCCCAATGCTTATCATAGAATCCCAAAAATGTCTCAACATTGTATTTTACTTATACAGTGACAGTAGTAATGTAGGTGAGTCTCTGTTAAGTTGAACTACATTTTGGGTGTATTCATTATGTACTCGAAGAGTTCGGCTCATAGATAGAAAATGCGCTTTTTTAGAACTTTCTTGGCCTCTCAAAATACAGGCTTGTTTTTCTCCAGCGTACAACGTTTTTATAGCCTCATGTCATGTAAGACTTAATAGTTTTGCTATCATATACTTTGTATCAAAGAATTACCAAACAAGTACTGCATATGTGACAGATCGTATCGGACTCCTCTGCGTTGTGTATTAAATGCTGATGCCCCGAGGGAGAGTCGAACTCGGGTCTAGACCGCTGCACTAAGAGGTGAATTCACTTCTGGGTACCGTACCTATGCGTCTATTAACCCTGTTATGGGGAAGTGAGTTTAACTCGCAGCCCGCTTACTGCCACAGTCACTTCACAACACACACGTTTTACCGTGACTGTGGATATACTCACGGACCTCCGTTACACATATATGGAACCATTCTTCTTATTACCCTCCTCCTCCTGCTTCTTCTCCTTCTGCTTCTCCTTCTTCTTCTTCTTCTTCTCCTTCTTCTTCCTTTCCTCCTCCTTCTTTGTCTTCTTGGGTCCTAAAAGTATTCCCCTAAGAATTATTTGGTGAAGTTGAAACTACTGTATGCTCAATTGAAATTCTGCCATGATGGATTCTCCAAGATAAATTTATTTAATTTTTTTTAAATAAACAGTTATTGTGATAGCAACCAAATGGGAGGGGCCTGGGGCTGTGTCCAATTGTGTGACGTTCTGCTACCATTCACGTGACAGAATAGACCTATCGCTAAGCCACGCCCCCTTTGAAAACTCGGACACAAAGCCGACCGTGAATGACTCTCATTGACGATGGCTGCAGGCAGCCCCTTTCCTGACTGTGATGCAAGCCTTGCTTCACAGTCACGAAAGGGGCTAGGCCGCTGGAGATTTACCACAGCAGGTAATAGACCTGTTTTTTAAAGATAACACAAATATTTCATCTAGAAGCAGACAGAGAGGGTTACAATATGCAGTGGAAAAGTACGTTCATGAGATACACATTTACCTTAGACCTCCATGGTGAAGGCAAGCATTAGCTATAGATAACGACTCAAGCATTACTTACAGTTGACTTGATTGAAGATTACAAGAACTATGACGATAATCCATGATGACTACTATTGCTGATACATTTAGTTTAAGGCTAGTGGTCCAACGCAGTATACGAGCTAGACCCGACAGTTGTGTCACTAGTCACTAGAATGAGGAAAAAAGTGAGAGCTGTCACTTGCCAACAATCCTCCTCCATAAAGGGGTGAGACGTCAGAGAATGGTATGCTGCACATTCTAGTGTATCAGGTCAAATGATTGATTACACTAACTATAAATGTATAGTGATAGAGACCAAAGTAAAAATACCTAATAATAAAATAGACCTAGAGGGCGACAGTGGCTTGGGAGTAGAGCAGTCGTCTGGTAATCCGGAGGTTCCCGGTTTGATTCTCGCTCCTCCCGGGCAGCGTGTCGAAGTGTCCTTGAGCAAGACACTGATGAGCAGGTTGGCACCTTGCATGGTTGCCTCCACCGTCGGTGTGTGAATGTGTGAGTGAATGGGTAAGATGTGAGAAACAAATTGTAAAGCGCTTTGGATAAAAGCGCTATATAAATACAGCCATTTACCATTTACCAAAATACCTGTAAATCACAGTAAATGGGTACAGGTCAGGACATAGCTTTTCTTATAACACTAAGTATAAGTTATATTTAATATAAATATAAATAAATGCATATACAACACATTCTCAAGATAGATCACTCTGATTAGAAAAGAAAACATGTAAATATGAATATAAGAAAATATGTACTGTACTTTTACTTTTGAAACTTAATACAGTACTGTAGTGATTGTAATGGTACATAATTCACCCACATACCTATTGTTAGGAACATTCTAGAAAATGTGTGCCGCCCGAACATTCTGGAACGTGTGTGATGATGTCATGGCAGTACATTCCAGAACCTTAGTCCTGCCTGATCATTCTGGAACGTTGGTGATGATGTCATAGTAGACCTATGATTAGTCTACAGGACTTGCCAGTAGCAATGCTATATGTATTAAGATGTAGCCTGCTGCCTAGGCCTACAACTTTTGAAAACGTTGTATGTTTTATGTCAACTGCTCACTGTGACATAATTTGCTCGATGTGCAGCTTGGACCCTGTGAATGGCAGCTTGCATAGGAATAAACTTACATATGAACATTTATAAACACAACTGTTTTTTAAACCAAACAGCATGCATCCATTCTTCCCATTGGCATGGACCTTGAGTCAAAAAGTCAAATGAGTAGGCTACATCAATATACTTTATCCTTTAGCTAAGGTTCAGGTAGCAGCCAGACACAGGTCACTGAATACTTTTTATTTTTGCTCTTATGAATGCAGTGGGAATAGACACTTTACTTTTTCCCTTTCAGCTCTAAGAATAAAAGGCTCATTCCCTATCTTACTGAAACCCTGCATTAGCAGGCAGTATCAGAAACATGTTTTTATGGATTCTCAGTGAAACTCTGGTATAGTTTCAACCAGCTTTGTCGACTGCATCTGGAAAGGGTGATAGCCTGTGCCTACATAGGTGTATTGGCTAGTCGTGGGCTATGTTGCTTTTTAATGGTGCAATGTTCACAATTATGGTATCAACAAACCGATGACTAGTTGACTAGAATAGAGAAAGATTAAAAGTTTAAATGTGTTAAGATGACCAGTCGTGATCAGTGGGTCAATTCCAATGGCGGGCTATTATAGCTCGCCATTACTATTACTATACTACTATTGTGTATTCCATGTTTTGTTGTTCTGCAGCCATGTTAATGTTAATCAACCGTAGAGACCCCCAAAATCTGAAGTATGAGCCATCAGCCATGACAGTTGCCCCTTTCACTCAATTTCCCATAATCCCTTGCGTTTCGCAGTAGGCGCATGCGTGCTCGGCGCTAGTCTCGTGGGGCAGTTGCGTTTGTTTATGCGCTCGCTGAGAAAAGCGTAATGGCGGCCGACGACAGTCAGTGATGAGCTAGCGAAAATAATAGCAAATATTCTTGCTAGTAGTTACATCAACCGCGTTTAGTCAGAGACGACCAGGGGTGAGAAAAACCCAGTCGCCAAGATGCAGATAACTCTGAAAACCCTCCAACAGCAAACCTTTAAAGTCGACATTGACGGAGAGGAGACGGTGAGAGAGTTGAAACCATGCATTGACGATGAAGGGGGTGGAGTGGGAGCCGGCTATACCCTGAGCCGCCATGATGACATATACTCCCATTACGTTTCATATGAACGAGCCACATACACGGTGGTTTGTAGGGTCTTTAGCTAAACGTTTCTTTCTGAAAATGTGACTGTCGCATGAAGAGAACAGGTTGAGAGAGAGGTGGATTATTGGGTCAAATGAAGCCCACTACACTAGCTAATGTTGGCTTAACTATTTGGCTAAATAAACGTGCTCCATGTCAGCAGATAGACAGAGCCCGGGGAAGGAAGGTGCCAAGTGGAAATGGATGAGTTGAACACTGGTCAGCTAACACAGCCAACTTGCTAACGTTATATTATTACTATTAGTTTATTACTAACTGTTAACAGTTAGCCAACAACATGTTTAGTCATGTTAGCTAACGTAGCTAAGTTGGTATGTTACTTGGCTAACGGTTAATTACATTGACATGTGCTGTTAGTAAATGTCACAATGATTGGGTAACTTCAAGTGTCTAGTTAAGTAGCTCACTTTACCTCATGCTAACTTTAGGTCTAACGTTAGTTCAGAGTCAGACTAGCTGATGTTACCCTAATTTACCGCATAGGCCATGATGACTAAACTATATATAGAGATTTTATGCAAATTCGAAACTCTTAATTTACTTAACATTAACATTTTGAGTCAATTCCAGATAATAACCCAAGGCCTTTTAAAATCATCCTTGCCATAACCTTGCAGTTAGGTGACATTAGTTTTGAAAGAGGTCACCAGTGTTGGTTAACCTGATTAAATATAACTCACACAAGGAAGAAGAAGAAAAATGCTTGACTTGTTTGTATTCCAGTTGTGCTACAGTTATGGACTCTTATTTCATATCTCATTACTGTCGGGCCAACTCCTAGTCTTTCGAGGTCGGACTCGGTTAGGCCTACATTGGGATCTTCCAGTTTAGGGAATCTTTTGGCATTGGTATGGATCTATGGCTTTGGAGTCATTTGACACCTCAACAATCAGCTTTTCCTGCAGTAGTGTCATGCGCCTCTCAATTTTGTACTTTGAACCAAGTGTGATTGATTGACTGTCATATTATCTCCACAGGTAAAGACATTAAAGGAAAAGATTGAACATGAAAAGGGGAAGGATGGTTTTCCTGTGGCCGGACAGAAACTGATATATGCAGGTATGTTAGAGTGGTGTGATCTTCTGTTTGTCCTTCCCTACATCCGCCTTAAAGTCTCGGTCAAGTGAGAATAATGTGTTCTGAGTTAACTGTTAGGGTTGCCACAGTGATTGGAATTTCCCATGACTAATAAACTCATGACATTACCGGTGACAACGGACAATGATGGTCAATATCTGTAGAGTGCTTACTTTGTTTTTTAAGGTTACACTACATTGATCCACCGTGTCTTTCCGTCTAGATCTGTTTTTAATTTTCAATGATTAGTATCCATTTCTTGGACAGACAGAGTTCACTTTAGGTTCTAATTAAAAATAAAACCAACCTTCTGTCACTTTTCTATCTGTGACAGATTGATCACATACTGCGCAAACATACTGTTGCTGGTCTGGACTGGTCCTCTGAGCTCCTCTCCACTCGAGCTTTTGCTGCTGTGGGGTTTAATCCAAAATATTTCCAAATCCTCCACTATCATTGTGCAATGTGTCGTGTCATCGACGGTGATACCTAAAAATAGCTGCTGTCTGCGCAGACATGCTCAGTTTATAATGTTGTCTGACTTACACGCTTGATAACACGGTTAGTATTTTACAAATGAGCATTTTTTATTTGAATGTGCTCACCGATAGATATGCAACTAAATGTTTTTATTTTATTTTATATATATATATATATATATATATATATATATATATATATATATATAAAAGAAAAAGCATACGCCAGTGGGGGGGGGGGTGGGCAAGTAACATACTCAGTGGATGCCTGAACACCGGTATCACAGACTACTGCAGCAAGCCTATTCTGCTACACAGGGAATGTGTTGAAATCTTTAGGAAACCCCTCGTTGCATCATCAGTAGTATAAAAAAAAGGGGGGGGGGGAAATTATATGAATATGGTGAGTATGAGTATGGCGCTAATCTTTTTAACATTTTCCATTCACATACATGATGCGGGATAGGTAGAAACACCCTATGGTCATACTTAAACATTGTAATAACAACGGTGCTAAATAAAATATCAATTAACTCATTGGACACCACCGCTTAACACTTTGGTTGCCACTGGTTAACATGGTAAAACATGGTTGAATGCCAGCACCCACTTCAATGATAGCGTTGTGAACGCTAAATTATGGCTATGTGTCTAATCTGCCCGTCGCTTATCAATTACTTGTTTGCAGTCAACATTGTCGAAACGGATCGTTTTTTTAATCGGTTCATTTCCGTTTTATAGCACTTTGAAAAGCCCTCGTTTTCTTGAAAGTTTCAGGAAAATATAAAGATTCCGTGATAAACGGCATTTACTGGAATATTCTGGAATACACATGACTGTATGAACGAATAATGGACTCTGTGAAGCGCTCTGAGTCAGAGCAACAGTCAGTCAGAGAAGAGCGCTATATAAATCCAATCCATTATTATTATTATTAAAAACATGTGTCATTTTTCGGCCTATTTATGAATAGTTTTCAAATAAATGCTAGATTATCGATAGTATATGTGTACTTATGCACGCTAGAGAAGCGATCTGAAAAATCTATTCTCATTTCCTGATCAGCGCACACACACACATACACATGGGGCAAACGCTGATATATAGGTGAAAACAGATCCGATTACCCCAAGACTGGTAAAATAGATTCCTTACCTCATATCAGATGTTCTCCAAAAAGATTATTCCAATTCCTGATCGCCATTCCAAATATCGATCGCGTTTATTGATTCAGCGCTGGGTACTGTAAATATGTATTCCACGTTGTTTTCCGGCTCGGCAATCACTTCGGTCTCTTCAGATGCCTCGCCGGATAAGTAAAATGAGGAAACTGGACCCCCCCCCCCCATCAGTCTAATCCAATGGGGTGCAGTTACACAGGGAGAGACGATAGGGGGTGGTATTTTCCCAATGGAGCTCAGAGAGTTTGGAGCACTAGCGTGAGGCTCGATTGATGAAATATGAATTCAAATCGCTAATAAAAAAAATACGACAAACAAACGCTATATAGCGTTGCTGGCATTTAACTGCCGGCATGAACTAACGACAAAGCGTCCGTGGCACTCAAAGTGTTAAGTGCGCCAGAGGGCGGTAGAATGCCATCGCTTTAATCAATGGGAGGAGTGGGAGATTTGCGAGTGCTTAAAATATATCTTAAATTATGGCTATGGGTAGGCCTGCCACGATAACACATTTTGCTGGGCGATTAATTGCCCCCGAAAATATCGCGATAAGCGATATTATTGCGACCGGTTAGAGCATTTTTTTTGAGAAATTTATTTCCCAAAACTTTTATTTTGAAGCCCACCGCTCCGTCTTTTCCGGTTTTAGACTTTTATTTTGAAGCCCACCGACCGGACCGGAAGTATTGTTGCGATTATCCTAAGCAGAACATATGAGCCGACAACATGTCTCGTCCGGTTGTTTTTGAGCTAATAACAAATGTTGAGATTGTTGGTGAACAACTAACTTTAGGTTAGTTTTAACGTTAGCTACTAACGTTAGATGCAGCTACTACAGGCAATCAACGATGAGGAGGAAGCGTCAAAGCAGTATATAATAGAATAGCTGTGGTGCGTAGGCACTGCAGCACGACTCGAAAATACCGGAGTGTTATAATAAATTAATTCATGTTTAACTTGTCCCCGTGTCCAGTCCTTTGACCAGCCCCACCCGTTCATTGTAAACAATGATGCATGTAATTGTATTAACGTTATTCTGTGTTGTACTTGTAGCTATGCTATACGTTGTATTTCGTTTGTTAGCTAATGTTGTTAGCATGGAATGAGAATCAAAGCTCTATCATTCATCTTTATTTAGCAGTCCAGTTTCTCCGGGCAGTAGCGAGTAACTACTTGGGTCTAAAAATAGCTAACGTTACACTACAAATAATGCTACTTGGTTAAAAGGAGCCACACTATTGAGAAATGTAGTTAAGCTGTGGCGTTGCCCCACGGGGCTCCCGTGCTGTACTCTAGTAACGTCAGCGACCCGCCTCCCAACACGGACAGTGACTGACAAGCGGCACTGGTTCCGCCTCATTAAAACAAACGCGCAAATAGCAATTAATCGCGCCCGTCAAAATCATTGCATTCATTTTAATTATCGCAGCAATTAATCGATTTATTGCTTATCGCGGCAGGCCTAGCTATGGGTCTAATACACCCGTCGCTTATCAATGAGTTGCTTGCAGTCAACATGTACAAAACGGATTGTTTTTTCATCGGTACATTTCCGTTTTATACCGTTTTGAATAAGAGTATCGTTTTGGTGATTTCTAGTCATTCCAGAGAAAGATGCGATAATAGCCCTTTAGTGGAATACACAAAACACGTTGTAATTATTCGGCTGATTTATGAATAGTTTTCAAATAAACTCTAGATTATTGATGGTATATGTGTCCTCATGCACGATACAGAAGCGGGCTGAAAAATCGCTTATCCGTGCATTGGTCGGCGCCAACGGCATGCACACACAGACACGTTGTGATCGCTGTGAAAGAAACATCTGATTAACCCAAGATTGGTAACATAGAGTCCTTACCTCACATCTGATGTCCTGCAAAAAGATTAATCCAATTCCTGATCGCCATTCCAAATATTGGTCGCGTTTATTGATCCAACGTTATATATCCAAAACACATAATCCACGTTGCTCAGAGTGTCCCCAGGCAATGTGGTATAATATACTGCATGCCCGAGAAGGAAAACCTGGACCGGACTTTTTTTTTTGATGCACAGTCCCAGCCAATCCAATCCAATTTGATGCAATACCATCCGGGAGACGATAGCCGGCGGTATTTGCCCTTTTGCGAGTTCCCAACGATAACATCAGGTTGGATGGATGAAAATGAATGGATATCGCTAATAAAAGAAATAACGATTAAAACCTGACTATACTCGTGATTGGCGCTCAAGCGTATGCGAGTTAACCCGACTATACTCGTGACTGGCGTCCAATAAGTTACCATGCATATATTTTACATGCATTAGCTGCTAACGACAACATGTTGATAACAAAAATATCTCATCTCTGGACATCAAGATATGCTTTTGCATAGATCAGGGTTTCCGTTAGAAAAAATTGTTGCCGGTCTCCGTGACCTGCAAGATTTCAATCTACCGGACAAATGAGATTAATTCCGGTCATAGTTTATTGAGCTTTAAAACAATTGATAGGCAGGCTATATAAAGAATGTCATCCTCAAGGCATGTAGATTTATAATATTATTACTTAAAACTAGGCTACTTTTGCATATACAGTCATTAATATATTCCAAATAAAATAAGTCCCTCGATACTCCGTGCTGCTGCTGACTTGAAATAAAATAGACCGCGTATGTGGGCAGTCGGTCCGACACTAAACAGCAGTCTGTTATAATCACATTTTTATGAGCTAACGAATTCCGTTATATTGGACATTTGTATTAATTATATCAAGCGAAGAACTGAGAAAGCAGAGAGACGGCAACATTATCGTGGTTTGCGTGACGACTCTCTCCACCTCGCAACGACTTATTTGCAAAGAGTATGGCGCTGCAGAGCAGCTGATTTAGCTGTTATTGGCTCTTTTCTGGGAACCGCACAGCAGCGCCCCCCACCCAACATTGGCTGAAAATGGCTGAATTGGAGTACTGCTGGAATACTGCATTGTGCCACTGTTGCTCTGGCTCTGCAGCTTCACAAAAGTTCGCACACCCAGCACTAAGCTCTCGCTGACAACGTCGTTGTCATTATTAGAAGCAACGAGGAAACAAATGTAATGATCGTTTCGTTCATCGCATAGGCTATTTAATTTTAGCCTATTTTAATACAATTCAAATAATCAAATTGTGTTTAGACTCAGGGAATTATTTTCACCGGACATTAAGACCGGAGAGATTAAATATGTCGGACTTCAACAGATTTTGCCGGTCAAATACCGGTAATTACCGGCTAACGGAAACGCTGGCATAGATGTTAGATGATCACATGCAACCATCATATTTCTATTTATTGCAATAGATAATGGCAAAAAGGTTGAATACAAAATCGTAATTATTCCATTGTAGAAATCGTCGGAAAGGAGAGACGCACAATTTCTATCTTGCGACAACACCAAGTAGTGTGTCATTTATTATCCTTTTAGCACAAGTGACAGCTGTCAGATCTATGCTGTGCTAAACTCTGACAGCTCCTCGTCACCAAACATTTTATCAATGACATTCCACCAGCGCGTCTTCTCTAAGCCCAACCCCCAAAACCAACCTCATTAAAGTGACGGTGCCCCATCAATACATCAAAACAATCTAATGGTGAATTATGTCCATAGCACCCACTACACCATAAACAATATCTTTTATATCAAAGCCCCTTTGAGTCTCCTTTTATTTATAGACGGAGAATCAATCAATAACTACAAGTTCTCATTACATTGGTAGGTAAAGGTTATTGATTTGTCTAGTTGTATGAAAATAAACATGAGGGTTACAAATAAAAAACTTGAAAGCTTTCATATACACATAATTGAAGAATGTTAATATCAATATTGATATCTGCTTGCCCTTTACAGCTCTTTCTATAAGGAAGATGCATTAGCAAACCTCACCAGGTTGCCACTCCCAACATTTTCCAGATTTAAAGTCGGTGGAAAATGCTACATTTTCTAATTATCTTCACCAGCCTGAAAGCTTCTGTTCAAATTGGTTTGTATCAGGGCATATGCAACAATATGCATTATGAACATTGCAGTTCTCATGTCTTTTGAAAACATGTTCCAGAGCCGTTGTCACAAGGTTGTTACCAGCTAATACTTGTAGACTGATTAATATTGTTGTTTCCTCCTAGGTAAAATCCTTAACGATGACACAGCCCTCAAGGAATACAAAATCGACGAGAAGAACTTTGTGGTCGTCATGGTGGCAAAGGTGCGGATTTGAGATTTGTCTTTTTTTTAACGGAACATGCTTGGTTTGGAGAACATCAGCTTTTATTTGTTGGAACTAGGGCTGCACGATTAATCGTAAAAAATAATCAATCTCGATTCATAGACGTATGCAATCATTTCTAAATGACGACGATGAAATGGAGATCAGTTGCATTAAAACACTCCTATTCCCCTATGCATTCACATCACGCTGCATTCACGTGTTGACTTATTTGCTTCGGAACAATCCCAGTTGTGATATCAATCACACTTACACAATGTAAAGCAAAACACGATATTAATTCAACGGTCAATATATTTTCTTACTTTTGTGTTGACTTGTCGCCAGATTCCTGTTTTTGGGTTCCAGGTGAGAGGTATGAGCTGGACAACACAACGGTTCCATAGCCTGAAGTCTTATAGTCATACAGTCCAAAGTTTATAATCCCACAGAAAATTAGCAGCGTTTCCCAGCCCGCCACAGTCTAATTAGTCCCGCCACAGTTGTATAATGAACCAAAAAAAAAATGTCATTAAATATATATATTTTTTTCTATTTAAAATATATATATAAAGTTTGCCAATAGGGATGTATCAGTAGTATTGGCAGTGGCAGTAGTCGTAATAGTAATCCACTATTATTTTATTTTCTAAAAAATAAACCAGTTCAACACAGGTAACCACTTTTGCTTCATTTCTTTGATGGCTCAAATGTATGCTCTAGTCCAGTGGTTCCCAAACCTCTCCTCGAGACACCCCAGCCGTTCCATGTATTTGTTAAATTCCACCACCAGCACACCTTGATTCAACTAATAAAGGGCTAGTTAAGTTGAATCAGGTGTGCTGGTGGTGGAATTTAACAAATACCTTGAACGGCTGGGGTGCTTCGAGGAGAGGATTGGGAAGCTCTAGTCGATTTTGTGTTTTGAGCACAAAGTTCATCATAGATCTAGCCTCTTCATTTTGCTCTCAAAGTGCACCAGATTGATGCATTTAACTTTAAAATGTACAAACAAATAAAGTTCCGGGGGGCATGCCCCCGGACCCCCCTAGAGGGTCGGAGGTTCACCCCCCCATAGTCTCTGAAAATCCTGTGGGAAACACAGATGAGTGTTGTAGATGTTTTGTAATGTGTGTACCGGTAAAAACAGTAATTATCCAAGATGGCTGTCCACTTCATAACAGTCTTGACGCCAGAGTCGGGACAAAGATCTGAACCGAAAGTGGTAATTTGACGAAGCATGGGTGTAAGGGAGGAAAAGAGACTTGAGTTATTTTGTATTTGTTTGTTACAAGATACTTTTAAGTTTAAGCCAAGCACTTTCATATATGTTATGTTTAAGTCGAGCACTTTGATATGTTATGTTGTCTGTTTAAGAGAGTGCAATAAATGTTTTAAATAAGAATCGTGTGAGAATCGAGATCTCAATTCTTGGGAAAAATCGTGATTCACATTTTAGCAAGAATCGTGCAGCCCTAGTTGGAGCGTCTCGCCTTTGACCGTCCCCTTTATAAAACTCTGAATAGAAGCTACCACCAAGTTGCTGTTTCAAGTTTCTTTATTAGATGTCATAGTAAAATACAGAATACTTTTCCATAAAATGCTTTTTTCTGTGGTGTTTAGTAAACCATGTCTGTTCAAGGCCATTGACTCGTGTCCTGAACAGCCCCCGTTTGGTACACATGAGCAAGTAGCTCACACTGTGATCACCACTGACAACGGCAGATGGTTAATTAACTTTCCATGTCATTGTAGGAGAGCGTGCGGGCGAGAGGAAACGTACTTTACTATTCACTGTATGTGGATGATAATGGAGCACAGAGGCTACGTTCACACTGTATGCCTTTACTGCTCAATTCTCATTTATTGCTCTGATCCAATTTGTAATTCTTTTTTGGCTGTTCACATAAAAGAAAATGTGGCTAATATCAGATTCCAGTGTGAATCGGTCACACTCCTGAACTGACCCGCATGGGCAAATGAACAATAACGAATATGGACGTAAACATGAAGGACACTGCAGTTTATGGTTTTGTTTATAAGTTGGCCAGTTAATTCGGATGATAATGCAGGGTGAGAAGGAGGTGAAAGAGAGCCATTTCGACCGGTTATGAGACATCCCCTCGAGTTTTGCTTGTGCAGAAGCTGTCTTCCATGTTTGTATTTACCAAATGACTCCCTCCATAGAATTGTGATGAATGTCACCCAGCAATGAATGAGTGACCTAAAAGTTGCTTGTTAATTCTGATATGACTGTTCAGACTGAGGTTGCATTGCAGTGCACAAAAAAAAGGTCAGATTCCATGTGAATTGTGCCGTTCACACTGTTTGGGCAGTGTGAACGTAGCCAAGGGAAAGGGAAGCGACGTCGTGTCACTCCAGCCACCTCCGCGTTGGCCCTACCACGGTCATTAGACAGGAGCCCACTGTGCAGACTCTACTGTCCTGCTACCTGTTGCAGCGTCTCCTCCTGACACTCACAGTTGCCTCAGCGGCTCATGCAAGGATTAAATATGCGTCAACAGAGCTACAGTATGGCCTCCCTTTTCCTGGAGAGCGGCCACTGTTACAAACGGTGGCAGGTCACATCCTTGGAAAAGGTTGAGAAAGTGTGTTTGTGTTCAATCTGTGTCTGCAGGTGCCCATGCTAATGTGGGTATAATTCAGGGAGAAGTCGGTGTGTGTGCGAGTTCCCCCGGGGATGAAAAACATTGACTAAAATCCACTCTTGTTTTTCAGCCTAAAGCAGCCCCAGCGGCGGCCCAGCCTTCCCCCGCCGCCTCGGCCTCCAGCGCCACGGCCCCCGCTGTGTCTGCGTCGGGCTCCCACGACCCACCAGAGGCGGCTTCTAAAGAGGACAAGCCGGAGGAGACGCCCCCCACGACCGCTGCCCCGGCGTCCACCCCCGTCAGGTAGAACAGGGGATAGATCTACCAAAATGTCAAATATCAAAGTCTCCCGTCTGTAGCCGTGTCTCAATTTAGGGGTTGTAGCCTTTCGAAGGCTGCGTTTTGAAGACAGCATGTGTCGAGTTGCGTCACAGCGGCTCGACCCAAGGCTGTCCCAGTTCGAAAGCTCCTTCAAATGCTGAGCTAGGACCATTGTTATACAGTTTATATTTATATTTAATATATTTTCCAGTAACCAGAGAAAGTAACTATTTTTAGATGTGATGACCGATGATATCTGGTCAGTTTGTCCAAATAATGGCTGTTTGAAAATTTGTCCTGCTATTTTCCTTATCTGTAATTTATTAATCTCTCCATTTAGTAGCTAGATAAAATTTTGTTGAAGTGGCAATAATCAAATAATCTGGATAAAAAATAAATTGCTTTATTTGTCTGATTCAGATGATGCTAACTGGAGCCTCCCTTGATCATATATGGGCATATGTGACCAGGCACAGATAATAGGGTCTTGTTTTCTCAAAATTGAAAATGTTTGCACTCAAAATTGGCAATATCTCCATTTCGACCCATTTCTGAATTGCCCGACATTTTGGGGTTTTCGTAGGAATCGTGAGCTCCCACTTTGGCGTCCGCAGTCGATTTATGCCTCAGAGGACAGCGGTTTGTTTACAAACCAATGTACTTTCTAAGAGATATATCATTTATAGTATTACTATCTGTCCATTCTCATTGTCACTTGAGTGCATAAACCGTGCCTTCATAATGGCTTAAAGAAAATAAAAATCCATCAGTTGGTTGTCATTTTATAGCGTCGTGAATATAAGGTTTATCGCGCTTTTCGTCTAGTCTTTTTCCCAGGAAGCTATATAATAGGCTAAATGTTGGCGCCGTTATATCAAACGCCATTTCTGCTGTATATATACGAATGAAATAAAACAAACTGTGTAGCATCCGGACTATTACAGAGCATCTATGGATGAAATGGGGGTGGCGGGGAACGCCGATTTTAAAACAATGTCCAATCCAGCTGTAATTTGGGGGAATAGTGTCCTACCGTCAGGCCATGTGATCGCCGGCAGCATTTCTTCATTAGTCATCGGATTCTGGTAGATCGATATGTACATTGGCTAATCATAAATCCCATTATTCCAGGCTGAAAAATACGTTCGGTAACTGGATCAAAGATGGAGGGTCTTCGTTTGGAATCGAGGCTCATATGATCCGCCCACAGGACTGTAAAATATATATTTTTTAAAATCCCCTCAATGATACTGCAGTGGAGCGATGGCGCCCCTAAGCGGATCTGGCCGGTAGTGCATGTTTCAAAAATCAAATATGTGGGTAGGTAATGGATCTCGATAGCGGACGTTAATAACGTTATAAATATGGAATAAACCAATAACAACTTGCCACGAGTATATACGTGGCTCTGGTCCACAACGCATGGAATCGAAACACGTATATACTCGTGGACGGACGGCATAGTGTTAACAAGACGGGTTAGACTGTGCCGGGTCACATGTGTGTGCCGTGACGCGAGGGCGTCCCCAATCTTGGCACCAAGAGGATTCCTCTTGTTGACTGTGTCCTTCGAAGGCTATAACCCCTGAATTGAGACACAACTTGTGTCTTATAATGCTGTGGTGACTTTATGTCCACATCTCAGCGATGTCTCGCAAATGTCTGCTCTTCTCTTGCAGTTCCTCTGGCCTCACTACAAATGCAAACATATTTGAAGAAGCAACTTCGGCCCTGGGTAAGACCTCCTTTCAATATCAGATTTGAGATTAACATAGATAAGTTATTGTTTGACCAACATTCTGGTACCATTCATAGATGGCAGATATGTGACAGAAAAACTGCTATATCTGAGGGCTAGACAGATATATGGCCAGCTCGTATTGTAAATTACGTTGGATTTTATTAATCCCTGTGGGGAAATTATTCCTCACCATTTAGGAGCAGTAGGCCACCACAGACAGGCTCTTGATCGACGCCCGGGGACCAACTCGGATTGTAACGTCAGTACCTTGGTCAAGGGGAAAGATGGGAGTGATGGGCATGAGTAATCGATTACTCTAGTACTCGCCGTTTCAACTGAACTTGAGTGGTTTTTTGAGAAAAAAAAAACCCGGGCTCTGAAATCCCGCGGGCGTGAGTTGTTGCAGGAAGCTTGGAGCTGGAAATTGGAATTAGATTAGATTGTACTTTATTGTCATATTTGCATACAACGAGATTTGGGACTCAAACTTGAGGTGCAGTAATAAAATCACACAAGTAATAAAAGTGAACATAAAATACTATAGAAGAAACATAAAATAATATACAAGAAACATAAAATACTATACAGAAACATAAAATACTATACAATAAGGCAATGTTACAATAATAGATTGCTGTGGAGCATGGATAGTACACTTAACGTTACCGCAACATGTTTGTTAGCTTAGCATAATCTAAAATGTGTGTATTTCCAAATTGTGCCGACAACATGTCGCCTACTTTGCGTAGCGTTCATAGACTAGTATTGAGACTGACATGCCGTTCCATGAGCGGAGTGACCTCCTGCAGACACAGTGGAGGTAATGTAATTATTACAAATGGTAACTGACTGTTTTGATTGATGATATGCATTAAGCATCGGGCGACATGGGGAGGTAGAGTCGGGTCTGATAATCCGGAGGTTCCCGGGCA
This sequence comes from Notolepis coatsorum, assembly GCF_963971535.1. Lineage (NCBI taxonomy): Eukaryota > Metazoa > Chordata > Actinopteri > Aulopiformes > Paralepididae > Notolepis > Notolepis coatsorum. The sequence goes on from NC_140175.1 coordinate 91,104,136, forward strand.
CCATGTCGAAGTGTCCTTGAGCAAGACACTTAACCCCTAACTGCTCCTGATGAGCAGGTTGGCACCTTGCATGGTTGCCTCTGCCATTGGTGTGTGAATGGGTAAAATGTGATGAACAAATTGTAAAGCGCTTTGGATAAAAGTAATTCATGAGAGTACTCTAACTGGGAGACATTACTCGTGCCCTACTACCTAACATGCATGTCTTTTGGTGTTAGAGGAAACGGATGGAGAGAATACGCAAACCTTACACAGAAAGGAGGTCCTGTTGGGTTTCAACCCAGAACCTTTTTGCTATGAGGCAACAGTGCTAACCACTATGCATGATATATTGGTCTGTTAGCCCCAAGAGCCGTCTATAAAGTACCTAATAGAATTCCCTAACCCTAACCCTAATAGAACCCTGCGGTATGCTTAAATGTTTTTTTTTTCTTTTTTTTAATATATATATATAAGTAACATACCTACATGTTTCATCTCATTTTCATATTTTAAGCACAAGGCTATTGTGTGATACAGATTTTCTCATTTTCTTTTTGGGGTGTCATTAAAATAATAGTTTTGCTGAAATAATTTATAAATATTTCTAGATTATAAAGTGAGGGATATTTGCAAAGACATACATTTTCCATACTTAAAACTATAATGGCAGTTATCGAAAATGTAAGTATTTTTCTCATCACATTGAACTAGTTTTTTTTTTTATTTAACCTTTATTTTACCAGGTAGTCACTTGAGATCAACAATCTTTTTCGAGCAAGACCTGGACCAGGTTTCTACATTGTTGAGTTCCCAAATATCGAAATCGTCATTGGAGCCAAATATCTCCTCTAACCCTAATCTGAAATCCGCTGTGTGTGTCTCAGTGACAGGTCAGTCATATGAGAACATGGTAACTGAGATGATGCTGATGGGCTACGAGAGAGAGCAGGTGGTGGCAGCGCTCAGAGCCAGCTTCAACAACCCTGACAGAGCCGTGGAATACCTGCTCACGGTAAAGACACCATGTTATTCGCCTACCCAAGGAACAGCCTTCCTCCTCTACCTAGAATTCAGATGCAGAACACTCACGATTGTGATGTCATGTGGATGTAAACCATTGGGCTGATCATGCATTAGACCAGGGGTTCCCAAACATTTCAGGCCGGGGCCCAGAAAATAAGGCGTCAGAGAGCCGCGGCCCAATGCACATCGTCTGGCTTTTTTTTATTTTTATTTTTTTGCCAGGCGACCGATTTTTTAAGCCAAATATCACTTCAAACCTATTAAGTTAGTTCAAGTTAGTTATTCATTTATATGTGCTATTTATGAGAGGGCTAACTTGTTGCAAAATAATAATGATAATAATAATAGCCTCATTAAAATACTATTGTTGCTTCGGTTGTTTTCAGCGTTTTATGTGCATAATCTGTTATTTAGTTTGAAATGTTCGTTGAAATAAGTAGATTTTTCGTTTTTCTTTATTTATTAAGTTAATATAAAACCATATAGTCACATTTTAGAATACAATAGAATAGAATTTTTGAATACAACTAGAAACACTGTCCTGGCCTGCTTCTAAGTTCAGTGGCCTGACAAAAAAAAATTAAATAAAAAAATAAAAAATAAAAAAAAATGTTTTATATTTTTTTTAAATTTTTTTGTAATTTTTTTTTTTAATTATCTCGCGGCCCATCCGTGGCTGCTCGCGGCCCACCTTTGGGTCGCGACCCCGACTTTGGGAACCACTGCATTAGACAGTGAGTGCATGGAGTGCTGATTTTGTGGGCCTGTAATTTATAATAAAATGCAAGATACTTGTGTCCTAATGATGGGGATAAACGCTCAATGAATAAACCCTATCCCCCCGCCACACATCTATGCTGCTCTTGTTTATTCGGAGGACTGAGAAGAGGGAAGAGAGGTGGGTGGTGACCGATATCCGGGAGGACCAGGCTTCACTCCCCCCCCCCCCCCCCCCCCCCCAAAAACCCAATCCCCCTATTTATAATAAAACACAAGATACTTGTGCCCTTAACACATTGGGTGCCATGCAGTATGCCCATCTTTACCACTCTCTGCCAGTGCTGTAAGCCTATGGAGTGGCTCACCTTCTTTGCAGGGCTATAACTTTTTAAATATTATACAGGGTTCGTACGGGTGCTGGAAATCCTTGAAAATGCTTGTATTTCAATGTGCTGTTTTCAAGGTTTTAAATGTGCTTGAATTGTGTATAAAGTGCTGGAAAGTTATTGAAATTGTAATTGCACTTTATACTTTCATAATAAATCGCTATCTGACTGAATAGTTAGTTTTTTAGACAGAAATAAAATAAGTCGGAGCGACTCGAGCGAGCCTATTTTGCGTTCACCTTTCACGCAAAATGAAATGTGGCTGGGCTCGACCCGTAGTGTTTTTTTACCTGTGCCATCTGAGAACAGCGCGCGCACGGCCAACATGCCGGGAGGCTGTCGTTTTAATGAGCTCTGGCTTGGAGATATAAAATATAAGTCATGGTTAAAAAGAGGAGAAAATCCCAGAGTAGCCATGTGCAACATATGCAGAAAGGACTTGCAGATCTTTACCATCTTTCGAGCCACATGAAAGGTGAGCCAATGAGCATGGATGTTATTAACGTGTCTCGGCCTGGCTCGCCGAGTTTGAGACTACAAGACTCCACACCTGTCTCCGTAAATGTTCGTTATAAAAATACCACTTCAATAATCGAAATAGTCAAGTAACAGGCAATACAATCCAATACAATATTGGAATTAGCTTCTAACGTTAGCTTCTAACCAAGTTATCCATGAGGACTATGCTAAGCTAACTAGCGTTAGCTGCTAACCCTGGAAAATGCTCAAAGCGGACTCCACAACACTACCGTAGTTCCATTCGTGAGGAAAGGGGGTGGGTTATATTGACGACGCTTGACAACAGAAGTTTAAACATAACTTCATATTTATTGGTTATTCGTTTCTTTATATCATCCAGTTGTCATCTCCGTGTGTTAAACTCTTCCTGTTTACATTCGAGTGTGACATCATCACCTACGGCAGCTTAGACGATCAAAACGCGAACCTAGAACAAAACCCGAGGGGGGGGCTCTCGCCCGTTCTCGCCCCCTCTCTCTCTCTCTCTCTCTCTCTCGCGCTCTATCTCTACATTCAATGATTTAAAGTAGCCAAACGTTACAGTATAAATACTAACTGGATAGTTGATGATATAAACATTTTATTTCATTATCTGAAATATTCTAAAATCATTAAGTCTGCTATAAGCCATTATCCCTTTGTGTGTGATTATTATTTTCTCACAGTAGTGTATATACGTGTGTTTGGCTAAAGTGGATAGAAAACACAGTACTGTGCAAAAGTCTTAGGCACCCAAGAGTTTTTATATAAATGGTCTTGGATGTAAATCTTTTTTATTATTGTGTCAGTAGACTACTCTTAGTACATTTTCATTAAATTTTTTTTAAAGCATCTTCATGGTTTAATAATGCAAACATATGTTGCAGGGACTTATTATAATCATCATATTGTCGTGACTGTATGCATCAAAGGGTTAAATCAAGCATTTTTAAGTGCTTTAGAGTAGTGATGCACGATATATCGGCCGCCGATATGGCCGTTTTTTGTACACATCGGTATCGGTCCGATATCAAGATAGGGCCGATAAAAACAAAAACAAAATGTTTTTTTTCTTAACTTTTTTTTCTTTTTACATGTTTTGGCCTTAAATATTTTCAAAATATCAGTAATTTCTGAAAATAAGTTACAAAAGTAAAAAAAAGTATGCGCTTTGGAAAATAGCTCTTTATTTGATTATCATAAAAAAGTGTTTTCTATACAGAGATATCGACATCGGTAAATATCGGCCAGAACAGCAATATTAATATCGGTTATCGGTATCGGCCACAATTTTCACATCAGTGCATCACTACTTTAGAGGAAATGTAAAAATATCGCGATATATATCGTGTATCGTGATATGGCCAAAAAATATCGCGATATCATTTAGAGCAGGGGTTCTCAACCTTTCTGCTGCCAAGGCACCCCTGTGTTCAATAAAATATTCCAGGGCACCCCTACATACGATAAAGACTTTCCCGGTCCTGTCTTTTTTGCTACAATGATGATACAATGACTCTTTATTTGCCGTGCTGTCGTTGAGATGTTTTGTTGTTTGTTTGTCTTTGTTGCTTGTTGGTGAATCTGCAAATATGAATTGCCCCACGCGGGATCAATAAGTTGTCTGAATCTGATGACAAACGTTTTTTTTTAAATACAGAAAAGGATCACTAAAGTGCTATCTGTTGCAGCTGCACTGTTCTCCATAAAAATAGCATATTTGTATAAGTTTGACAATTTCTCAAAAACAGAAAATCATGTATTTTTTTTAAATACAGAAAAGGATCACCAAGTTACCATTTCTCAAAAAATATAAATAAATACAGAAAATAAGCACTTGTTCACTCAGTGGACATTTCTAGCTCAATGCGAGGTCCGCTGCTGCTGGCTAATAATACGGTCAATACGTGGGGAGATCTTTGACAAGGCAACACGCATGTCATCATCAAGGCTCAACTTGGCCCTATATTTTGTTTTCAGAGCTGTCATGGATGAAAAGCCAGCTTCACACAGATATGTGGGGCTGAATGGTATCAACACCTTAACTGCAGCATCATGAGATACTTGGTACTCAGCACCACACTCTGAAACTAGCTCTCCAGGTGGTATCAGATGAGATTTCAATGAGTTCTTCCAAGAGTTTGGATGGAGATGTGTCAGGAAGCTTTGTCTCAATGTTGTCTGTAAAGTTTTTTTTTATCCAGAGTAACTTGGTGATCCTTTTCTGTGTTTTATTAAATAATGATTTTCAGATTTTTAGAAATGGTCAAACTTATCCAAATATGGTATTTTCATGGAAAACAGTGCAGCTGCAACAGATAGCACTTTAGGGATAATTTTCTGTAATCCAAAAAGAATTAGGATTCACTATAAAGTGCATGTTCACTATAAAGTGCCACGTTTTGATATATTGAGCTTTAAACTTTAAGTGCATTTTTTGGAACACGCAACCTAAAACACCTTCCTCTCCCAAACCGTTCCTGCAATTGTTTTATGTTGCATGATGATCATGGATACATTTATTATGTATTGTATTTTTTATGTTTAAATATCAACATAATCTGTCTGTCCACCCTCAGTACATTTACTATCAATATAATATAGTAGTCTGACTTCATCATCTTTTCAAACGCACACACATAGAGGGAGAATGCCCCCCCCCCCCCCTCCTTCCCAGTCATCCTTCCAAGTCCCCACCCTGCTGTTCTCTGTCGCTCTGAACAGGGCTTTAGCTTGTTGTTAGCTTATGGTAACGGGACATTAATTCCGGTCTTAAACACAACGTGGTCATAAAGGAATGGCAAGGATTGCAAAGCATGTTATATGCATTTGACCCGTTGCGGAATAAAACAGCAGGGATTTGTTTTGGGTCGCAAAAACACTACCCTTGCTGTGTTTCAATGTCCGCGTTCCAGATCCAGACGCTACTGCTGCTGCTGAGCTGAGAGACGCTACTGCTCACTGCTCAGCTGCATCCTATTGGCTGTGTGCTGGAGCGGATATGAGTCACGACTAGGGGTGGGAATCACCAGTTTCATCATGATACGATACGATATCGATTCTTTGGACAACGATACGATATTTGCCGATATCACAAAGTCTCTCACGATACAATACGATACGATTAGATTCAGGTGCCTGCGATCGATATGAGATGATATCATATGCCCATTTAACACAATCAGTAACATTTAGATCAACAAAAAAAAGGTAATGAAAATATCATTTGACATTTGTATTTTTGAGCTCTTCCAGACATTTAAAGGAAAATCAATCTATTGTTTTTAATACAAATAGACCTCCTGTTCACTGTAAAGTGCCACTTTTTATATATTGAGCTTTAAACTTTAAGCTACATTTTTTGGAACTCAAAACTCACAACCTCCCTCTCCCAAACCGTTCCTACAACAATTTGTTGATGTTGCATGATCATGTATAGGCCTACATTTATTATGTATTATATTGTTTATGTTTAAATAACATTTAAACATCAAACTCCTCTGACCTCATCTGGTCTTTCCAAAGACGCGCGCACACACACACACAGAAAGGGAGAATGCTATGCTGTAACGTCTACACACACGGAGCTACTGCTGTTGTTCTTGGGCGGATATGAGACTCGCCACAGGATTTTCAAAATAAGAGTATCGATATGAATCGATCTTATTACATCGCATCGATCCGATTCGATTGTTGATAATTACATCGATGTATCGATCTGGATCGATGTATCGTCCCACCCCTAGTCACGACACCACGGATTTTCAAAATAAGAGTATCATAATGACCTTAATGTTGCTAGCTTTTGGAGCCTAGTTATTATAGCTGGAGCTGCGCGTGGGCATAAATGAGACCCGCTATAGGATTTTCAAAATAAGACTGTTGTCATTCTATATTTTTAAAGAACATTGCCAGGCATCTCGCGGAACCCCTGACAGCTCTCCGCGGAACCCCTGTGTGCCGCGGAACCCCTGTTGAGAACCACTGATTTAGAGGCCATATCGCCCAGCCCTACATCAGGGTCCCCATGTTCAATTCATCATGACATTTATAACATACACGACATACAGATATACAGTACGTTACTGCATAACACATCGGCTCAGCCAGGTTATATATGATGCCAACTCTACATCATTTTGGTTGTTTATAGCACAATAACATCTGATTTAATGTGATGGAAGAAGTGAAATAATCATTTTGAGTAAATATTTAATTTACCACAGCCGCATAAGATGCTGGAAAATCTTGAAAATGCACCTTGAAAGTGCTTGCATTTTGCCTTGGAAAAGGTGTACAAACCCTGATTATAGCTATATCGACATTACTATGGCCCATTCAACATCGGGTATCTATCGTTCCGGATGTGGGAACGTTATATTTTTCCATTCATACATTGTCGTGTTTGTACCGTAGAGAATATAAGTATGTTTTTAGACTGTATAGCAGTAATTCCTAGAACGCGCGCTATAGGCCCTGACGCGTATTATACATTATCGATTGCCGTTTTCGTCCCTATACACGCTATATAAAAAATGTCAAATGCATATGATCGCTATACATTATGCTCCCATCATGCGTGAAGGAAAGGGGGGGGGGGGGGGTCGTTTATGATTCCTTGATTGTCACTAACGGCTTTCTTTAGTAAGACACCATACGTTGATCGGACAGATTCCAATGAAATAAATGGACAATTGAGCTGGAAATAACGTTAGATTCCTCTTACCTCCGGCTGGTGCGTCTAAAAAAATTAATAAAAATCTATTTGACGTCGATCTGCTAGATCCATTTTCCGTTTGTATGACGCAATAAACGCCAAAAGCATATTGATTCTTGCGTCTCGAAAGTGACCCAATGCACTCGAGGTGTGTATATTGATCCATGTTACAAGATGCACCGAGCGCCACTTCCGGTTTAGAGTGGAGTGTAACTCGCCCGAAATCCACCAGGCGGCGGCATTGAGGCGTTGCAATATCAGACAGGGTCCAGCTGGCTCCCGGAGGCTTCCTGGATGAATTATGAATGCCAATAGCGAATAAAAGAAATAACGATCGTAACGAGTTTACTCGTTGTTGGCACTCAATGCATGGCGGCCAATAATGAGTATAGATAATTGCCAATAACGAGTATACTCGTTATTGGCAATTAATGTGTTAATGATGAGGATAAATGCTCAATCAAGAAACTCAACCCCCTTGTCAAACATCTATGCTACTCATGGGGATCAAATAAAAGGTCATCATATGTGTGTGTTGGGGGGGGGGGGGGGGGGGGGGGCTACTTCCCATTTTGCCACGTGGAATGCACCCGATTGGATACATGACGTGCTGGTGCTCTAGTGCGACATCTAGTGGCTGAATGTTATCTATAGCACCTTTTAACAAACATGTTCCACACATTCAAGAAACTCAAAATACGTCCCCTTTAACAATGAAGGGATGTGAAAAACATACACACAGTCGACACAGAGCAGTTTTAACCGAGTACAAGAATGACCCTAAGCGCTTGACTTGGGGACAAGAACCAAGCCTGATTCATGACTCGAATGCTGGGACGGATATGCAAATCTGTAGAGCATGTGAAATGATGCACATGTCTCATTGGTCTGCCCTTGGACAGTGCTGTAATTTACTTTTCAGATTCATTGAAGACTTGATTTAGCATGACTTGTCTGGATCTGGGCTTGTGCCAAAAGCTGGAAGGGTGAACAAATGCCTTTGCAGCTCTAGTAGCTCTCTTCAACAAACACTACTCTGGATTAGTGTTGTCACCATGCTGGAATGTCTAACAGTCCATACAATACCTTGAGAGATATCGATATTTGATACTGTTTTCGATACTACTGGTATTGGGCCCTGTTCAGTTTCTTAGCTTCATATGGGTTTGTATTAGGGATGCACCGAAATTTCGGCTTTTGGCCGAAAGAGTTTTTTCACCGAAAATATGTCACCGAAACAGAAACAACATGTAACCTAACGCGTGTTGTTGTGATGATGTCGCGCTGTCGGGAGTCGCGCTGTTTCTATGTAAACTCTGCGCGCAACGCGTCCAATAAATGCGTCTTTAACATGCTTTTATATCCTTATTTACTATATGCCCGTCGCGGTTAATCACTGAGTGATCTAATATGCATATTTTTTTTTATCCACTTTTTCTCCCATCCCAATTTCGTATCATCCAATTTCAACCCTCCCCTGTCACGAACGCTGTTTCTTGCCTCCCACAAGCCGGCTGCAATGTGGACTAAGTCATACATAGCACGAGTCCCCTCCGATACTTGAGGTAACAGCAGTCGCATCTTTTCACCTGCACAGCGCAATCTCTCAGTGGCGAGGAGTAATGCGTGGGAGGCTCACGCTGCCCCCGACACTTCCTGATTCTACTGCGCAGGCGCACCAACCGACCTGTAGGAGTCGCTGTCCACAACGCCCGATCCCCACCCATCAGTTTCCCACCCCCTAATACGGCCAATGTGTATTAGTACGGACGACCAGCTAAACTGAAAGCAATGTGGAGCGCTGGGCTCGAACAGGCGAGCCCAGCGTCTCCAGTATTCGTGGCGAGCGCCTTGCCCACTACGCCACATAGCCGCCCTAATATGCATATTATTCAGAGCGAGAGGGGGGGGGGTTGTGTTTCTCACATTGACGCTGTCTGTCGCGTCTACTGTGCCGAGTAAAGCGAGCACATTCAGCTGGGGACTAGAAAGGTGCGCTCAGTAGAGCACAGATGTCCGCTGCGCAGCCAGAGAAAAGATGGAATTAATGTACTGTATGCATTCAGAAGTGCTGAATAAATGTTTTATATACCCAAAATAGTGATTATTTATTATTTAAGTTAAGTTTTGCCATAATCATATATTTTTCCATAATCATAATGTTCCACAACATTGGTATAAAAAAAAATTCTATTCTATGAATCATTTTCGGGCTTTCGGTTTTCGGCCAACTGTTTTCTATTTTCGGTATCTGTTTAGGCCAAGAATTTCCCATTCGGTGCATCCCTAGTTTGTATCATACATCAGCTGGTATGAGTTGTTTTAATATAGCTGATAGGGTAGGCTATGAGTTGTTTTAATATAGCTGATGGGGTAGGCTATGAGTTGTTTTAACACATTCCAGGCCAACCCCGAGATATCTCTGGTTAACTCGCCATGCGCTGGGCGCCAAGACCTGAGATATCTCGGGTTTTAATCGATATTTCTTTTATTAGCTATATCCATACATTTTTCATCCATCCAGCCTGACGTTATAATTGGGAATGGGTCTGAGCTCGCAAAGGGCAAATACCGCCGCCTAACGTCCCCCGGGTGGTATTGCACATCATTGGAATCCCTCTGGCTGGGGCTGTGCATCGATCTAAGAAGTCCGGTCCAGGTTTTACTTCTCGTGCATGCAGTATCGTTATAACGGATGGACTGGGGACACTCGGAGCAGCGTGGATTATGTGTTTTGGACATATAACGTTGGATCAATAAACGCGATCAATATTTGGAATGGCGATCAGGAATTGGATTAATCTTTTTGCACTACATCAGATGTGAGGTAAGGACTTTATGTTACGAATCTTGGGTTAATCCGATGTTTCTTTCACCGACATCGGAGCGTGTGTGTGAGGTACGGAGAAGCGATTTTTCAGACCCTCTTCTGTTTGCGCATGATGACTCGTATAATATCGATAATCTAGTATTTATTTGAAAACTATTCATAAATCAAGCGACAAATGGCACGATTTCTAAGGAAATACATTTAAACTTGATTTGCTGGAGTTTATTGAGATTAGAATATATAAAATATATTCATATTCATCACGGTATAAAGCGGAAATGTATGTATGACATTTTTTTCGTTTCGTGCATGTTGACTGGAAGCAACTCACTGACGATCAACGTGTTATTTAGATCTATTGCTATTATATATATATATATATATATATATATATATATATATATTAGGGCTGTCCGTTTATCGCATAATTAATTACACTGCAAATGATCGCGTTATGAAAATTAACTCAAAATTAATTACAATTTTTTTTTTATTAATTCATTCATTCCATAAGAACGTAGAATACACATTTACATTTTTTTTTTTTTTTTTTTATAAACTTTGACCAGTCAGCTGGTTCTTTTAGCGTTTGTTTATCGCTTTTTCTGGTCAAGCATGACCGACAGAAACAGGTTGAATGGGGTATAGATCGGGGGAAAGACACTCTGAGAAAATACGGCGAGTCCGGGAGTCGAACTCGTGTACCCCAGTTCCGTGACGCGCACGGTTGTCCCCGACGCCGAAATAGCGTTCGAGGTACGCGGTGAGCTACTGGAGCTCCCCTTACAGACTTTTTTTTTATATGGGCCATTTGCATGTTCTTGGTATCTGATTCTAGGGCCATCTATGCATCTCAGGGAATGTATTCCCAGTGTCAAAAATACTGTGTCTGTTACTAGGCTTGAGTAAATTGTAATGAACCAAATAAGAATATCAATTACATTTTTTTTTTTTATCTTTGACTGTGAATAACACTATGCTCAAATTGACCAGACCTGAAAAATCTAAGCAAATTAATAGATGGAAGATGATTAAACCGTTTTTGTAGATACAGTACTGAATTCTGCCATTTGAAATATGATTATAGAATATCAGGCATAAAATGGTTATGTGATTAAAATGCGATTAATTACCGGTAATTACAAATCCTGTAATTAATTAGATACATTTTTTAAATTGCCTAACAGCACTAATATATATATATATATATATATATATTTTTTTTTTTCTAGGGATGCTCGACATTGGCTTTTTTACCGATATACTGATATTGTCCAACTCTTAATTACCGATATCAACCGATACCGATATATGCAGGGTTCCCCCCCCCCCAAATGGAATAATTTCAGGTAATTAACATTACATATCTCTTGTTGTGGAATTAACATTATGCATACTTTTTTTTTTTTTTTAAGATTTATTTTCTTGGCGTTTTATCACTTTATTACTACTGGGCAGTCCAGTAGGGAGATACGGAGGAGAAATGGGAGACAGAGTGGGGGAAGACATTTGGGAAATAACGACGGATTCGGGAATCGAACCCGGGTCGCCCGTGTCGTGGCTGATGTGGTTTGCCACTGGGGCGCCCCCATTATGCATACTTTTGACAATAAATAAAATCAGAATTTGTTCTTACTTGCTTGCCTGGATAAATAAAGGTTATAGAAATGTAAAAAAGAAAAAGAAAATTCTATTTTATTTTTGAAAACCGATACCGATATTTTCTGATATCACATGTTAATGCCGATATCGGCCGATAATATCGGACAGCCCTAATATTTTCTATTTTTCTCCCATCCCAATTTCGCCTCGCCAATAGACCACTACACTTCCGCGTTACATTGAAATCGGGGAGGAGATTGCGGGGGGAGCAAATGAATGAATGTGGATGAGAGCCGTGATGTAAGTGGTTGCAGATACGGCTGTGGGGGTGCTAGAGACATGATCGAATAGACGTTTATGCGCCTCAATCTCCTGAACACGGCGCGACCCATTCCTAATCGATCAGAACTAAATCGGCAGAGAAAAAGCCCATTTTAAAGCACCTATTCCGCATGCACATGCGCAGATTGCCCATGGAGTCTGGATGACGCACGAATGAATGTGGACTGTTCCATCAGAGGGGGGAGCTTCGGTGGCCAGTGTCCTTTCAGCCGAACAGGATAATGAAGAAATTATCCCACTAAATGGCCAGACGCGTCTTATGGCGACATCTACAATTACCTCATTGAGTCTCCAGGTAGACTAATGTTTATATTTAAGTGCAGCGGTCTGCAGCCACTCACATTACCACCGAAGCTCCGCCCTCCGTGGATTCCTGCGGCAATGGAAAGCCACTACAGCTCTCTTGAGAAGTGGGGTAACGTGGGCTGATTTTGGTAGATTGGAGATCAGGTGGGCCGCTGTGTTATGTATGAGTTGAAGTGGCTTGGTGGAGGAAGCCGGTAAACCAGCTAGCGGTGCATTGCAGTAGTCAAGGCGAGACATGGCAATACAGTGACCTGCAAATTTTTTTCAAGTGAAGTGGAAGAGACGAGAGTTTTTAGGGAGTCCCTTGAACACGGAGTGAGAAGGCAGGGCCATTCCGTTTAGATATTTTTGACAACACTACTCTGTATTATTGTGTTGTACGTCCCATATCTGGTCTTTAGAAAGACCAGATGACGTCAGAGGAGTTTGATAGTATTTACTGAGGATTGTCAGATAATGTACCCTGTGTGGTTGTCATATTTCAGGGAATCCCAGCTGGAGAGGAGGGCCACGCAGGAGGAGTTGACCCGGTGCTGCCAATAGTGGGAGGAACTCAAACCGTGTCCACGGGCGGGATGACGGTCCCTGCTAACACTGGATCAACAAGTGCTGGAGGTGAGTGTGTGTGATTCACAGGCAAAGGCAATTCGTTTTGCAGCAAGACATGGATACAAGATGATAAAATAGAAAAGGCCTACATAGGGTACATCTAACGGACTCTGGGAAAACGACAGTGATCCCAGCCCGACCTTCTCAATCATAGAATTGCATACAAGAATGAAGTGCTGACTTTCGGGACATCAATTGCAAAGATTAACATATCATTGATATAAATACAACATGGATATGCCAGCACACTTATGTAAACAACATGGCCAACCATGTCATCATAAACAAAATCCACACACTGAAGTTAGCCACGGTCAGCAGCATCGTGAAACATTGTTGCATCCAATCCAATCCACTTTATTTATAAAGCACATTTAAAAACAACAAAATTGACCAAGTTGCTGTACAATTCCCACAACAAATATATACATAAAAGGATTAAAAAGATAAAAGCACACAATAAAACATATATAATATGTCGCATAAAAAAGGCAGGTCTCTTAAACTGTGTGAAAACCAAAAGCCAAAGGAAATAAACGTGTTTTGAGGCGTGATTTAAATACCTGCAGAGTGGGGGCCTGCAGAGGCAGCTCATTCCAGAGCTTTGGGGCTGCCACTGCGAAAGCACGGTCCTCCCAAAGCTTCAGCCTGGACTTAGGAACAGCCAGGAGGAGCTGGTCAGAGGACCTGCGGGACCTTGGAGGAACATGAGGTTCCAGCAGGTCTGAGAGGTAACCCGGTGCCAAGCCGTTCAGACATTTAAAAGCAAACGGTAAAACCTCAAAATCAATCCTAAAACGCACAGGAAGCCAGTGGAGCGAAGCCAGTACAGAGGAAATGTGCTCTCGCTTACGTGTTCCAGTTAGCAGACGAGCAGCAGCGTTCTGGACTAACTGTAAGCGGGAGAGGGAGGTCTGACTGATGCCAACATACAAGGCATTACAATAACCAAGACGAGAGGTCTTGACTAGCATGTATAACATTTTCAAAAACACTAAAAAAAAAAAGGTGTGACCTTGGACACGATGGACAGCCTCCTATGCTGAAAAAAGCTCTTCCCACTACAACATTTATCTGTTGGTCCATCTTAAGGTCACAGTCGATCTTTACCCCTAGATTGGTGACAGTTGGCTTCACAAAGTCCATGGGGGCCCACGTCACCAGGAGGAGACGCATGCGCATTGCTGTGACCAAACACCATAGCTTCAGTTTTACAGTCATTAAAATATAAATTATTTAGTGCCAACCATGCTTTGACATCTTCAAGGCACGCTAACAATGGTTTTAAAGGGTTAGGATTGTTTCTTTTCAATGGCATCATCATCAAAGACCATCACTACTAAGTATCTACCAGCTTCCTGCAACAACTCACACCTCACAGAATTTCAGAGTGAGTTATCTTTTTCATTGGCACAAACTAGCATTTTTGGTGGATGTAAATAGAGAAATAACAAAAAAAATCAGAACACCCTCAAAAATCACTCTAGTTCAGTTGAAATGAAATTGTACTCAAGTAATTACTCACGCCCATCCAGTCTTTACAGGGTTAAATCTGAACCTGGAGCCATACGGTAGGATCTGAGTCACTTTAACCTTCAGCACCACCTGTCTGTTGGACAGGTCAGGGAGGTCACTTTAACCTTCAGCACCACCTGTCTGTTGGACAGGTCAGTGAGGTCACTTTAACCTTCAGCACCACCTGTCTGTTGGACAGGTCAGTGAGGTCACTTTAACCTTCAGCACCACCTGTCTGTTGGACAGGTCAGGGAGGTCACTTTAACCTTCAGCACCACCTGTCTGTTGGACAGGTCAGTGAGGTCACTTTAACCTTCAGCACCACCTGTCTGTTGGACAGGTCAGTGAGGTCACTTTAACCTTCAGCACCACCTGTCTGTTGGACAGGTCAGGGAGGTCACTTTAACCTTCAGCACCACCTGTCTGTTGGACAGGTCAGGGAGGTCACTTTAACCTTCAGCACCACCTGTCTGTTGGACAGGTCAGGGAGGTCACTTTAACCTTCAGCACCACCTGTCTGTTGGACAGGTCAGTGAGGTCACTTTAACCTTCAGCACCACCTGTCTGTTGGACAGGTCAGTGAGGTCACTTTAACCTTCAGCACCACCTGTCTGTTGGACAGGTCAGTGAGGTCACTTTAACCTTCAGCACCACCTGTCTGTTGGACAGGTCAGTGAGGTCACTTTAACCTTCAGCACCACCTGTCTGTTGGACAGGTCAGGGAGGTCACTTTAACCTTCAGCACCACCTGTCTGTTGGACAGGTCAGGGAGGTCACTTTAACCTTCAGCACTACCTGTCTGGTGTGCAGAACTCTGCGTCTGTTCCCCTCTAGAGGTCTCTGTACCTCTGTCTGTTCCCCTCTAGAGGCCTCTATACCTCTGTCTGTTCCCCTCTAGAGGTCTCTGTACCTCTGTCTGTTCCCCTCTAGAGGCCTCTATACCTCTGTCTGTTCCCCTCTAGAGGTCTCTGTACCTCTGTCTGTTCCCCTCTAGAGACCTCTATACCTCTGTCTGTTCCCCTCTAGAGGCCTCTATACCTCTGTCTGTTCCCCTCTAGAGGTCTCTGTACCTCTGTCTGTTCCCCTCTAGAGGCCTCTATACCTCTGTCTGTTCCCCTCTAGAGGTCTCTGTACCTCTGTCTGTTCCCCTCTAGAGGCCTCTATACCTCTGTCTGTTCCCCTCTAGAGGTCTCTGTACCTCTGTCTGTTCCCCTCTAGAGGTCTCTGTACCTCTGTCTGTTCCCCTCTAGAGGTCTCTGTACCTCTGTCTGTTCACCTCTAGAGGCCTCTATACCTCTGTCTGTTCACCTCTAGAGGTCTCTGTACCTCTGTCTGTTCCCCTCTAGAGGCCTCTATACCTCTGTCTGTTCCCCTCTAGAGGTCTCTGTACCTCTGTCTGTTCTCCTCTAGAGGTCTCTGTACCTCTGTCTGTTCTCCTCTAGAGGTCTCTATACCTCTGTCTGTTCACCTCTAGATGCCTCTATACCTCTGTCTGTTCCCCTCTAGAGGTCTCTGTACCTCTGTCTGTTCCCCTCTAGAGGTCTCTGTCTCTGTCTGTTCCCCCTCTAGAGGTCTCTATCTCTGTCTGTTCTCCTCTAGAGGTCTCTGTACCTCTGTCTGTTCTCCTCTAGAGGTCTCTGTACCTCTGTCTGTTCTCCTCTAGAGGTCTCTATACCTCTGTCTGTTCACCTCTAGATGTCTCTATCTCTGTCTGTTCACCTCTAGAGGTCTCTATCTCTGTCTGTTCCCCCTCTAGAGGTATCTATCTCTGTCTGTTCCCCCTCTAGAGGTCTCTATCTCTGTCTGTTCCCCCTCTAGAGGTCTCTATCTCTGTCTGTTCCCCCTCTAGAGGTCTCTGTCTCTGTCTGTTCCCCTCTAGAGGTCTCTGTCTGTTCTCCTCTAGAGGTCTCTGTCTGTTCTCCTCTAGAGGTCTCTGTACCTCTGTCTGTTCTCCTCTAGAGGTCTCTGTACCTCTGTCTGTTCCCCTCTAGAGGCCTCTGTACCTCTGTCTATTCTCCTAGAGGTCTCTGTACCTCTGTGTCTGTTCTCCTCTAGAGGTCTCTGTACCTCTGTCTGTTCTCCTCTAGAGGTCTCTCTGTACCTCTGTCTATTCTCCTAGAGTTCTCTGTACCTCTGTGTCTGTTCTCCTCTAGAGGTCTCTGTACCTCTGTCTGTTCCCCTCTAGAGGCCTCTATACCTCTGTTCCCCTCTAGAGGCCTCTATACCTCTGTCTGTTCCCCTCTAGAGGTCTCTATACCTCTGTCTGTTCCCCTCTAGAGGTCTCTATACCTCTGTCTGTTCCCCTCTAGAGGTCTCTATACCTCTGTCTGTTCCCCTCTAGAGGTCTCTATACCTCTGTCTGTTCCCCTCTAGAGGTCTCTACCTCTGTCTGTTCCCCCTCTAGAGGTCTCTATCTCTGTCTGTTCCCCTCTAGAGGTCTCTGTCTGTTCTCCTCTAGAGGTCTCTGTCTGTTCTCCTCTAGAGGTCTCTGTCTGTTCTCCTCTAGAGGTCTCTGTACCTCTGTGTCTGTTCTCCTCTAGAGGTCTCTGTACCTCTGTCTGTTCTCCTCTAGAGGTCTCTCTGTACCTCTGTCTATTCTCCTAGAGGTCTCTGTACCTCTGTGTCTGTTCTCCTCTAGAGGTCTCTGTACCTCTGTCTGTTCCCCTCTAGAGGCCTCGATACCTCTGTTCCCCTCTAGAGGTCTCTGTACCTCTGTCTGTTCCCCTCTAGAGGCCTCTATACCTCTGTCTGTTCCCCTCTAGAGGCCTCTGTACCTCTGTCTGTTCCCCTCTAGAGGTCTCTGTACCTCTGTCTGTTCCCCTCTAGAGGTCTCTGTACCTCGTCTGTTCCCCTCTAGAGGTCTCTGTACCTCTGTCTGTTCTTCTCTAGAGGTCTCTGTACCTCGTCTGTTCCCCTCTAGAGGTCTCTATCTCTGCGTCTGTTCCCCTCTAGAGGTCTCTGTACCTCTGTCTGTTCCCCTCTAGAGGCCTCTGTACCTCGTCTGTTCCCCTCTAGAGGTCTCTATCTCTGCGTCTGTTCCCCTCTAGAGGCCTCTGTACCTCTGTCTGTTCCCCTCTAGAGGCCTCTGTACCTCTGTCTGTTCCCCTCTAGAGGTCTCTGTACCTCGTCTGTTCCCCTCTAGAGGTCTCTATCTCTGCGTCTGTTCCCCTCTAGAGGTCTCTATCTCTGCGTCTGTTCCCCTCTAGAGGCCTCTGTACCTCGTCTGTTCCCCTCTAGAGGTCTCTATCTCTGCGTCTGTTCCCCTCTAGATGTCTCTATCTCTGCGTCTGTTCCCCTCTAGAGGCCTCTGTACCTCTGCGTCTCTGCAGGCTTTGGTTGGTTTACTCTCCCTCTCTCCCTCCAGGCAACCCTCTGGGCTTCCTGAGCAACCAGCCCCAGTTCCACATGATGAGACAGCTGATCCACCAGAACCCAGCCCTGCTCCCGGCCCTGCTTGCGCAGATCGGCAGGGAGAACCCAGAGCTTCTGCAGGTAATGGAACTGACCGCATGGGTCAGGGTGTTGAGACAAGTGGAGCCGCGAGGACCCCTCATGAAGGCTTCTTCTTACACATGTTAGAGGAATGGTTCATAGAGCTGAATTAACCACATAGCGTGCACCGGGACGTATACGTACCTTTCATACAAGAATTGCAGCCCAAAGTGCAATAATGTAGACATTAGATTCAAATGTATTGTCATTATACAGCACTAGTACAGTACAACGAAAATAAGTTTTGGCATCCAACCAGAGTTCAAATGTAGCAGTAATGTGCAGCAATAGACAATGTACAGGATATTAAACTGGGTACAAAATATACAAATGAGTACTGCTGATTGTAGTGCTAATCAGATGTATGTACAGAGTTGTATCATATGTACAGTGATACAGATGTAAAGATGGTACGGTAGTAGTCATACTGTCCAGCAGCGTAACTACTAGCAAGAGTAGGATATGTACAGATATAAAATAAAAGCAATAAATAAAGTGCAGACATAAAATTTGTATAAAATAAACAATAATCAGAATAAAAGCAATGCATAAAGTGCAGATGTAAAAATAGACAGTTTAACCTCAGTTTAACACGCACCCATTTTTTATTTGAACTCGAGGACTGCATACTTTTTTTGCAAAGCTTAGCTTTATACTCTATACTTATAGCACATGCATGAGCCTGGTGTCTTTTGAAAGATAACATTCTGAAGTTACTAATGCAAAAAAGGTAAATCACTTTTAGTGCTAATGAAATAGAGTAACAGAGGTCTGAACTTGAGTTGGACTTGAACTTGTGTACTCATATTTTCCTGTAGTGGTTGCAAGATTCCATATCCCAATATTCCAGCATAGAGGTATAAACAAGCATAAGGAAAACACTGTGGTTCCATAGCCTGAAGTCTTATGTAGTACCGGTCCAAATTTGATGAACATCCGTTCAGAAATTGTTTTTTTGAGAGACGTCAGAGTAAAACCAAAAAAAAAAATAAAAAAAAAAAAGCTTTCCAAAATCCATTTCCTTATCCACCGCCATGTGTTCTGAAGTCTGATTCACTTCCCCGCTTTTGCTCGTCAACGTTCACCTAGTTCCCTTATTCGCACCCCCCCACGTGGGGTATTGTTGGAAAGGTACACGCGCTGGCTACAACGCTGACTAATCATTTTCGCCATCAGCGGATGATTGGCAGTTCTGGAGCATCTGGAGTCCGGGGTGGTCATCTGACGAGCGGTGCGTAAAAAGACGCTTGTCTGATATATTGTCATGTAACTCGAGAACCGAGGCACGGATTCGGTTGAGTGAGGTGGCGTTCGAACGGCAACAAATGGATCTTTCGAACGGTAAATGCAGCCGCTAGACAGTAAGGTTAGTTAGTTAGTTTTTAATTTCGGATAATGGTATGGGTATCTGATCGGTACTCGGTATCGGCCCATACCCAAAGGCAGGTATTGGATAGGTTTCATCACGATACGATATCGATTCTTTGGACAACGATACGATATTTGCCGATATCACAGTCTGCCACGATATGATACGATTCAATTCAGGTGCCTGCGATCAATATGAGATGATATTATATGCCCATTTAACACAATCATGAACTCAAAAAAGGCAACGGAAATATCATTTGACATTTTTATTTTTGAGCTCTTCCAGACATTTAAATGAAAAACAATCTATTGTTTTTAATACAAATAGACCACCCGTTCACTGTAAAGTAGGGGTGTAACGATTCAACCCCACGATTCGATTACGATTCTTCAGGCAACGATTCAATGCATCATGAAATATCTTCATTTGACCACGATTCGATACATTTCAGTCAGTTAATTCCCCCCAAAAAAGATTATACACAAATGTGGCTGGGGGAACTGATTCACTCAAGCATGAATGGACTATAGGTCAATACAAAAATCTACATTAAAATAAATAAAAAATAATAATAATTTAATAATCGTTTCTTAAATTTTCAAATCGATGCAGTTGAATCGTCACCTTAGGATCGATGCATATCGATGCATTGTCACACCCCTACTGTAAAGTGCCATGTTTTGATATATTGAGCTTTAAACTTTCAGTAATTTTTTTTGGAACTCACAACAAGCAACCTAAAACCCCTTCCTCTCCCAAACCGTTCCTACAATTGTTTTATGTTGCATGATGATCATGAATACATTTATTATGTATTGTATTTTTTATGTTTAAATATAAACATTATCTGTCCATCCTCAATACATTTACTATCAATATAATATACTTGTCTGACTTCATCTGGTCTTTCCAAACACACACACAGAAAAGAAGAATGCCTGCCCCACTTCGATTCGATTACGATTCTTCAGGCAACGATTTAATGCATCATGAAATCTCTTCATTTGACCACGATTCGATTCGATAAATGTTCGATCAGTTAATTCCCCCGAAAGAATGTATACACAAATGTGGCTGGGGGAACTGATTCACACGCATGAATGGACTATAGGTCAATAATAGGGGTGTAAATATTTGACCTAGGGCTGGGCGATATGGCAAAAAATCATATCGCGGTAACGATATGATAATGTTATCATATTTCTCGATATCGATAATTATCAAAATTGTTATAAGTAACATTTTTATTTTTTATATAAACAACAGATGTATGTTTATTTTGCAGCAATTCTTTGTCGTTGCCGCCATCTTTAGTGTTACATCCCCTCACACTCCAGTTCTCAGGCTGCAGCTGGTTTAAAAGCGAAAGTAAACCGGCTTCTCTGCTGGCTGTGGCTCCAACTTTAGCATTCCGCTCCTGCCAAATTGCTGTCAAGTTCCTCCCTGGGCTCTTTTCATGTGCGGCATCGAGATGAGATCAGTGCCTCGGGCCCAGTCGACCTCCTGCAGGCAGTAGTCAGTCCTAAGCTGTTCCCCATCGCTCAGAGTCAGCTCAGAGGCATTAAGATTGATACAATGAGATCGAGCAGATATCCAAGTTGGTGAATTGTATCACTTAAACGCCAAGGATGAGCTACATTTTGCATTGAGACTCGGATCAGACTGCAATGTGCAGGGAAGAGCGGCAAGGTGGTGCTCGGGGTGAGTGCGGTCAAGTTAGGAAGACCAATCCGGCCAAGTCTAGCAGAGCGGCTGCTTTCAACTCATTTCCTATGTAGAGCGAGTGTATGCAGCCACGAGGTACACGCAAGGTACTGCATACGCTCCTCTACTGCATACGCTCCTCTACTGCATACACTCCTCTACATTGGAAGTTAATTGAGTGCAGCCTTGGCCCGGCTGCATGCTAGATTTGGCCGGAGGCGGGTCGGAACGAGCCTTCACCGTCATTCCCTCCCTCTCACCCTATCCTGACCTTCCCCTCTATCCTCACTTCATTATTTGCTCCTCCCACCTTCTCTCCTCCCTCCATCCCACCCTTGTATCTTCTCCTGTAGGAGATCAGTAACCACCAGGAGCAGTTCATCCAGATGCTGAACGAGCCCAATCCAGAGGGGGTGCAAGTGGGTGGTGGAGGGGGAGGCGGCAGCGGAGGTGGAGGTGGTGGGGGAGGAGGAGGAGGAGGAGGAGGAGGAGGGGGGGGAGGAGGCGGAGGAGGAGGAGGAGGAGGAGGAGGGCCGCTGGCAACTACCGACGCCGCCACCGCAGGAGGTCACATGAACTACATCCAGGTCACGCCCCAGGAGAAGGAGGCCATCGAGAGGGTGAGGAGAACAATCAGCCCAAATGCTATTTATGAAAGTTAAAATATGAAAACAAGGCAACGGTCAAATGTCCCCGTCGCGTGATATACTTTACTTTATTACTCCCAAGGGAAATTCAGCACCACAGATCGCTCACAATAAACATTTAGGTCGTTAAAGAAATATATATAATAATACACCGTCAAAAGATATATATTCTAAAATATGTTGTGGTTGAAGTTGTTACACTCAGATTTGTCACCCCACGCTTGTGTACTGTATCTCAGTTCTAAGTTTGGTGTTGACGTAGGGATGTGCATAATTATTATAATTTTTTTAGCAGGTTATCTTCTCTCATTTACCGGTTGAATCGCTTTTTTCTTTTTTACGTAAAGTGGTTCCAATTAGTCTGCTGAGCACAATCTGCCCATTTCACATCCTCATTATCTCGCTCTGTCAACACAATATGAATCCATCTAATGTTATCGGACTACATTTGTACAACACAACGATCATCCATGAGTTAACATTACTGCTCATCAACAACATAGGCTCCACACAGCGATCATCCATGAGTTAACATTACTGCTCATCATCACACAACAATGCTTGCTAATGTACAATGTTGGCTAACTACAAAAATACAGCGTGCCTGCATGATAACTGTAATTTACTTACTATTAGTAGCAACCCTTGCAAAAAAATAACTGAATGAAACTCAGTACACAGTATTTCTATTTTTCACCCCTCCATTTAAAAAAGAAATACCCTGTACCCTGTTTTCGAAAATATCCCGTCCACAACAACACTGACCTGATGGCAGGCTGCAGGGATCTCTCCAGGGTCCTGATTGCAGAGAAAATACTCTTTTAATCTGACAGGGGCATTGGTCATGATGTTTTAACGTTTTCCAAAAGCTCAGTTTTAGCTCCGTTTCACCCGTCCACACATACAGGCATAGACAGAGTTTCTGAAAAACCTTCACCCTGGAAAGTGTTTCCGAAAAGCTCCGGTTTCAGTGGACGGGAGGTAAAAACTAGGAGAAAACACTTATGTTTTCAAAAACATCTGTGGATTAAAAAAAACCTTCCTCCCAGCTCCTCTCTCTCTTTCTCAGTGCAGAGTGAGGTTGGCTTGAGAACAGGTCGTCTCTGAGCTTCTCATTGTTTTCACCTCAACTGTTTCTTGGCACTGGCAGGAAATGGTGTAGACCTCGCTCATTCACCTATTACCATCTCATGTGTTCACTTTATTTAATATGTTTAAACATTCATCACACTATAAAATCTATACAAAATCAAATGAAACATTTAACTGTTAAGAATATCCAGTTAATTTAAAATGACGGATATTGTTGTACATCCCTATGTTGATGGTACAAATATATATTTTTAAGTCTTTCAAAATATCAGAAAATCTAATCCGGTGTATAAAGAAAGTTCTACAGGCAAGTTGGTGCCACCAGGATAACTGTAGATGTAATATCATAATTGCCGGTGACTCAACTTTGTCGAGATCAGATCAGTGGTGTCTGAGATATTAGGCTTGATGAACAAACGAAGGAGACCTCTCCTTGCCTTGAGGTCTGTGATGTGTTGCCGTCATGTTGGCTTACTGTTACTTACTGGTGTTCCTCCCATTTCTCCCATTTCCAGCTAAAAGCCCTAGGATTCCCGGAGGGACTTGTTATACAAGCCTACTTCGCTTGTGAGAAGAATGAGAATTTGGCCGCAAACTTCCTTTTACAACAGAACTTTGATGATGATTAAAAAGGAGCTCTCGTCCTTTTGAATTTATTTTTATTTTCTTTTTTTTTTGTTTGTTTTTGTTCTTGTTCCTCTCTGCTTTTTGATTGACCATATTGCATATATAAGCATAAACAACTGGGCCTTCTAAGTTTCCTTTTATTTTATTATTATTACAAATACATAATTCATTCAGTCATCATCACTTGGTAACACTGGATCATTATCAGCTGGTGTGTTGTTTTTATGATCAGTCTGAAATGGGGGGGGGTGGGGTTTAAGTAAAACATACTTGGTTCATCAGAAATCACCTGTGGGCTCCCAGTTTCTTTCTCTTAATGTATTCTTTAGCTTAAGACCAACATGATTGTTATGATCCTATTGATTACTAGAAAGGTGCACCCAGTAGAGCGCAAATCTCCACCAGGCGGTAAGCCGACATTCCCATTCCTGTGCCTGTAGTCGATTGGAGGGCCTTCGCTGGATGTTTAGAATTGCCCATTTCTCCTCCCTTGTTGCGAAGCAGCAAAATTGCTATTATCTAGTCTTAACTAGGGATGAGTAAAACTCACAAAATTACTATTCAATAGCCACTGGGAACTATTTGAATACAAAAAAACATCTCCGGTCTCTTTCTTCATCTTTCATTTATGTTCTCCCAGCTGTTAACTAGCTATGGAGCTGTACCCAGCATGCCGTTCAGTGGTGTAACATTTAATAGGGTCCCCTCTCGTGTAGTTGCGGGTAAAAACGAGGGGAAATATATTTTGAGACTAAATTATATTTGCATAAACGATTTGAATTTTATAATTGAACAACTATTTTAATATTGGAAAATCTATGCCCCCATTCCAGGGTCTTAACTAGATTAAATATCCAGTCAGATATTCAATGAGCCTCATATTCACTGATTGTCATTTGTAGGCAACATACCTTAAGATTAAATGATATATTCCTTTATTGATCCCCTTGCGAAAGAGGGAGACAAGTCACTGCTGTTAGCTAGGTTCATATTCAAATAGATTTAAGATGTAACCTACCTGGTGACATTACTACTAGCGTCAGCTAGCTTGACACGTATATCGAACTCACTCCACAAGTTGTTCTGGGACAAAAACACGATCTCCTGAGATACGGCCACACTGTCCTCAGGTCCTGCTCTTCCCTAAATCACTTGTTGTATTATGCTGCCACCTGGTGGAGATAAAAAATAATCCCCAATGGGCACTCACGCATCTCCCCTGTAAGCGTGTTACCACTCCATTGGCTTGTTCGTAGAGTTCGTAGAGTCATAATTGTGCACAACAAATGACCGAATGGCCTTTTTAGTTTGTGAGATTTGGTTGTGGACACACCGATACACCGGAGCGATTACGTGATCTCCAGGCTGCAGCCTGGTGGAGATGATGAATACTGGTTGAAATGGTTGAACGCAGAATGGGGTTTCCCAATGTAGACGAGTGAGTTAGGCGGTGTATGTGATTGGGAAGTTTGTTATGGTATTCATATACTATTTTTCCTGTTTGATTTTTTTTTGTATCTTTTTGTCTCTAATGGGGATCCAAGGATGTTATAACTGCAGTTTTAAATGACAGTAAAAGATTTTTAAACAAGCAACATGTGTAATGATACTTATTTTGGTTTCTTTTATTTTTGTAAAAAAAAAATGTATTAACACTTTGGTTGCCTTGGGTTAAATTCATGATATACCATAGGTTGCCGGCTCTATTTGTCTATGGAGAAAGTCCCCTTCTTTGCAGGGCTATAACTTTTTAAATTCTATTGCTACATTGCCATTATTAGGGCCCATTCAAAGTCCTATATGTATTGTTCATTGTGTAGCAACGTTAAACTTTTTCATTCACATATTCATAGTAAAGTATGGTCTAATGTATAAGTATGTTTTCATCTCTTTCTGCAGCTTTCTCCAGAACGTGATATATAGCCCCAAATGCATTATATTGATGATGAAATACAGTTTGATGGCAATCAGCGCGATATAAAAAAATTCCAACTAGACGTACTTCTAGAAGTTACTACACGTCATCTGATGTTGACCGGATGGGCCAGGGGGCGTTTATAATTCCGTGGGCAGCGTTATACCAATCATCTAATGTGGGTTAAATGTTGATAATAGCTGTTAGTATCGAAGACGGTAACGTTACACGCTGAAACTCACCCCAGTCTCCGCGCGCCGTTGGGCGATCATCGTAGAGTAGAAATCTTATCATTATGGGATATATTTTTACCCGGTCCATCTCCAGCTTGTATAATGGTATATACGTCCAAATCATGTTGTTTATCGAGTTATTGCCAATCGATCACTGTGTAGCGTGACGAGCCAGAGTCCCATGACCTATAGCGAGCGCCCGGAAGTACTACGGACGTCTAGCACAACCTCTATGGCACATCCTGTTTGGCGATTGCGCCGATCGGCCACCAGATGGCGCTCCTGAACCGCCAGAGAGCTCAGTGGGTCCTGCTGGTGGATCTCAGGCCAGCGGAGGGGACATATGAATCAGATCGCAGATTTTTGAAATATTGATATAAGGACGCTGTACAGCGTCCTCCGGCAACTTGAGCATGGCCCGCAATGACGTCAAAAGACGTTTCATGGCAGTCAAAGTGTTAACACATTGACGACCACGGGGATTAGACGGGCCCCACTCTATACGGCCAGCATATCATAATAAGTCATTGTGCATGAGGCTGTTTGTAGAGCTAAATCTATACTTTAGATTATTGCTATCTGTCCATTCTCATTGTCAATTGACACTATAAACCGTCCCTTCAATATAACAAATAATTTTTTCATCAATACGTTCCCATTTTATAGCGTCTTGAATATGAACGTTATAGCAGAATGTTCTGGGATATTTCTTGGAACATGAGATACTGGGCGCTAAGCTAATAACGTTAAATCGAATGGTGTTTTGGCCATAGACAAGCTAGAGATAAAAATCTAAATTAGGGATGGCCGATATTATCGGCCGATATCGGCAGTAAAATGTGATATCGGAAAGTATCGGTAAAAAATAATAAAAAAACAATAACAATATTGCATCCAGTGAAATTATTAGTTACCTGAAATTATTCCGTTTTTTTGGGGGGGAAACCCTGCATATATCGGTATCGGAAATTAAGAGTTGGACAATATCGGAATATCGGTATCGGTAAAAAAGCCAATATCGAGCATCCCTAATCTAAATGCATTTGATCGGTATCATGGTCCACCATGAATGCATGGGGGGGGGGGACCGACGTCGTTTCTGATTATTGATTACCAATAACGGCATTAGCCTCAGTAGCCTAATTTGCTGATCGGGTGGATGGCTATCAAAACAAGGCCTGATTGGGCTGTAATTGACGTCAAATATCTCTTACCTGTGGCCGGTTGGACTGCAAAAAGGATTTCCCAGTTATCGATTGCCATCTGGTAGATCCATACCATAGCTATAGGCTAACAGAAAAATCCATCCATAAAAAAATAAAACACCGGTCTGTAACAGGGAACACTGCATTGTCGAGACAGCGCCCCTATGAGGATCTGGCCGGTAATGCACTTTTCCGAATTCTAAGAGTAGGGTAAATCTGTAGTGCCGCTCTGTGACATTGAGTAGGATATTAAAATGGATTATTACATGGCGTTTTCACATTCGCCGAAATGCTTGCTTGTGATTGGTCAATAGCGCGCGTCAGAGGTCAGTTATCAGATAATAATGACCGCTGTGGGACAATAATGACCGCTGTGCGCAGCTGTTCGCAATCAAGCCCACTGACATCACCGCAATCAGACACTGCCGGTGTTCTGCTGCCGGGGAAGCTGCCGGCGATGACGGGTGGCGGAGCGACGAGCGGAGCCAGAACCAGTGTTGCGAGTCGATGTAAAATGAATTAGGTATATTGTTAGTAAGTTAGCCATGTAATAAGCGGGATAATGTATAGCTATACTCGATCATTGTCGCAAAATAATTGACCTTCACTGACGTTTAAAACACCTCGCCGAGGCGGCTCGGTATTTTAAACTGTCAATTATTTTGCGACAATGACCTCGTAGCTATACATTATCCCTTACATAAAAGCCAAAACAACCTTGCCACGGAGTAGGATATTAAAATGGAATAAAAGCCAAAACAACCTTGCCACGGACATATCCGTGGTTGGCCCCGAATGTGTTAAGAATTTCTGCATGCAAATGACAAGTTTGTCCTGAGAAGATGACAGAAAGCAGGTACACATGGATACTCTATCTATACCAGGGGTAGGCAACCCTAGGCACGCGGGGGTATTTGCATAGGCACAGGGGGCAGCAGTAAAAAAAAAAGTATATATATATTTTTTTTTTTTGCTTTGAAATATTATAGTGAAATATTTTGCACTGTTGTCGCATTTATCTTGTTGAAATCCTCCCACAGGTTCTTTTTACTACCACATATTTAATTGAGACCCTTTATTTGTTTATTATTTCAATTTAGCTGGAAATACATTGCTACATCATTCAGTAACATTTGCAGAGCCTTATAACAAAAACATTATTACGGTCACCATTGTGACCAGTGGGATTAATCAACACATTTTATTATTTATTTTTCTATTTAATTGAACATTGCACATGTTAAAAGCCATTTTTTTTACTCAAAATGTGAGTATTACCAAGTCAACTTGTGTTCTTAAAACAATGACAATAAACATAGTTTTATTAGGTTGAAATAATGTGGTTGTGTACTTATTTTTCTGTTAACTTATTATGGATTGAAAACTGAAAACCTTAATGCGCAGTAACTGAACTCAATATTTTTAAGTTCTGGTAACTTATTATTATTTTTTTTTACAGTGTAGTCTTGCGATCAATCAAAACTTATTTACACGATATACCTCACATTCACCCTCCATTCACATCCTGGTGTTCTCCTGGTGTTCTCCATTAGGCCTGTAGGTGGAGCTATGACGGCACACGTACAGTACACAAACCGATGGTGTGTGATGTGTCCAAAAATGAATGGGCAAATGTGAGTGAAATGGTTGCACTGTATGCAGCTGTTTGTCTGCATTGCATTCCCCCCCCCCCCCAACTCAGATTTAGGGTTGATACAACCATCATAATAATATTGTTAATAATATAATAATAACAATAATGATGTAATAATGTAAAAATTATCATTAAAAATACCTGATTATGAGGGGGAAAAAATTACGATGCATGGAATATTGTTGAGGCACACTAGTTACAACTATATTTCAAACAGGCACTCCATGTCAAAAAGGTTGCTGACCCCTGATCTATACGATCAACTCTTGACCTACTGTCGTTTTTACAGAGAAATTAACCTTTTCAAGGTAACAAATGGTGTCCACACCATTTCTACTGTGTTTACCTGTGTGCTGAGGAGACCGCTGCAGGTCGAATCTTAACCGTGACTCAGACTTCTGTGACAGACGGAAATGTGTGTTTCAGCGGCGGCTGCACAATCTGAATGCTTTTTCTCATTTAAGCTTCACCCTTGTGTGGCGTTGGGGTTTGCGGAACCCCTTTTCAATGTTTACAAGAGAAATTATACAATTATTCTTTTTAACCTGGGACGCATTGGCCATGGCCTATTTTCTGTGAAGAACATATAATAAAAGAACACATTACATTGTGTGCACCCTGCCTACACATTTATGACATTTGTGTTGTAAAGTGTAGAAATTGTAGGTGAAAATGAGTAAATGATAATATAACAAAAAGGTCCAGTGTCTCTTCACTGTCTGCCTCCACCTTGTTTCATTTATATTGTTCAAGATAAACGTGATTCATTCCATTTATGTCTGGATTATAATTGATTTAATTTTAAAAATCACTTTTCTCTAAACAAATTGCACTTTTATTAATAAATGTGATCTATCTAGATTGCTTGTAATTGATATCAAGTTAACATCTCTTGAGAGTATTTTTACATGGCTTTATTGTTTCGAAATCCTAATGTGGGTCCATCAGACCGGCGAACATTGGGCGAGTAACAAAAATGCGAACGCCACACAAAGGGTTAATGCAGCTTTTTCTTGTCCACCTGTGTCACAGAAAGTGGAGCTATTGCGGTGTGAGGGGCGAATGTGACATCATGCAAGGTGCAGTTTACAATACATACCTACAGGGGGCAGCATAGACCACAACATAAGTCTCCTCCAAACCTAAAGAGGTCCTTAATTTCATGATCAGGTGTAGAGATGAGGGTCCAGTATAGGGCGCCGCTACCATAGACTCAAGACTTTCCTTTCGGTTTGTTTTTCATCACTGAAAGAATAACAGTTCTATGCGATGCAAATAAAATAAATTAAACATTTGTGATTTATTGCTGCATAGATTGTTTGACTTATCTTATGATTAATGAGCCTTAAATTAAGTCTTGTTTCAATCCAATCACTATGAGGTTGTTTGCCATTTGGACATCCTGTAACTCAATAGTGAATTCCAGAAATGTTCTGTCTGGTTTTGATTAATTCGGCACCATTGAAAACAGATGGTAGGATGTTTGTGGAAATAGTTCTTAATGTTGTTTGGTAACAATAACAGATCATTAGTAGATGTCCAATAGTGCATATATTACAGTACTTTATTCAGTTAAGAGTGATTTACAGTTTGTTTATTACAATCACAAGAAACACATCCCCTGTAGCAGAAACATAGTCAGATACTATCTCCCTGTAGCATCTTGTGGGACTGTATTCAAAGTGTGCACCTGATAGCTACATCAGACCTATACAGGGTTCAGAGTTGAAATAAGATTTGGTGTCACCATTGAATGTCAGCCAATAGCTTGGCTTTCCTCGTCCATTCTTCTCACTGACAGTTGGAAAGGGAGCCCCATGGAAACAGGACATTGTAGAAGTGGAATCCCTTTTTTTTTGAACATCTTTTTAGCGGTAACATTGTCTCAGTTCGCCCGCGGCCATCTCACTATTATCAGGGGGAGGGGGTATTGTGTGTGAGCCTGCTGTGAGCTATTGTTGCATTTTAAATGTGCTTATCCATTGGCAGTCATGGAGTCATGGAGAGCTTACAATTAACCACAAACTCACTGTTCCAGGGATATCGTAGACGTAAAGCGCTCATGAAATCAGGATGAAGCTTCTTTCACAACTATGAGAAGTAGTACATTCGTGTATTTCAGAATTTTAACTTGGAAGAAACTAAAATGATGCACTGCAAAAACAAATTTAAAGTAGCACAACAATCTTGTTGGATGTTATATCTTGATATGGTTCCTCTTGCTCTCATCTATTATTTATGTATTTCTTTTTTTACTTGAGTGCAACCAGAATCTGCAATATGCATCGGACATGAACGGTGCTGTATGTTTTTATGATAAAATGTATTTACTGTACTTGTTAAAACCATTGCACAGGTAAACATCCTGAAAGCATACATATGTCTAGATGGACTGTACAAAATAGCAATTGTATATCTCATTTCAAATACATTTTATTTTATTATGTTGGAAAATACATGAAATACAAAACATTAAGAAAGCATTTTTATTTACAAATGTACAAAACTTAAAAGATTATATTACATATTTTTGACTATAAACAAAACAAAACTTTGTTCAGAGTTACTCATTTCATAAAAAAATATGAACGTCTCATATAAATTATTGCACTTTGCGACCACAGTGCATTGAAGATTGCCATCACCATTGAGAAGCGAAGTGTTCACCTGATTTAAGTCAAATTGTGGAGGGGAGAGGTCTCCAAGAAACTCACAGACAACCATATGGCACTTTTCATATATATATATATATTTCTATTTTTTCTCTCATCCATTTCCTATTTTCTTATTGATCTTTGGTACCTTTCCTTTAATACACTCCTTAAGAGTCACTGAGCACCATCCTGTAACATATATAAATTAAATTTGTACCTGAAATTAATGGCTTAAAGACTAATGTATAATATAAATATAGTTTGTATTTATTTCATTAATACAGTATGTTGAACAGTGTGTGTTGTTGCTGGTAGAAGGCCTCTGGGAGATGTTTGTCTGTCGCTCCTAGTTTCCCTGACGATAGTACATTATTTCCAGTCATACTGTACGTAGTTGGCACCTGGTCCTCCCAAGTTTTGTCGATTAAATAAGACCGGGGGAAAAAATAAAATTCCAGTTTGGTCCCTTTAAGAAAAAGGTTCACCGCCTTGACTGAGGGTGTCGGGTCAAAACGCCATCCTGAAACCCAAGGGTCTCTAGAGGAATATCTGGGCTCTTTATGGAGTTAACGCTCCTCTTCTTATCTCTTTTTCTTGCCGTGAATAACACAGCTTGTCTTGATGCTGGACGACGGCTTGAAGGCAAAGCATGGCTTTTTCCAAAAAAAAAAGATGGAAGTCACAAGTTTGTTCAGGTTTTTGATAAAATAGTTTTTTGGCTTTTTTTTTTAAATTTTTTTCTTTCTTTCTTGATGTATTTTTTTTGGCTTGAGCCATGGCAGTCCGGTCAAGTCCAGTCTCATAGGTGCCTCTTCATGTGAAGCGCCAGGTGGTCCGACCTCGAGAACGCCCGGTCACATTTGGGGCACTGGAAGGGCCGGTGGCCTGTGTGTTTCCTATAGTGACGCGTCAGCTCGTCCGAACGGGCAAACTTCCAGCCGCAGCCCTCCCAGTCGCAGTGATAAGGCTTCTCTCCTGTGATACACACACACACACAGAACAGAACCCAAAACAAAGTGCAGTTAGTGTTTGGCCCCAGGGGTAAGAATGGCCCAACCTGCAGTAGAAAAAGAGGTCCATCCTGTCCTGCAGCTGCTGTATAAAGGGTAAGCTAATCAGGCTATGGTTTGTATTTGAACAGGGATCAGTATCAACCTGTACATCACACCTGCCAAATGACCTGCCCCCCTCTTCTCCCATCTCCCATCCCCCCCCCCTTGCAGAGGGGTTTATTCAGTGTTTGCAGAACAACAGGTTCTTGCAAGGCAACACAGGGTGCAGTAGTTGACGGTAACACAGCTGGTTGTTATACGGTCGGAGTCGACTACTACTATCCCTCATGCAAACATGAGAGGTATTGTAAATCGCTCTCCCAAGTAAAGATAAATCAGGCCAGAAGTTATGCTTTTTGGTCACAATGTAAAAGAGCCCCATGATAAATCTACCGCCAGGAACTCTGATAAGGGCGTGCAGTGTGTCACATTGTTATATAATTTAAAAGCAAACTAATGAAAAGCAGAGGATGAGACCAGAGGGGAGGATAGTGTTGTAACCTGGACCTAATAAAATATATAAATCACCTTTAGCGTTATCTTAAACGAGACACACACACACACACGCGCTCACAAAAGAAAAACACAGCCCACCTGTATGCGTGCGATGGTGTGCTTTGAGGTGGGAGCTCTTGGTGTAGGTTTTGCCGCAGCCGACGTAGTCGCACGTGTGCGTGGCGATCCTCTTCCTGGGCCAGGAGCGCCGGCCGCGCTTGGGCTTCGGCTCCTCCGGCAGGCAGTCCCCGCTGGACGTCATGAGCTCTGCAGGGTCACAGGGGGTCAAGAGGTCGGAGGTTAGCATCGCAGGTTTAACGTTCTATCTGTGTCAAATAAGCGAACACATACGTGGACATTCCATAGTGTGATAAGTAATAAATACTTATCTTACATAATTATTCTGTGACAGACTACGTCATATATCTGCTGAAGGGAGCTCTGGGTTTTCTTTTATATTGATTTGAAAAATCAATATAAAAAAGTGTCACTAATCCTTTATATACATGAAACATAATTCTTATTTAACTTTGTAAGGTATACAAACGGTCTTGCAGTAGCATAGTCATTACCTAGGACGGATGTGCACATTTAGTAGCTAAGTGAGATTGCTATTCAATCTACAACAGTCCTTGCCTTTCTAAAACCGTGAAGGATAAAGTGTTATACTCGACTTAAGACGTAAAGGTAGAATCGCTATAATGTCGCCAACAACAGTGGCCTCTAGGCAATAGATGACAACATGGTACTGCACTTTGTTTACAGTTTTTGTTTTGTGTCTGATGCGTTGGTTGTATTTCAGTGGGTATAGGGAAGGGGGTACTGCTGGCCTCAGGCAGAACATTCACAGTACAACAAAATACTAAACTCCAAACCACACATCAGACCAAAAAGATCAATAAAAATAAATACCAAAAAAAGAATTATTTTGCCTAGAGGTCGCTGTTTGACGGCATTACAGATTATAATAACTTTAATAATCATTTGGTCTGTAGTAGTTGAAGCATGTAAGACTGGCGCTGACCTTGGTACTGCATGGAGGGCGGCTGAGGAAAGGGGGAATAGCCTTGCGGGGCGCTGTGGTGGTATCCCTGGGGAGGTAGAGAGAGCTGAGGGTGCGGATGACCCAGGACTTGGTGCTCCCTGCCCAGAGGGTGGTCCGGGGACAGGGAAGAAGAAGACGAGGACAGTCTGCCACCCGCCATGGGGCGCCCCGCCCCGGGGAAGCTGTGGGGGTCCAGGTGACCGGGTCTCTGTTGGCCCCCTCGGCCCCGGGAGTTGACCCCGCCCGAGTGCAGGTCCATGGAGCACGAGATGTCACAGTTCTCCTGCTTTATCCGGTGGCATGGGAACGGCAGCGAGGAGGAGGAGGAGGAGGACGATGAGGAGGAGGATGCGGGGTCCTGGGCGGCGCTCACGCAGGCCTTGCTCACTCTCACCACCTGGCTGTAGTCCCCCATGTCCATCGTGGTCTTCACCACAAACTTGCCGTGGAGGCTGGTGGGGTGGAGGTACGCCGGGTCCAGCTCGGGCCTCATCAGCTCGGCCACGAAGCCTCCGGAGGGGGAGACGTCGCTGATGTCCGGGATGGTGTAGAGGAGCTCGCTGGCGGCGCTCTGCGGGGAGGGGAGGGAGAAGGACGCGGAGTAGGAGCCGGCAGACGGAGACAGGGCCTGGGCTGAGCTGCCCGCCATCGCC
Source organism: Notolepis coatsorum (assembly GCF_963971535.1). Classification (NCBI taxonomy): domain Eukaryota; kingdom Metazoa; phylum Chordata; class Actinopteri; order Aulopiformes; family Paralepididae; genus Notolepis; species Notolepis coatsorum. The sequence goes on from NC_140175.1 coordinate 91,138,506, forward strand.
TCCTGTTGCTGCTGCTGCTGTTGCTGCTGTTGTTGTTGCTGTTGTTGTTGTTGTTGTTGGAGCATGCTGTTGGATAGGATGAAGTCGTAGTCCAGTAAGTCCAGGTCCAGTTCTGGTTCTTTTTTGGTCATGCCGGTGGCGGCAGCAGGGAGGTCGGAGTCCGAACAGCTGCTCCCTGTCGTCACGCTGTGTCTCTTGAGGTGAGCCAGCTCCTCCTTCCACCTCTGGAGACAAGAAGCCACATGGACGTTAGCAACTCGCATAACTACATGAATATACACTAATATATATATGCTGGTGGAATGTTATTGGATTGAAGAAATATATACACTAACAACAAGAACTTACAAACAACAAACGTCAACTCTAAAAGGTATTGTAGTAAATACGTAAACACACACACACACACACACACACACACACATTATGTCTGTTATGTGAACTGTTTTGGACAGATAACTTAATTTGATGATACTATTTTAGGACATTCAACGTGTAAGAAAAATTAACAGCAAATGGAGGCATTCAGATTGACAAACGATTTGGCTCTGTGATGATTTGTGGACAAGTGTCCTTGTATAGGAAACAACATTACATGGCTATGAATAAGGATTATTCAGTGGGCTATATTATCAAGTATAAATTTGCTGTTACAGAAATGATAATGGTAACAACATACATGTTATGGAAATGATAATGGTGAACACTGCAGGAACGGCATGGGGACAGCCTTACGAGTATTAGTATGTATATTATTGATCAGTATTATGTAAAATAACACCAGGACGCCTGTCCTTCTCTCTACGAACGGCACAGGATGCTGCTTAGAAATAATAGCATTTCATAATTATTAAATTCAGGAACTCAGTCCGATTTGACAGCAGGTTGTTGTTCTAGAGGAGTTGGTCGCCTGTATGCAGAAGGCTTCTGCTGCGTAATAACAGCCCATGTGCGCTTCTGATCCACTCACACCGACTCCGCTGCTGAAGGATCTACAGTGGCTGGCTGGTGCAGCACGCCCCAAGTGCGACACTGGCTGTACCATAATAACACAGACCTGGTCCTGGACATAATAACCCCAGAAACGTTAAGAAGTTGAGAAAATGAATAAAAACCCACTGCAATACGATAGTCTATTGAAATACGCCCGTGTCTATTTGAGGTGAAACAGGCCTATATAATAATTGTGATCGTGGGCTAGTATATAATATACTCACTACATTGGCAGGTCCCATGGATTTACTCTTGACAGTCGGGCCGCTGGCAAACGTGGATATGGACGGCAGAAGCGTCCCACTTAATGCCATATCGAAGTCACTTGGTGGTTGCCTGAAATTTAACAAAAAAAAAATACCGCAACTCCGTGTGGTATTAATATTGTCCTCAAATGAATGAGTGTTAGAATCCAAGAGGCAAACGTTCAGGAATAGAAACCAATTGTGTCAGTCACCTCATCAATTAAAATATGTCTGTGGTGTCCTTTTGGATGTATATCTGTTCTTCAGTCAAACGCGGCCGGCGTTGTCTGCATTGGCTTAGATCTATTAGATCTATTAAATCCCTGCAGGTTAGTAGTCCGCGCTGCTGCTGTCTGTGCGCTATAGTTTGGTCCAAGGAGCCATGCTGCTGTTGAAGCAGGGCGCGCCGGGTTGGAAGAGCTAGACACACACACACACGCACACACACACGCCGCGCTTGCTCGGGTTAATGTTGTGGATGCAAATGGTTCAGGAGGGACGAGGGGATTCCCTGGTCCGCCTAGCTGCGCCGCTGCCACGCCATGCAGGGACCGGCTGAAGACTGAGCTGACGAGACGCGTGGAGCGGAATCCCGCTTTAAAATCAACGCCCGGTGGAGACCTGGAGCCCGGTGGACACGCCTTCCCGCGTTGCCCCGGCAACAAGCACTACAAGCACTACATAGGGAGGGAGAGGAGGGAGGGAGGGAGGAGGAGGAGGAGGAGTGAAAAAAGGAAGGGGAGAGGTGAGCGACAGAGAGAGAGAGAAAGAGAGACTGTTTGTTTGTATTCATACTTAGCAACAGCGTCTATCCTCGCTGCTGCTTTATGCATGTCAAAATGTGAAGTGTGATAGATGTAGGCTGGTATGAGAGCAAACCTGCCTTGCAAAGACTTACCTCATTATATAAGGCAGGTTAATGACTTAATAGGCCTGTTAGACCAGTGCATTAGTGTCTCCAATTAAGCTCCTGGAATTACTTGAGATAATAATTAACCTTTTGCGGTTGTTTTCATTTGATTTCAAACCTTTATTTCAACTCGTGATTGAAAACTTTATTAGATTGCAGAATGGGTACAATACAGTACAGTGCAATACCCACAATTGTTAAGAGGATGCAGACCAGAGAAAAACTTTCGTCTTGTTTACATCAGGGTCCCCCATTTTCAATTCATCATAACATGACATACACACATACAGATAGACAGTACTGCTACATCTATACATTTATGACATACCAGATCTACAAATACAGTACTGTTTGTGATACAAAAAGAGTCTAAAAAAGAGAGTATAATTTGACGTAGAAACTGTACATTGGAGGAGGTTTGGTAGGTGGGGGGGGGGGGGGGGTTGGGTAGGTGGGGTGGGGGAAACTGTACAACTGTGCAAGCAAAACTGCACATTGGAATATTGACACAACCTTACTTGGTCCCAAGAAGAGGGTCTCGTGTATTATTGGGTTAGGACATTTACTGTACATTTACAGGGGCCAGTTTTGAATTGCAGTCTCCCGTAGACGCTCTTTGAGAGTGGAGAGTGGTTTCGTAAGACACAGAGGTTATACCCTCATTCACAGAGATGACGAACTTACAAAACAAAGACACAGTTTATCAGCATTAAACAATAAAAAAACAAAACCAGCTAAGACAGTTACTTACAAGTCAACACACAGTGGTCGGAGACTTACTTTTTAAATGCAGCAAAAGAAGAAGGAACTTTCAGTTTCAGAGTCAAAACCTTGACGGTTTTATTTGACAGGCCTGTTGATATATGATTGGTCTTTTTTTGTGCATGAATAATATATTTATTATTGCAGCCAGAACCGATAGCAATTAGGCCTATATGTATAGCCTATCTATGATCTCAATTAGGGATGTCCGATATTATCGGCCGACCGATATTATCGGCCGATATCGGCAGTAAAATGTGAGATCGGAAAATATCGGTATCGGTTTAAAAAAAGAAAAAAACAATAACAATATTTGTTATATATATATCCAGTGAAATTATTAGTTACCTGAAATTATTCAGTTTTTTGGGGTGGGAAACCCTGCATATATCGGTATCGGTTGATATCGGTTGATATCGGTATCGGAAATTGAGAGTTGGACAATATCGGAATATCGGTATCGGTAAAAAAGCCAATATCGAGCATCCCTAATCTCAATACAATCACCATGGTTAAAGGGATGGTTTTGATTTTTTTGGAACCCAAGCCCTATTAAAATAGCCCAACAGGCTATTGTTGGGGTGGACCCTGACAATAGCCTGTTCAAGCTGCTGCGATCAGGCAAGCACCTCTGCATACTCTGTACATGCAGCAAGAACAGAGAGACTCAGACTCAGCTTCCTCCCGAGGCCATCAGAACACTGAACACTGATCTCTCCACACACACAGACAGACAGACAGACAGACAGACAGACAGACAGACAGACAGACAGACAGACAAACAGACAGACAGACAGACAGACAGACAGACAGACAGACAGACAGACAGACACACACACACACAGACACACACACACACACACACACACACACACACACACACACACACACACACACACACACACACACACACACACACACACAGACAGACAGACAGACAGACAGACAGACAGACAGACAGACACCACACGTCCTCACTTGCACTCTCACACACAAACATACTACAAAAAAGGTCACTTTAATAAACACAACTGTATATTATCGTATATAGTACCTTTATTCTTAAGCTTAGCATTGTATTGTATTTTATCTTAGTACTTTTTATGATGTCTATTTTATTATCTATTCTATTTTATTATTGTATTTTTGCACAATCAAGGCGGGCATGGCCACCTTCATTTCACTACATGTCTCGTGTATGTACAGTATGTGACCAATAAATCTCTTGAATCTTGAATCTTGAATCTATTTGCTACTCACCAATGATGATGTGGACTTGGTAGAGTCCTTTCTCAGCACAATCCATGCTGTCGCTCCTAGTTCCTCACACTAGCTCCGGCTAGTTAGCTGGACTCCACTCCACAGTGCACATCGAGTCAATACCAGTGAGGCCCAGTCAGCTTAGTGCAGACAGGAGTGCGACCCCATTGAATTTGCATTGGTTTGTGGCAAACTATGCCCGAGCTCGTATGAGGAACAGCATGGATTGTGCTGAGAAAGGACTCTTGTCAGCAAACATCCTCATTGTTAACCCTTCCACTACCACACTATACCAAAGGGTTAACCCTTTCAATGCGACAATACAGAAGGGTAACCCTTTCACTGCCACGTGACAAAATGGTTAACCCTTTCACTACCACACTATGTTAGAAGGTTAACCGTCTGTAGTGTGGTAGTGACATGGGTTATTATAGCCTTCTGTAGTGTGGTAGTGAAAGGGTTAAGTAAGAAATAGGATTGCTATTTCAACAGAACTATCCCTTTAAGTGGGCCTATAGGTTATAAGCACAATGCAAAATCCTGTTCAAACGCAAATAGGTATATAGGCCTAATTACTCCCGGCATCTGCAGGCCTATACAGTACGTTTTATGAGCGTGCAAGTTCCTTGAGGCAGTGCTTGGAATAATAACCGTATGTTACGTTACATGAAGTTGATCATAATAAAACATCACCGACAGGTTTCCCAGGCGTAGACAAAGCCTTAATCTTGTATGGGGGGGGGGGGGGGGGGGGGCACCAGCCGTACATCTTCCAAACGTTGAGCGTTCAGAATTGTCTGGCTTGTTCTCACTGAGTTTGAAGTGGGTTCAGTCAGTGTTTGCACAGAGCCAGCGGAGCTAACATAAACCCATCTATCTAGCATAATTAGAGGCATCAACTCGAGAGTTCTGTAACGAGAGCAAACAACGTGCTCGCTGTTGATCCTGCTCCATCAGGATCTTGTCCGTTAGGCATGTCAACAGACGTCCTGGCACACACTTCACCACAGAACACATTTACACAGTCTCTACGTACACCTCTTTATCTTCTCAGTGGCTCTATACGCATCCTCGTTCAAAGTGTTCCTCGCATGACTACACGGCCGTCTTGTAGGCAAACAGCGTGGTGCGATTATGCTCGCAGTGTCGCAGTGTTAGGGATAGACATTGAATTTTGTCAGATAATGAGGATAAGATAAGATATTCCTTTTATTGATCCACTTGGGGTTAATTCTTCATTGGAACATGGGAGGGGGGAGGGGAGGTACAGGTATGCGCAGGGTCATAGTAGAAAGACATAAATATAGGCAATAAATTAGATCTGAATATGGTTATATTAGTATATTTTACGTTACAATAATTATAGCCAATAAGGAATTGTATCTGAACGAGTTTAATTCTGAATCCTTGATTTATTAACAAGTGTCGCACTTTTCAAGGCCTAGCTATCTTATCTTTAAACGCCCACTGCGTCGAAGGCGTGTTACAGTATTGCTATTAACCCGTTCACTACCACACTACCAAAGGGTTAAAAAAAACGTTCACTGCGACAACAATACAGAAGGTTAACCCTCTCACTGCCACACGACAAAGGGTCAACCCTTTCACAACTGCACTGCAGAAGGTTAACCCTTTCACTACCACACTACAGACCGTCTGTAGTGGGGTAGTGAAAGGGTTAACCTTCTGCAGTGTGGTAGTGAAATGGGTTAACTCGCACCCAAAGTGGTGAACTTAAACAGCTCCAGCACGGCGTGTTACCCTCCATATCGTCTTTCTGAAGGGCTGCTTCCTGCAGCAGGCGGGACCACAAGGCATCTATCTCAACACAATCA
>NC_140175.1:91144710-91162210 GCF_963971535.1 Notolepis coatsorum
ATTGCCCCGAGTGAGTCTCGAACCCGGGTCTCCCGCACCGCGGGCGACATCACAGATCACTATACCAAGAGGTGAATTCACCTTTTGGTAACGTGTCTGCAGGCCTTTTATGAGTGGATGAGTTTACTTGCAGTACCGCTACATGCCACAGTCACTTCACAACACTTGAAGTCCATCGTGACTGTGTATATACTCACGGTCCTCACGGACCTCCGTTACATTGGCAGCATGTCGAAGTGTCCTTGAGAACGACACATTCTCGCCACAAGCAGCCAAGTCTAGCAGCACAGCTGCATTAAATACATTTACATTTAGTAATTTAGCTGACACTTCTATCCAAAGTGACTTACAAGTTCTGTACAACAAGCAAGCAGGAAGGGCACCCTCTGGCAGCTAAGGGTAAGTAACATTGTTCGTCAGACAGTGTCAATCTTGAGTGTATAGCAGTAAAGACATATTAGCATAGTAGGTAGTAATGTATTTCCGATGTAGAGGAGCATATGCAGCCACAAGGTTTGGGTGAGAACGTCCCATAACGGCTCCCTATAATGTAAACAGCGTGCTCATGACCCTCCAGCTGACCCTCCAGCTCATGACCGACATGTTTCACCATGTTGTCCCTCAGTTTTCCTCCTGGAAAGCGTCCCAGTGAACATGAACCAGCGGATCATAACTTCAGATATTGAGGTTTTCTGCGCTCTCTCTCTTCCAGATGCCGTCCAGTAATTAAAAAATAGCATTCATTCTTTCCTTAACTCTTGAAAGCTGAGTCGAGCTTTTCCCAATTATTGCTGCTGTGTCCCCCCCCCCCCCCCCCCCTCTCTGCTTGAGAATACCTCAGATTAGCTCTAATGAAATTATATTTGTTGCGACTTTCTGTCTGACTACTTTTGTCGCCCAGTGCCACAGCGTCTCTTGAATCTTAACGGTGCTGTAAGTGGTATTTTCTTTTGTTAAAATAACTGGTCTACATGTTCAAATAATAGCTCTACGTTCCGACAGTCATCACTGATGCAGAGTGTTTGGTCAGTAAGGGGTGTCTCCTAGTCCCTCCTCCGCTCTGCAGTAAACAGAAAATACATAAAATAATAAAATATACACATAAATAAAATATATAATATTTCCTGATTGGATAAAGTGAGAACGGGATACGTTTACTGTAGAGCGGAGGGACTGGGACTGTTCTGAGCCCCCCCCCCCTCCTCTACTCCCTGTACACACATGACTGCGTGGCACAGCGGAACAACAACACAATCATCAAATTTGCTGATGACACAGTAGTGGTGGGCCTGATCTCTGCCAACGACGAGAGGGCCTACCTGGAAGAGGTAGAGAATCTGTCACAGTGGTGTCAGGAGAACTGCCTCTCCCTGAACGTCAGCAAAACAAAAGAGATGATTGTGGACTTCAGGAGGTCGGGGTCAAGGACTACAGCCCCCTCAGCATCGACGGGGCACCGGTTGAGAGAGTGAACAGTTTCAAGTACCTCGGAGCCCACATATCCGAGGACTTGACATGGACCACACACATTGACAGTGTTGTGAAGAAGGCACGACAACGCCTCTACTTCCTCAGGCGCCTAAGGAAGTTCCAAGTCAGTCAGAAGATCCTTAGGAACTTCTACTCATGTACAATCGAGAGCATCCTGACTGGCAAAATCACCTCCTGGTTTGGGAATAGCACTGCACAAGACCGTCAGCAGACTACAAAGAGTGACACGTTCAGCCGAACGCACAATTGGAGGGGGGCTTCCCACCCTCCAGAACATTTACAACAAGCGGTGCAGGGGGAAGGCTAAGAGAATCATCAAGGACTCCAGCCACCCGAACAACTGCCTCTTTGAACTGCTGCGGTCAGGCAAGCGATACCGGAGTTTTAAGGCGAGCACAGAAAGACTCAGAAGAAGCTTCTATCCCCAGGCCATCAGGCTGCTCAACGAACAATAAACACTATGCAACAACCATCAAATGCACACAGCACACACATCCACACGCACACACTCACTTTAAACAAACAACTCACTGCAGCACCCACTTTACACACTTTAGAACACCTAAACACACTTTACAGTTTATATTTATATTTATTGGTAAAGGATTTGCACTACAACTCGCACACCTTACTGTAAATTGTACCTAAATTGTACCTCATCCCATTTCTGCTCTGCACTATATAGTATTGTATTAGTACATTGCATAGTATATTGTATATTGTATGGTAACTCAGTTACTTCTATTCTGCATCGAACATTGTACATATGTCTATACTGAACACTGTGACCTCTATTTTTACTTCTATTTTACATGCTATACTATTTTATTTCATACTTATCTTGTCTAACACAGTCTCTGGCGCGTAACAGTAAGAAGCATTTTGTATAAAAGTATTCTGTACTTCTGTATGACAACTATTAAAGAAACTTGAGAAACTTGAGACCCATGTTACTGACCAAACGCTCTATATCAGTGATGGCTGTCGGAATGTAGAGCTATTTAACACTTGTTTAAAAAATAAACAGCACCTTTAACTCACACATTTGACATGTGTACAGATAATGTGAAAATAAGCCTGTTCAGAGCCTATTGTACTTTATACTGCCCACCTCTGGTGTAATTATAGCACAGCAAACAATTCTAAAACTGCAGGTAGCATATAATGATGCATTTAGGATCCTCCTTAAGCTCCCAAGATGGACTAGTGCAAGCCATTTGTTTGTGACTAAAATGTCCCCACCTTCCATGCTCTGCTGAGGAACTTGATGTTTAAATGTATGTGTCGACTATTAGAGTAAAAAAAACTGAATAATAGGTGCCATTACTGATGCCAAACAAAGCGATACAAGGTAGTACTCCTCTGGTTTGTGGAAACATTGGAATCTATGCCTTTATGTATTTTAATCTACGTTGTTGTCCTTGTTTTTTGTATTGTTTTTATATGTGTAATATGGACCTTGAGTCTGGAATAAAGTCTTCATAATCAACCAGTTTGAAATAGTTTATTTATTCTGTTGGATAGCTTAGATCACAAGGCTGGTCCTAGAGGTGGAGTGATTAGAATGAGTTTCCTCCTCGGCTTCGACAGTGATTTCGGTTTCCGTGTTCCGAACATGATTGCCTCACTTTATCGCTGTCGTGTTGCACCTCCGATGGAGTGACAAGATGATGTATCTCGAGGTCGAGGGGAGCTCATCTGGTACCGGTGGGGGGAGGGGGGGGGGGGGAAAGAAAGCGAATGACTCAAGTTAAACATACCTCATCATCACATCCAGTGAACTTGTGTTAAAAACCACGCTTTTTGGTTTAACATGTGTTATCAACATCTGGTCTCAAACGATGCGGAAGATCTTTATCGACAAACATTCGCGAGGTTCAAGGAATAACACACTCTTGACGTGATATTTACCCCGACATCTGCTGAACCTCTTGGCTAGCTAAGACAACGTCCATGGCTCGCATTTATCAAAGCCTCCGAGAGAGCGGTGGCTGCAGCTGACCTGGGATCAGCAACCCGGTCTGCTTGATCATTTCATTCGTTATCATCAAAAAAAAGTAATTCTAGCTCAGAACTCCCTATTAGCCTGGAGCGCTCGATGAGCTCTGATAAATGGTAAATGGCTGCTATTTTATATAGCGCTTTTATCCAAAGCGCTTTACAATTTGTTACGCAGGAGTCACATTTGACCCATTCACTCACACATTCACACACCGACGGCGGAGGCAACCATGCAAGGTGCCAACCTGCTCATCGGGAGCAATTAGGGGTTAAGTGTCTTGCTCAAGGACACATCGACACGCTGCCCGGGAGTAGCGGGAATCGAACCGGGAACCTCCGGATTGCCAGACGACTGCTCTACCTCCCCTCTGGGCCTCGAGCTGGAGTTTACGGGGGGCGCCGACACGGTCCTTGACAACACATAGACACTTTCCCACGAGTCCCAGCGCATCTGTCACCTTAACACAGCGAACAACGGAGCCTTGTGAAACAAGTAGGACTCGGCACCACATGGTCCAAAAGCTCCGGCAAGAAATGCCCGGTTATGGCTATTTTCACGACGACGACAAAGGAAAACAATCCTGTGTTTGTTTTCCTGACAGCTACTGTTGGGTAAAAAGTGAAACAACAACAACAGTGTGGGCCCGTCTGAAAAAGGCCCGCTGTACGGTGGCATGCGTACGGATCGCACTCCCTGGGGTCCGCGGGGGCAGCAGCGTGTTTAACAGAACCCTGAGCCAAGCTACCACCCCCGCACCCCCGAGCAGGGATGCTGCTGCCTGGCCAGCCCCCGTGCTTGCATCACACACACACCATACAATTTGTATGGTGGTGGGTTTCCAGTGCCATGTGGTTTTGCTGGTGGGGTGGGGGGGGGGGGTGGTGGTGGTGGGGTGGGGGGGGGACTGAATAAGATACAGTAAAAGAGTTAAGGGAAAGGGAGGGAGAGGAGGAAGCAGTGAGAGAGAGAGAGAGAGAGCGAGAGAGAGAGAGAGAGAAGCAGATTGAGAGGGAGGAGAGAGAGAGAGCGAGCGAGAGACCCTGCCGTGCTGCAGGCTGTCCAGCCTCTGCTTGCGCTGGGATTCCTCCGCAGCCTTAAATATGCCAGTTATTTTTAACCGGCGACGTAACAGGGCCCTGTGCCGTCCCACTCCGTAACAATGTTTCCCTTCAGTCAGGAGGGGAAATGGACAGGAGCCACACTTCCTGGTCACATGACGCAGGGCCCGGCAGTCTGCCCAGTCAGAGGAATACAACAGGGCTGGAGAACACACACACACACACACACACACACACACGCACACACACACACACACACACACACACACACACACACACACACACACTAACACACACTAACACACACACACACTAACACACACACACTCACACACACTCAGTACTCTCTCTCTCTCCAAACTTTAACCCCCTCAGCCGTCAGGCAGGCAGGCCAGCCGGGGCCTCAGACAAGGCAGACTGTTTCAATCAGCCCGCTCGGACGTCAGGAGCCAAACAAACAGAGCGGGCGGCGTGGATTGGTGTTCGTGAGCCGCGGAGGAAATGAGCGCGCGGGGTACGACACATCGGCAGACGGGAGGGGGCGGGGGCCGGTGGGGGTGGTGGCCCTGTGACGTCAGGGCCAGGGCCACCGCCAGGATTAGAAGCCTCTAAAAGGGAAAGGCTCTGGGACAGCGTGCTGGTTCTCTGCCTGGCAGCTGGGCGGGAGAGAACGTCTGTCTGTCTGTCCCGTCTGACGTGGGAGAACCAGGGGCTTCCCATGAGCTCACCTTGTTGACACACAGGGCCCTCGGATCGCTTCACGTCTCCCTGTTAGCCGAGTCGACCACGCCATTACACTCCCCGAGCCATGTGAACATGGAGTCACAAGTCACACCGTCTTCGACTTTCACTCTTTTTAACCATTGTCTACACACCTCAGTGTTGTGGACGTGTGTGAACTGAATATGTGAGCTTATTACAATTATATAAGCCTGCCTGTTTGTTCCTTCTACGCGCTACTCGGGCTTGGCGTAGTGAAGCGAGCGTTTTCGTCCCAGGGAGTGTGAAGCGAGTGTTTTGTCCGAGGGTATAAGAGTGTGGGAAAGCGGGCTTGGCACAGAGTTGGTCATGGTATCTATCCGGTGTGTTGGAGAACTTTCTGTTTTCATTGCGATCCTGTAACAGAATCATCTCTCAAGTGGATATTTGATTTGATCGTGTTGTCCTCTGCCACGCAAAATGAGTTTGAATGGAAATTAATATGTCTTGAGGCTACTTATTTAGCCCAGTCTCACAGATTATGTCTTCGCTGTATATTGTACTGTGAATTAGGACTGCACGGACTCACATTTGCACAAACAACATCACACAGTCCATTTCAGGAAACTTGGCTGTGTGCTATAAACAGAACCCATTCTCTGTTTTCAGAAAACATTATCTGGTACCGGTATATTAAAGGGGAACAATGGCCACTTTTAGAAAATGTATATTGTTTAGGGGGTAATACAACATTACAGTACAGCCCACACTGTCCTCATACCTGTACGTGCATCAAGAATGTGCTTGGAAAGCTTTTGGGGAGAGTGTCATCAAAGTAATCTCACCAGGCAGCTCAACGAGCAAATGAGCAAATTAATGGAGAGCACAATTTTCAATTGAATTACAGTGAAATTTAAACTTAAAATACATATTCAATAATAGGCAGAGTACCATTTTATGAAAAGCTTGTAACCTAGGTGTTGTAATGTGAGCATTATAATATAAGTTAATACTATTATACTATTACTTTATATATTCATATTTACTGCATATCGTATATATATCCATATCTGTCTGAATATACCAACATATAATCTTTCTACATACCTACTTATACACCTGCATATAAACCATATAACTCGTATGATAGCCTGTACAATAATGTTACAAATACCATATATATATATATATATACACATCTGTCTGTACATACCCGCATATAATAATTTGTACATATCTGTAGATACTATATATCTGTACATACAGTATCCCTTACCTACTCTTACTCTTACTAGTTACGCTGCTGGCCAGTATAACTTACTACCATAGTGTCTTTATACCTGTACAACTCTGTACATAGTACATCTGATTAGCACTATTACTCAGTAGTACTAATTTATAATGATACCCAGTTTAATCACCTGTACATTGTATATTACTGTTGCACTTTATTGTGACATTTGCACTCTGGTTGGATGCCAAACTTCTTTTTGTTGTAGGCTACTGTGCTTGTGCTGTATTATTACAATACATTTGAGTCTAATCTAAGGTAATCTAATAACACAGTTCCTAAACAACAGATCAGCTGGATGTTAAAGACATTGATTGATGACACAACTGTAAAAGCCGGACGTGGAAACATTTAGGTAACGCTATTGTGTCGACGGGCGTAACTGCTGCGAACACCAGCTCGATACCTTGGAGATGTCACGCTTTCCCCCCGATTAACATGAAGAAGACCACTAATGGTTTTGCACGAAACTATGTCCTCATGTCACTATCACTATTGCACTTTAGTGCTACATTTGCACTCTGGATGCCAAACTTATTTTTGTTGTACTGTACTTGTGCTGTACGATGCCAATAAACTTGAATCTAATCTATTGTAATATAGCCATGTTACTGCTAGAGGTAAGTTTGCTGTTTGTAAAGAGATTCTGTTTTCTGGCGTTTCCTGTTGTGGGTTTGTATGTGTAGAGTTCCTCTGCCCTATATGATGGTATGAGAATATTGCCTGTCCCAGATAAAGTTGATCTGAATTAGTAATTAGTGGTCTTTTTCAAAGTAGAAGTTACAACATATTTTTGGTGACAAGGTCTTTTTTTGGACATGTGTTCCTGTTTGTTTTGTTGTTAGCTTGAGCTAGGCTACAGTGTGCTAGCTTTGTAGGCTTTGTATGAGCAGCGATAACGAGGAGGAGCCACGCGGTCAGATGGCTACGTCTGTGAATTTGTGGAGGGCAACGCGGACTGGTCGTATGAGGAAAAGTTGGGACACTTTTTCCCTGCTAATGGAATTACTGTGGACTTGGAGGCTATTCTCCTGTGGAGTGCGTGTGGGCCAAATACTTACAAGCTTATAAGAATCTTAGCCAGACCGCGGAAACCAGGAGAAATTCCATATGACAAACTGGTCAAGCTCTGAATCTGAAAGCTTCTGTGATAGTCTTAACGGTTTAAATTTCACAGCCATTTTAGGACTGGAGCCAACGTTGTCGTATTCAGTGTGGTGGGACACACTGTAAATTATTGCAAGTTCAAAGACACTGTCTGCCAGGCTTGTAGCAAAAAGGTTACACTTAGCTAAAGAAGTGCAGGAGTTCAAAGGGTAAGCCAGGGAGAAGCTCAACAGCCACACACCACCTAGCAGAAGCAGATGAAGAGGCAACAACATGTTTGGAGTGGAAACGGATGATTAGCCACTGGAACCCTATTATGCCACAGTCACTAAGTCACAGACATTACGTTTGAGATTGATTCAGGGACTACTGACTACTACTACTACATAGGTCATCCGCGAGCAGACCTATAGGAGGACATGGGGGTCTAACCTGCCCCCCATCAGCCGTTCAAAGCCCAAACTAGAATTATATAGGGCAGCCCATACCTCAGAAGGCAAAAGGCAGAAGCCAGGCTGGTGATAGCTAAGGACAGCGAGCCCAGTCCTGTGGGCCACAATTAGCTAAATTTGACAAAAAAACAGGCACGACATTAAGTCGTAAACAGAGGACATCATGCAGCAGTACAGTGATGTTGTCAGGGACAATCTGGGCACACTGAAGGGCGTAACAGTGAAACGCAATATCGCTCCGGAGGCCGCCCCACGGTTTTTTCAAGCCCAGGTCAGTGCACTATGCCATAAAGGGAAGGGTCGAGGAGGAGCTAGAGCAGTTAGAGAGGCGGGCTTCATTGAGCCTGTCCAGTTTTCAAGGGGGGGTGGCTTCTATTCTTCCAGTTTTCAAGGGAGACAAATCGGCAAGGATATGTGGGAACTACTAAGCTTACGGTAAACCAGGTCTCTAAGCTGGTGGCGTACCCACTGCCATGGGTAGATGACTTTTTTGCAACCCTGTCAGCAGGTAAGCTATTCACAGAGGTGAATATGAGCCACGCTTACCAACAGCTGCTACTCAACGAGGATTCGAAAGAGTATGTCACAATCAACATTCACAAGGGCTTATTCAAATACAGTCGCCTGTAACGTTCCCCCCGGTCCTGCCCCACCTGTCCATGGACTTCCCCCACCTCTCCATGGACTTCCTCCACTCATGAACAATACGCTACTGCCATCTTGTGGCCTAATTCAGTTTGTGCATCTCTGTTTTGTTATTAATTTGTTCTCTGTTATCATTTTATTGTATTTCATATTGTAATCTGAAGTTTATTCTCGTGTAGAATCATTGTGGAGACTGAGTTGTCTCGCTCTTTATTTAGTATTTGTTTATCCCGTTTTGAGGACTACTGTCTTCCATTTTGTTTTCCCTTTTCAAAGTGTTTCTTTGTCGTATTATGCTCCGTCGTTTACAATAATTAAGTGTTATTGTGAAAGAGCAACCTTCGCATTCCGCCTCCTCTGCTTGTCTGCGCTTGGGTTCAACACACCTCCACCACCGTCATGCTACACCGTAACAGTAGCCTGGCGTTTGGAGTGGCGTCCAGCACTGCGGACCATGGACACTTTGTTGCATGGAATTCTGGACGTAGCAGTGTATCTGGATGATATTTTGAGCACAGGGTGTCACGGATTGCAGAACATCTGGCTAACTTAGAACAGTTGCTCTTGGATGCAAATGTGTGTTCTGGGAATGTGACCTGTCTGGGACGCAAGATCACAGCCGAGGGGCTCTCTGAGGAGGATGGCAAAGCAAGAGCTATTGTATGCCAAGAGTGTCCTTGAAGAGATCATTCTTGGGCATTGTGAATTGTTACGGTAGGTTTCTTCCTGACCTTTTGAAGGTTTTGGCCTCACTGTACATGCTGCTTCACAGGGACACTAAAGGCCCCCACATAGTCGGGCGGAACGTACGTGTAACGGACTCTGCAGAGGCACACTCAAAGCATACTCAAAGCGGACTCAAAGCGCAAAGCTCCAATTTTCTAACCGCGCGGACTGCTGGAAGGCTGCTCTGCGTGTGACACCGATCTGCATTTACTCTGAACACTCACTCCGTGCCAAGAGAGAGTAGGGCAGGATCATGGTTAAATGGGTAGGATTGGTCCGGTAAAACTTTGGCAAGTAGATGGCGCTAAATTTTGTTTTACTACCGCTAATCGTTATCGTTATTTCATCATCTGAAGAAACTTGAGAAGTTTGAATGGCTTTTCTAAATGAAGTGTGTAAAACTGGCAGTTTTATTTCGAAATCTTGGAAAACCTAGACTCTTTATTTTGATATATATCGGTGGACGACACTGTGACAGAGTGTGTAAACAGCGCGAAGAAATTGTGGGAAATGTAGTAAACTGGCGCAAGACATGTAGGAAATTGGTTCATGTAACTCGCCCTATGGAGTGGGGGGAAGTTATCTCACATGTAATGGAGGACCGTTCAGAGAAGCCCATTGGCTTTGCTTAATGTACCCCCTGTTGGCAGTTGAGAAGGGATATTCACAGTTAGACAAGGAAGGTCTGGCTATTGCTGTCAAACACTTTCATCCGTACCTCTATGGACGGGCATTCACAATTTGGACAGACCATAAACCACGGATGAGCCTGTTCAGTGAGACAAGATGCTTCCCACTGCTAGCCTAAGCCAGGATACAGCTTTTACCCGAGATACCTATTGCTACACATGTGCCTCCAGAGACAGGGTTTTCATTGGAGAGGCTGTCAGAGACTCCTGTAAAGGTGATCCAGATCAAGCAACGGACAGCGAGGGACCCAGTCCTGTCCCATGTCAAGATGTTCCTTTTACAAGGTTGGTCCCAGTGTTGTGGAAGGAGAGGAACTGAGTCCTTATGCTAAACACTACAGGTCGGCAATAGGCGGCCCGCGGGCCGAAATTGGCCCGCCAGCAATAATATATGGCCCTTCTGAATATATAAAAAAAAAAGTATATATCAGACCAACTAGGCTAGGCTATATGTTAGCTATAATGTCCAAATAGAGAAACTACCACCACCTAAAGAATGCTTATTATACGTTGTTTTATCCACGTTGAGAGTGAATAACGTGGGGC
Organism: Notolepis coatsorum; assembly: GCF_963971535.1. Classification (NCBI taxonomy): domain Eukaryota; kingdom Metazoa; phylum Chordata; class Actinopteri; order Aulopiformes; family Paralepididae; genus Notolepis; species Notolepis coatsorum. Next base: position 91,155,417 of record NC_140175.1, read on the forward strand.
GGCGTGGCTCAGGGGTAGAGCGGGTTGTCCAATGATCCAAGGGTTGGTGGTTCGAATCCCGCTCAAGCCCATGTCCATCCCACTGCCGTTGTGTCCTTGGGCAAGACACTTAACCTACTTGCCTCGTATGAATGTGTATGCATGTGAATGAATGTTGGTGGTGGTCGGAGGGGCCGTAGGCGTTGATTATTCGCCACGCTTCCGTGAGTCTGCCTCAGGGCAGCTCTGGCTGCAATTGTAGCTTACCACCACCGGTATCACTGTGTATGAATGAATAATGGACTCTGTGAAGCGCTCTGGGTCAGTGAAGAGCGCTATATAAATCCAAGTCATCATCATTATTATCATTATCATTATTATAACAGGTAGGCAGCGAGGTGCAATGTAGTGCTTGCTCAACATGAAAAAAGTCGGTGGACAGCGCCTGGTGCTGAAATAACAAACAAGCCACACCACATGTGTGGTGTGAAATTAAAACATCAGTTCAGTAAGTCATTCAAACTTTATCTTTACTTATATATGACTGACGGCACCACACATGTGAACAGTAACAATGCAATTAAACTGAAGTCAAATCAGAGCAAAAAAAAGCTGAATCTGCTTCAAGAAGATGCGCTACATTAGGCAGGGCCGCCTCAGGGGGTGTGCGAGCAGTGCGGTCGCACAGAGCCTCGCGGGAAGGGGGGTCTAAAAAAAAAAAAAAAAAAAAAAAAAAATTATTATTATTTTTTTCTTATTTTTTCTTTCTTTTTTTTTTAATAAAAAGAAAATTGCGAGGCCCCCCTTCCTGCGAGGCCCTTTTTCATCACAGACCTAAAATCTAGTTTTTCTTACATGCTTATATATTTCACATTATACGTTTGTAGAATAGTGTTCCGGTTTCTGCGTCTCTGCTGCTCTGCAGATAGACACGTTTGTAGAATAGATTGAATAGTGTTTTCCTGTTTCTGCGGCTCTGCTGCTCTACAGATAGACACGTTTTTAGAATAGTGTTCCGGGCTCTTCCCGGACCCACGAGGTACAGGATCTATTCAGCGCTATTCAGAGGAGGGAGTGGATGTCTTTTGAAAAGCAGCATGGAGCAGAATAAATTACACCGTGTGCCATAAGCTTGTTATCAATACCAAGTATGATGGTTATGCCAACTTTGCCAAGACGAAGAGGATGTTCGGCAGATGGACTGAAGATGAAAGTTGTTGCATGTTAGAAGAACCTTCAGTCAGGCTATAGCTATGTCGGCTAGTACTAGTAGCAATTTGCTAAAGGCAGGGACGCGTAACTAGCGTTAGCTAATGCTAGCGTCAGCTAGCTAGCGTAACGTTAGTTAGCGTTAGCTAACGCTAGTTAGCTAGCGTTGCTAACGCTAGTTAGCTAGCGTTGCTAGCGCTAGCTAGCGTTAGCTAACGCTAGCTAGCTAGCATTAGCTAACGCTAGTTATGCGTCCCTGCCTTTAGCTAATTGCTAAGTTATCGAGTGCTAACGTGTGGCAGATAAACTAGGACTCCCAAGGGACTGGTACTTTTCATCTCCACGGAAGGTCTCCTTCCAACTTTGCCATTGATTTGCGTTATGGTGAGTTTTTTCAACCTTCTCTCTCTCTTTCTCTCTCTCTCTCTAAAACACAGTGCTTCCCAATCCTCTCCTCGAAGCACCCCAGCCGTTCCATGTATTTGTTAAATTCCACCACCAGCACACCTGATTCAACTTAACAAGCCCTTTATTAGTTGAATCAGGTGTGCTGGTGGTGGAATTTAACAAATACATGGTGCTTCGAGGAGAGGATTTGGAACCACTGCTCTAACACACACACATACATGCTCTCTCTCTAACACACACACACACACACACACAGACAGACATGCTCTCTCTCTCTAACACACAAACACACATGCTCTCTCTCTCTCTCTCTCTCTCTCTCTTTCTAACACACACAGACATGCTCTATATCTCTCTCTAACACACAAAATCACATGCTCTCTCTCTCTATCTTTCCCTCTCTTTCTAACACACACACACATATACATGCTCTCTCTCTAACACACACACACAAACAGACATGCTCTCTCTCTATCTCTCTCTTTCTAACACACACAGACATGCTCTATCTATCTCTCTCTCTTCAATTCAAATGGGCTTTATTTAACATTATTGTATTTCTCCCAGTAGGTATGGGAGTTTTGAGTTATTGTCCATGTTTTCAAAGTTTCTTTGGGTGTTTGCAATTTGTGGGAAGTATATGTCTTGGTATAGTGGGCAGGTTGTTAAGAAGTGGAGCTCGGTTTCCACCTCATCTTGTGTGCAGTGGGTGCATAGTCTGTCTTCGCTTGGGAGCCAGGTCTGCCTATGGCGGCCTTTCTCGATGGCTAGGCTGTGCTCGCTGAGTCTGTACCTAGTCAAGGATCTTCTTAGTATTGGGTCAGTCACAGTACTCAGGTATTCTGCCACTGTGTACTCTCTGTTTAGGGCCAAATAGCATTTCAATTTGCTCTGGTTTTGGGTTGTTTCTTTCCAATGTGTCTCTCTTTCTCTCTCTCTCTCTCTCTCTCTCTCTCTCTCTCTCTCTCTCTCTCTCTCTCTCTCTCTCTCTCTCTCTCTCTCTCTCTCTCTCTCTCTCTCTCTCTCTCTGGCCTTGCTCTAGTGGAGGGTCAGGGGCATTGCCGGGTCTGTGCAGCGATAACACTGTATATTGACTGTAGAACGGGAGCTCTCTCTCGCTCTCTTTCTTGCTATATGTTGACTGTATCATGCCCAGCCTCGGGCAGCGCTATTATTTAAGAATATGTTGACTGTGGGGGGGGGGGGGGGGGGGGGGGGGCTCGCATTTAAATCTTGCACAGGGCCTCGCATTTCTCCCAGGCGGCCATGACATTAGGTATATAAGGAATTACAACAAGACATTTATTAACTAAATAAAAAATACTATTAGGCTTTTAACCCTCTAAAGCCGGGCGCAACAGTAGACATATTTTGTAAAACATTAAATATCTTTGGATTTGTTTGTGATAAAGACTCGCTTTATTGTATCGGAATCGATTGTCATCTCAAAATGTTGTGCATCTCTCAGAGAATGTGCGGATGTAAAGCATAGAATCTTGAAATATCTAGATTGGTTGTTTTCTCTGGACTGCATCTAATCCGCTGTATCTATCCATTTATCATATATCTATGTCTGTCACTATAGCCAATGGAAATGCTAGAAATGGTCACATGGACTGGGAGAACCAATGGAAAATTCCTATTGTTTCTCAAGAGTCCAGTGCGCTCCACAGAAAGGGCCGTCAGATAGACACATTGGTTGCGCGTAATGTAAGATAGGCCGATAAGAGAGAGGCGCTTGTCTCTGGTTTTATAATAAAATGGCAAACAGACAGGTATAATGTTCAGTGCAAATGTGTATGTCGTTTACAGTTTATTAGGCCACCTATGCAGCTCGTTTATTTTGTCCATTATCTGCCTCTGCCACAAATGTACGTCTTAGTTATAAGGTGGTCTGTCACAGAGTTAAAATGTTTTCACTATCAATATATTAAATTAGCCATTGTTTTTGTTTCCGGCCCCCCATACAATGGCTTGGGAAAAATTTGGCCCTCAGCCAAACTTAATTGCCTACCCCGACTAGACAGAACTGAGTCTGCAGGATGGCTGCATCTTCTGGGGTTTTGAGGTTTCATCGTACCTTTCCCTGGCCATTACAGATTATGGAGGAAATACTGGGACTCATCCAGGTGTGTCTCAGATGAAAAGCCTTGCAAGATCCTACGTCTGGTGGCCAAGAATGGATAGTGATCTGGAGAGCAAGGTAAAAATGCATGCAGTGTCAGACCAATCAGAACATTACACCACCAGCTCCCTTGCACCCATGGGAGTGGGCAGACCACCCTTGGTCTAGGCTACATTTGGACTTTGCTTGCCCATTTATGGGGCAGTTAGTTCGGGTGATGGTGGATGCACAGTCCAAATGGTTAGAAGCCCATATCATGAGCAACATCACAGCCCACACAACCATAGACAAACTCAGGTAAGTGTTTTCAGTCCACGGATCGCCTGACACTCTGGTCACTGATAACGGCCCGACATTCACCTAGCTGTTCACCTAGTTCCTATAGCTGTTCGGTGAGTTCGTGAAACAGAATGGCATCCATCACGTTCAGACGGCTCCTTTCCACCCAGCCTCAACCGGTTTGGCTGAACAAGCCGTTCAGACGACAGTGAAGGAAGGCCTGAAGTGGATGGCAGGGGGCTCTCTTAGCACTCGAGTTTAATGTTTTTCCCTGTTTAAATACCACCTCACGCCACAGACTATTCCAGCAGAGATGCTGATGGGACGTAGGCCCAAGTGGAGATTGGACCTGATGTGCCCCGACATGGCGGCAAAAGTGGCGAGGATGCAGAAAAGCAGAAGGAGCGACATGATCATCACGCACAAGAGAAACAGTTAGAACCAGGTGGCAATATCTATGTGAGAAACCTCAGCAGTAACAACAACCAGCAATGGCTACCTGGGGTTCTTCTTACGTAGAGTAGCCCAGCCTCCCATGTTGTTAAGCTGACTGACGGACATGTTTTCCGCAGACATCAGGACCATGTGCACCGGCACCACGATACAGACTCAGAGACAGACAGTTACGCAGAGTTTCCAATGGTGAGACAGACTACTGTGGGAGCATGTCCACCACTGTGACTAGGCCAGAGAGAGAGAGACACACAGACCTCTCTCAAGCCCCCAAACACCAGATCCACCCCAAACACCAGATCCACCCCAAACACCAGATCCACCCCAAACACCAGATCCACCCCAAACACCAGATCCACCCCAAACACCAGATCCACCCCAAACACCAGATCCACCCCAAACACCAGATCCACCTCAAACAGCAGATCCACCCAAAACACCAGATCCACCCAAAACACCAGATCCACCCAAAACACCAGATCCACCCCAAACACCATATTCACCCAAAACACCAGATTCACCCAAAACACCAGATACATCCCAAACACTAGATACTGTACTTTACAATAAATATAGGCAATACGGAATTTCAATCTGAACATATCCATTCAGATATAACCTCTGTATAAGAATATTGGTTTTGCCCGTCCTAGAAAAAGTTGTTGACGAGGTGAACTGTTTTGTTCCTGTTTTGTTGTTAGCTTGAAATAGGCTACAGTGTGCTAGCTAGCGTATGAGCTGCAGTGCTGGGGAGGAGCCGCACAGTGATGAGAGAGAAAGAAGGGCGCTGGTGACTACTAGGGCTGCAGGCAGCTATCGATTAATTTAGTTATTGAGTATTTTACCCGTTATTCCATCGATTAATCGAGTAATCGGTAGAGAAACTACTTTTGCCGTAAAGAGCAATGGTAAATATACAAAAAATATATCCTGATATTAACATTCCACAATACGCCTTTTCTCACTGGATTAACATCATTGCAGTGGTGTTGCCGTATTACATTCTAGGTTTAAAAAAATTAAAACATTTTCTGAAATGCTAAAAGCTACAATAATATCTGTCAAAAGTAGACTAAACATATTTAGTGCATTTAAGTGCCACTGTCATATTACATTCAGTTGTTTTCTACCTCTTAAGCTGCAACGTCCCTCATATGGGACGTTTTTCAGATTTTTTGCAACCGGCACTTTGGCAACCCCTAGTGGCTCGGGTGTGCATATTTTGTAATACAATATATATATCGAATTGAAGGCTTATTTGTTGCCTGTCGATAGCGACAAAATCCGACAAAATCCGTTCAGCGGTTCTCGAGTTACATGCCGGTATTTGAGGCTTGTGCAAAGTACACGGTATTGCGCAAAATACCACTCCCGACTCAGGCTGCAGTAGTATCGTCAATCTAGATCCGATCTCGAAAATGATTGTGGATCCTTGTAGCCAATGAGTGTGGCTTTCCAATGATACCCCACATGGGGATAAAAAAACACAGTTTACCAAAATCACTCCTAATCACTAATTTCTGAATAGATCTTTATGAAATTTGGATATGTACTACATAAGGCTTCAGGCTATGGCTCCGTCTGGATTTGTAAGCCATACCACCTTCTGGGGAAATACTACCTCTGGACTACTAACTACTACAGAAAAACTTGAGTAACTATGTTACTCTATTATGTTAGCACTAAAAGTGATTTTTTTTTTGGAATCAGAAACTTCAGAATGTCATCTTTCAAAAGAGACCATGGCTCATGCATGTGCTATAAGTATAAAGTATGTTGTTTTGGTTTGCAAAAAAAGTATGCAGTCCTCAAAAACGAAAATGGCTAGGAGACTCATTGCAGGTTAACAGGTTTAACCATGTGCAAAAAGCACATGACTCAGTATCAAAGCATTCTCCATCATCTTCATAAAAAGTGGAAATTATCTTCTGAAAGCCTTCATCCTCCACCATGGATAGCGGGCGCATGTCTGTGACATCATGTTCAAAATGCTGTCTCTGAACTCAGCTGCTTGTTCAGCTGAACATGCTGGAGTTCTCCGCACGAAGATGTCCATGTGACTGTGATTTACTGAAAAAGAGGTGAAATAATCATTATTATTGACATTAGTATGAGGCCTGGTATTTTCTTATGCATCACTGTGAGGGAAGGTGTGAATGAATGAATGAATGAATGAATGAATGAATGAATGAATGAATGAATGAATGAATGAATGAATGAATGAATGAATGAATGAATGAACACTTTATTTAACAGATTGCAGAATGGGTACAATACAGTACGGCTCAATACACACAATTGTTAAGGGAATCCAGACCAGAGAAAGACGTTTGTCTTGTTT
>NC_140175.1:91167210-91179710 GCF_963971535.1 Notolepis coatsorum
TTGGCAGAGCCTGAGGTTGTGGCCAGCAGTAGCAAACCCCTCCACACTATCCCCGCTCAACGCTAACCCACACACACAGACCAAAACAAAATAATGTAGATAAAGTGCAATACCAAAGCGGGGCTCTTTTGCCTAGGGATCACTGTTTTGACGGCATCGCAGATTCTACCTTTAACCCTTTCACTACCACACTACCAACTTTCACTGCGACAATACAGAAGGTTAACCCTTTCACTGCCACACGACAAATGGTTAACCCTTTCACTACCACACTGCATACGGATGGTTAACCGTATGTAGTGTGGTAGTGAAAGGGTTACCATTCTGTAGTGTGGCAGTGAAAGGGTTAACAGTCTGTAGTGTGGTAGAGACAGGGTTAACCGTATGTAGTGTGGTAGTGAAAGGGTTAACCGTCTGTAGTGTGGTAGAGAAAGGGTTAACCGTCTGTAGTGTGGTAGTGAAAGGGTTAACCGTCTGTAGTGTGGTAGTGAAAGGATTAACATTCTGTAGTGTGGTAGTGAAAGGATTAACATTCTGTAGTGTGGTAGTGAAAGGGTTAAAGCTATGATATATTTAGGTGGAGGCGAGAGTGACAGGGAGGTCTGTAGCAGAGTGACAGGAAGGTCTGTAGCAGAGTGACAGGAAGGTCTGTAGCAGAGTGACATGGAGGTCTGTAGCAGAGTGACAGGAAGGTCTGTAGCAGAGTGACAGGGAGGTCTGTAGCAGAGTGACAGGGAGGTCTGTAGCAGAGTGACATGGAGGTCTGTAGCAGAGTGACAGGAAGGTCTGTAGCAGAGTGACAGGGAGGTCTGTAGCAGAGTGACATGGAGGTCTGTAGCAGAGTGACAGGAAGGTCTGTAGCAGAGTGACAGGGAGGTCTGTAGCAGAGTGACATGGAGGTCTGTAGCAGAGTGACAGGAAGGTCTGTAGCAGAGTGACAGGGAGGTCTGTAGCAGAGTGACAGGAAGGTCTGTAGCAGAGTGACAGGAAGGTCTGTAGCAGAGTGACAGGGAGGTCTGTAGCAGAGTGACAGGGAGGTCTGTAGCAGAGTGACAGGGAGGTCTGTAGCAGAGTGACAGGAAGGTCTGTAGCAGAGTGACAGGAAGGTCTGTAGCAGAGTGACAGGGAGGTCTGTAGCAGAGTGACAGGAAGGTCTGTAGCAGAGTGACAGGAAGGTCTGTAGCAGAGTGACAGGAAGGTCTGTAGCAGCCCAGTGTGACAGAGTGACAGGGAGGTCTGTAGCAGAGTGACAGGGAGGTCTGTAGCAGAGTGACAGGGAGGTCTGTAGCAGAGTGACAGGAAGGTCTGTAGCAGAGTGACAGGGAGGTCTGTAGCAGAGTGACAGGGAGGTCTGTAGCAGAGTGACAGGGAGGTCTGTAGCAGAGTGACAGGAAGGTCTGTAGCAGAGTGACAGGAAGGTCTGTAGCAGAGTGACAGGGAGGTCTGTAGCAGAGTGACAGGAAGGTCTGTAGCAGCCCAGTGTGACAGAGTGACAGGGAGGTCTGTAGCAGAGTGACAGGGAGGTCTGTAGCAGAGTGACATGGAGGTCTGTAGCAGAGTGACAGGGAGGTCTGTAGCAGAGTGACATGGAGGTCTGTAGCAGAGTGACAGGGAGGTCTGTAGCAGAGTGACAGGGAGGTCTGTAGCAGAGTGACAGGAAGGTCTGTAGCAGAGTGACATGGAGGTCTGTAGCAGAGTGACAGGGAGGTCTGTAGCAGAGTGACAGGGAGGTCTGTAGCAGTCCAGAGTGACAGAGTGACAGGCAGGGGTGTAAAAAGTACCCAGAAATTATACTTAAGTGAAAGTATGGGTACCGTCTCAAAATCGTACTCAAGTAAAAGTCAGAGTATCTGGCTAAAAACACACTTGAGTAAAAGTCAAAAAGTTTCTACTTTTAAATGTACATAAGTACTAAAACTTACAACTTTTATTTTATTCCCGGGCAATGAAATGTTCCGTTTCATCCTCTTCATCACTCGTACTATCGTTTGTGGCCATGCATCTTCTGTAGCTTGTCACTCTGACTGTCTATTCTTCTGATAGCAGGTGTTTAATCAAAGATCCCCGCTTTCTAGTCTTGCACAAGGACCAATCAGCATGGGTATGGGCGGGTTCATTTTTCATTGATGGGGATTTGATTGGCTGTTTTTAAATAAAGTGCGGCCGCAGGATTAATAACGTTAACGTTAGTTCGGCCAGAGAAACAAATATACTAATTAAAATTGTTGGACCTGCGAGATTTCTACTTTGTACTTTGTAGGTCTGCATTTTAAATGTAAGGAGTAAAAAGTATATATTTTTTCACTGAAATGTAATTGAGTAAAAGTATACAAACCTAATACTACTCGAGTAAAGTACAAATCCCCCAAAACAGTACTTAACCCTTGAGTCAACCTTTAAAAAACCTACTACCTGTCTCCCTAGTGACCGAAACTGCGATCTCAGTAAAAACACATCTTTTTCATGTATTGTTCCAATTTTCTTTCATGAATATCATTATTAACTTCAGTCCTCACCATACATATTGAATATTTATTCATTTTCAGGATTTTAACCATTTCTTAAATTAGGGTTAGGGTTAGGGTTGGGGTTAGGGTTAGGGTTGGGGTTGGGGTTGGGGTTAGGGTTGGGGTTAGGGGGTTGGGGTTACCCTAGGGTTACCCTAACCCTAACTCTAACCCTAACCCCCTAACCCTAACCTGTCCAGTTCTGCGACTAGGGTGAAAGGTGTGACACTTGTTGTTCACAAGCTTAATAGTGATTGTTTTTAAAAAACAAACATGGATTATTGTAATGTGAGTCCAAGATGTGATATTGAGCTACTTTTTTGGCATATACATAAAATCTAGCCAACGCTATCCACAAACACACATGAAGAAAACCCTAACCCTACCCCATTTGACCAGTTCTGCGACTAAGGTATAGAATAGAATAGAATAGAATAGAAATACTTTTATTATCCCGAGGGAAATTTGACACTGCAAATCGCTCAACATTTAAACATTTGGACAGAACAGGTCACGAATAAGAATAACAAAACAAATCAAATTGCCTAAGATAAGAGTAGAATAAAATAGAATAAGAATGGAATAAAATATACAGTAAATAAATACAGTATAAATATACTGAGGTCTACAGTAGGTGTAATATTGCACAGTGCTGTTTCAAAAGTAAGAGTCCAGGAAGATGGTAACTGTCACTCTGTGCTCAGTGATGCAGTGAGGCACAGCGATGCATTGTATAGTCTGATGGCTGTCGGAATGAAGGACTTCCTGTGCCGTTCAGTGCCGCATTTAGGTAGTGTGAGCCTACCTAAATGCAGCACTGAACGGCACCTCGAGGTTGTGCCTGAAGGTGCCTCGAGGGTTAAGTATTGTAACAAAGTACAATTACTCAAGTACTTTACACCCCTGGTGACAGGGAGGTCTGTAGCAGTCACAGTTCACTGGCGATCCTACAGGCTCACATCCAGATCTCTCTCGGAGACGCATGATGAAATAAGGTGCAAATCCGAGCAATTTCCACCGGAACAATTTTTTTTCGTTTTTTTTTAATTTTGTTGAGGTCCCGGAACCAAATAGAAATAATATACCCTGGTAATAGCCCCGTCTGAGAAGAACGAAAATAATATTTAACGCGCGTATAGGGCACTTACAAGGTTACAAACAAACCCTGTAAAAATAACGGTAATGACTGTGACATAATCACCGATTATCATTGTTAGACTGTGTCTCCCCCCGTCCCCCAAAAAGAGGTGACCGCTGGAATGACAAAGCAGTCAACTGGAGTATTGTGGGGATTTGTGTCACTGACTACTTTGTCACAGAACATTGTAATTGTACTGACCCCATTTTGCTTACCATAATTCATTCAGAAAGTAGTAACTTGATCCCGTATGACCTTATTGGGACGATTCATTGTTAGACAGACCTGTTTTGTAAAAGCAAAGAAAAGAAAAAGTGGAAATTCAGACGTGCAGAATGATAGCATGTTTTCTTAGTTATTGTTTTTACTACCATTGTATACACAAAGTACTGCATGTTAAAGGACGCAATTCTTCATTATCTCTGCCAGGCAATACACCTGGGGAGATTATGTGTTCGGTCACATGTGTCTGTGTGTGTGTGTGTGTGTGTGTCTGTGTGTGTGTGTGTATCCGCAGCTAATTCCGCAAACTACAGCGCTGTTTTGGTCGCACATAGGCGGACAGCAGGCCAAGGAGGGTGATAATACTACACAGCTCTCTGGCACCTGTGTACAACATGCTATTGTCGTCGATATACCTATGTATTAAAAATATCCCTCTTAGTTACATCAATATTATGCCGTTAAGCCGTCAGAACATAATTATGTTGGCAGGTTAACCTCTTAAGCCCGAGCAGTCCGGTAACCGGTACGAGATTGATATCACGCCATAAATCCATCAATACAGAATGTATTCATTAATGTTGCGTTTCTTTTTCAAATCTAGCCAAGAGTAAAGACCCTAACCCTGTCAAAACAGCAGTCAACGTGTATATTTTCAGCACTACGTTTGTTTACCAATGAGTTTAAGTGTTATTAGTGAAATATGAGTTTATAGAAATCTCAGCGCACCGAGTCGGAAAAAGGCGCTTATTGACGCGAGGACTTGGTGCAACCTAACTTGAGTGTAGTCTTTTGAGAGAAGAGACCCAGGGCTTTTGATGGGCTTTCGAATTTCTAAAAACGACACTTCCCAGCTCACGCCAGCCCCTGTCAATCATAGCGCAAAGCATTTTTTTTCTCTTTTCTTTCGGGATCATATCTGATGGTGGAACAAACGTTATTGCCATAAAATAGAACACAGTTAGTTTCTCTACCTTTCTGTGAACGTCTAGCAAAAAACTGCATGGCAATCTGATGAAAAATTTGCAATTTACATTATAAAAAAGTAACTGTACTTACAGTAGATTTCATTCACGTTTCTTTCTGCCCTGTCAGGGGCACCTGGTGGTACTAAATCCAGATTGAACTCTGCCATTGGAAAGGGGAGATTTGGCCCGATTCATAGATGTGTGCCATAATAAGGTAATTTATAGGCCTGATATTCAATATTCTATAATCATATTTCAAATGGCATGTGTCCGGATGGCAGAATTCAGTACTGTATCTACAAAACCTCCTGTAAATCATCTTCCCTTTATTCATTTGCTTAGATTTTTTGTACACATGATCTCAAGAAGGTGCTGAATTTTTTCATGTCTGGTCAATTTTAGCATGGTGTTATTCACCGTCAAAGATAAAAAATTAAAATAAATTATAAAAGAAAATTTATATTCTCCTTTGGTTCATTACTATTTACTCAAGCCTAGTAACAGACATAATATTACGGGGGGCTGCGGTAGCGGAACCCAATAGCAGAAACACAGGGATAGAGAGAGTGGAGCGGTTTAGGATATTTATTTCAATAGGTACCATGCGGCAAAGTACAACAATGGAATGTGCAGAATGAGATATAAGAGTCCTCTTCGTTCTCCTCGGGAACGTCCGGGCGGGCGGCATCTCGATAGACAGCGTAGGCCTTCAGCGGGTTATCCTGGGCACAGGGAGAACAAAGGTTAGCACAGGGTCGGCAGTATTTAGGTGAGAGCAGCAAGGTAGGATACGTCCTCGTACCTAGGATGGCTAGATAACACTCCAACGAAGGACGACAGGATCCGTGGGGTGATATAGGGGCTGCTGATGAGCGAATCCCTCACAGCCGTGCTGATTGACGCCAGTCTGACAGCGTGGGAATGCTGCAGCAGGAAGCTGCCCATATATGGGCGCGGCAGGACTATACATCTATAGATGTACCTATAGATACCAAGAACATGCAAATAGACCTTGTAGAAGTGGAGCAATCCTCCATTTACTTAGGTATGTATTTTTAGGCGAATTTTCAGAAAATATGGCTAGGGCTAAGAGGTTAAGTATTTAATGTTCGCTATTGCCTATTACTAGGCCATCATGAAGCAGGAAATGCTTGAGTGAAACCTAGTATAAAAGTGATCTATGCAGCGTGCTGGCCAGTATGATAACTACCATAGTGTATTTATACCTGTATCACTGTATATATATATATATATATATATATATATATATATATATATATATATATATATATATATATATATATATATATATATATATATATATATATATATATATATATATATATATATATATATATATATATATATATATATATATATATATAATCCAATTTAATCACCTCTACATTGTATATTACTATTGCACTTAACAGTTACATTTTCACTCTGGTTGGATGCCAAACTCCTTTTCGTTGTACTGTACTTGTGCCGTATGATGACAATACATTTGAATCTAATCTAATTGAAAATGATTATCTATCCAGCAAATCTCTTAGTTAAACTAAGCAAGGTTGAGATTATAGGTGAAGTATTTCCAATGTTCAATATTTGGCGAAAGAGTGCGGCTGCTCTCTCCAGAAACCTTGCCTCTCAGGGCTCCACAGTGTGACTGATGACTTGACGCTAGCAGCCCCGCTAAGACTCTGAACTCAACAGGTTGTCAATTCAAACAGCGAACACAATTTCCACCACTGCGATGGCTTTCAAACGTAGACAGACAGGCAGAAACTCCCTATTTCCCTCATTTCAGTGTTCCGTCGCTCTTTTAATCCCCTCTCCCACTGTGCTCCCTTGTCATGTCTCCCGTTAATGTTCCATAACGTACTTCAGAGCACATTCCGCATCGGTAGTGTCTGCACCAGTCATCTGGACTTGTGTGTGAGTTGTCGTTGAATTGTGAGGTCGTCTGTTACCCGTTTCTGGACCAATATATGGCAAAATAATCTGCAGGGAACATCTGTCTGTTAATTTCACAGTGATCATGAACATCTAATCAGAGAAAGTTGTCCTTCATGTTCTAGTGTAGTTAATGAGACACTGGAACGCCTGGTTGACACCTTTGTAATTGTATGTCTCATACTGCATTTTTGCAGGCAGGTATTTGTCAATTAATTTGCGATGCAAACCAAAGCAGGCCAATACCATAATAACCCAGCGGTTCTCAAACTACGGGTTGCGACCCAAAGTGGGCAAGTAAAAAAAATATATATATCTTTCCTTTTTAATGTTCTGACAACATATTTTGGCTAAATATGCCTCGTTTTATAAATGTGTATTGATAACATAGTGCTGTAATAACATTTTCTAATAAATATGCATGATCAAGTTCAACAACGTGTACTTTTATTTTGATATTCCTTAATTCCACGTTGAAATTACACGATACATTAAGTGTGGGGTCGCCAAAAAGAATCCTAAATAACATGGGGTCATGGTATAAAAAGGTTTGAGAACCCCTGCCATAACCTATGGAGCCAGAGAAACCTTGAGAATACAGTCACAATCCAACAGATATTCATCATAGAAATGACTCAATTCAATTCAAAGCTTTATTTTAACAAAAAAAAATCGGTTGAGGTTGCCCTCGTTTGCAGCGATTTCGAGTTGCATGCCATTTAAAATAAACAATTAAAAGGCAGATGAATATAAAGGTTAAGAAACAAGATCATTGACACAGTTACACGTCAATAAAATGACGCATCAATAAAAACATAATAAAGACGATAAAATACAAGCAAAACACAGATAAAGGAAAAAAAACAGATAGAAATCTGTTAAAACAGTGACATGATGTACCAGAGAGGTTTATGGCCCTAAACTGACCATAGGTCAGCAGAGAATCTATTTTCAACTCGCTGAAGATCATTGTGCACGAGAGACCTCATAGTCAGTCGTTTGAGCAGGTTAGATAGGGTCCAAAGTTCCAAACGAGCATCATTGCAATAAGGTAGCAGCTTTCTGATAATGGCCTTATAGATAAACAAATACCAGATGATCATTACGCCTCTCTGCCAGAGAAGACCAACCCACCGTATCATAGAGGACACAGTGGTGAGGATCATAGCTATCACCAGTAATACATCTGAGGGCAGAATGATAGACTGAGTCCAGGGGCTTTATGAGTGGAAGGAGCAGCATTTCTATGAATGACATCCTCCTAATCCAACACAGATTTTTTTACTAAACATAATAGAAGCTGTTTCTGTTTCTGTAGAAGAAGCCAATTTATTTTTTGTTCCAGTTTGTTGACAATATCAGTATTTCAGTATTAGTATTATTCAGATATTTATATTAATTTGTAACATATAGCCGTACACACATACAACAGAAATCCATGTCACTAAAACAATCCAATCTGAAGTTAACCATTTATGTCACGCACGTACTGTACCATAAAAGCTGAGCCAGGGAGTATAGAGCTACACAGAAGGGAGCATATTGCTCCACTGCTCCGTAACCACATCTTAACAATGTTAGTGCGGTTCCTATAGAAACAAATAGAATAGTGCAGTTTTTTTGTTTTTTTTTTATTATTCCTCTTAAAGGCTTTTGTGCGAGTCCCAGAAATCAGACCCCTACTGCACAGCAATTAAAGCAATCACCGACATTCTGAAACCTTCCAGAGCACGTTGGCACAGACTCAGAGGCAGCTAATAGGTCATCCGTTCCCTCAGCGCCATGCCATTAGACCATAGCCGTCACATTTTCACAACAATTGATTAAATCATTGTGTTCTCTAAGCACTCTGAAATGTGAGATGCTGTGTAATATGTGAGTGGCTCGACGGCTGCATGATAGAGAGCTCTGCGAAGTTTGAAGGGTTTTGCTGCTTTGAGGCTGCCGATTTTGATATACCAATAAGATAGAAGGTTTCTGACTGAGGACAGCTCGACTTGGACAACTACGCAGTGGTTAACACTGTCGCCTCACAGCAAGAAGGTCCAGGGTTCGATTCACGCTTGGGGACCAGGTTTCCGCGATGCGAGGTACCCAGGTGGGGGTCTCCCAGGCCTTTCTGTGTGGAGTTTGCATGTTCTCCCCGTGCTCGCAAGGGTTCCCCCCCCGATAAGAGAAACCCAATGGAAAAACATGCACAACAGATCGCTGACGCTGTCGCGTCCCTGACGAAGACGGGCAGGAGCACTTGGATTGGTCCCCGGGCGCGCCCCATCGCCGACGCCCTGTCTGCTCCCGGCAGCCCTTGGGGGGAATGACGACGGGATGGGTTAAGAGCAGAGCTCAATCGCATCAGCGACCCTGAGAGACGTGTGTGTGTGTATTCCTCTGTGTGTGTGTGCCGCCCATTGCATGTCGTTTTGTAGTTGCATGCCGAATAAAGACCTCTCTCTAAAGAGGTCCTGCATTTTTATTATAACTAAGTATTTTTACTCAATACTGTACTTAAGTACAATTTCAAGATACTTGACTTTACTGTACATTTTAGGGAACTAATTAGGACGTAATCAGAGCAGCATAACTGGACCACATACCACTTTAACATAACCTTTCATCAGAGCAGCACAACTGGACCACATACCACTTTAACATAACCTTTCATTAGAGCAGCATAACTGGACCACATACCACTTTAACATAACCTTTCATCAGAGCAGCACAACTGGACCACATACCACTTTAACATAACCTTTAATCAGAGCAGCACAACTGGACCACATACCACTTTAACATAACCTTTAATCAGAGCAGCACAACTGGACCACATACCACTTTAACATAACCTTTAATCAGAGCAGCACAACTGGACCACATACTGTACCACTTTAACATAGTCTTTAATCAGAGCAGCACAACTGGACCACATACTTAACATAACCTTTAATCAGAGCAGCACAACTGGACCACATACCCCTTTAACATAACCTTTAATCAGAGCAGCATAACTGGACCACATACCCCATTAACATAACCTTTAATCAGAGCAGCACAACTAGACCACAAACCCCTTTAACAGGGCCGCCTGGGAGAAATGCGAGGCCCTGTGCGAGATTTAAACGCGAGCCCCCCCCCCCCCCTAAAAGGTAAAAAAAAAATATATATATATATATAATTTTTTATTTTTTATTTTTTTCATACAGTCAACATATTCTTAAATAATAGCGCTGCCCGAGGCTGGGCATGATACAGTCAACATATAGCAAGAGAGAGCGAGAGAGAGCTCCCGTTCTACAGTCAATATACAGTGTTATCGCTGCACAGACCCGGCAATGCCCCTGACCCTCCACCAGAGCAAGGCCAGAGAGAGAGAGATAGAGAGAGAGCATGTCTGTTTGTGTGTGTGTGTTAGAGAGAGAGCATGTATATGTGTGTTAGAAAGAGAGAGAAATATATAGAGAGAGAGCATGTCATTTTGTGTGTTAGAGAGAGATATAGAGCATGTCTGTGTGTTAGAAAGAGAGAGAGAGAGAGCATGTGTGTTTGTGTGTTAGAGAGAGAGAGCATGTCTGTGTGTGTGTGTTAGAGAGAGAGCATGTATGAGAGAGATAAGCAAAGATGAGCCCCTAAAGGATATTCTACTTTTAATGGAAGAACAAAACAGAAGGAAAAGATAACTTCACAAAGGCAACATGAATATACATAGATCCAAAAGGACAAAGATCAACACTTAAATCCAAAGAGAAGAGGGTCTATACCAGAGAAAACAAAGTAGCAAGGAGCCAATGGCCGACATCAGCTAAATAGGCTAACTGCAAATAGAGTAGCCAGGTACTGACACCAGGCCACACACAGCTTTGGCCAACGCTACCCAAGCTACACAAACGACCAAGACAATTCACACACAGCACATGTCGTATCTCCAAATGTTGTGAAGTAACATATGTTTTGCCTGGAAAAAAACATCGTTATTAACAAAACATTCGGGAGGGGAAGGAAGGAAGAGTGGGGTAATGTCCAATGGACATCTTACCTGCACCAAGGAACGCAGGGCGAAAGGCCGCAACACAGGTCTCCACATTGACGAAAGGCCTCTCGCTGGCGGGACAAAAAGAAGCTATGGCCGGAGCCTTGTCATGGTGCAGGCCCGACTACATCTTCTGTCAAAGATGATGTCGTAGTCAGAGTGCCAGGGCCTGCTATTCTCACGGCTAATGTCAATGGTCGTAGCACAAGCTAACAGCTAACTCTAGGCTAACTGATAGCATCAAGCTAACGTTCCCAGCCGAGCGAAAACGAGCAGCTAACATTGTAGCTAAACAGCTAACTGGCTAACAGTTAGCTCAACCCGGCTATCGCTAACCACTAGCTAACGCAGAAGCAAGCTATGCGGCTACCACTGAAAAACTGTACAACGTGAGAAAAGCAATACAGGCCAACACTTCAGACAGCCGCTGTGTTTTCCTCTTCTCATCCGAAGAGGGAAGGGAAAAAGAAGGCAATACACGTCCCACTACAGAGTGGTGTTTACCATAGCGGTGCCGGCAACAAGTCCCTCGCGGACTATAGCCGACTTGAGCATGGAGATATTCTCATAATGAAACACCAAGCTCACCTCCCTCACACCAGGCCACACACCGTTAGCTACTACAACAGCTAGCCGGCCCGTTTGGCTCCCGAGAGAGAGAGAGAGATATATCCACGGCGGGAATAGAATAGAGTGCATTAAAAACTCACCAAACGTCCAAGAGGATGGAGACAACCGCGTGGAGTTGACAAAGTTCATCTGCCGAATGACCGTCCTCTTCATCTTGGCATAACAATGCTGCACGCGCTCTCTCTAGGTTAGCTAACGCTAGTTAGCCTTTAGCTAAGCTAGCTACTAGCCGACATCATCATGGCTATCCCGACTGAACCACACGTTAGCACTCAATATTATAACGTAGCTAAAGCTAACTAGCTGTCCCTGCCTTTAGCCGGGATGGCTAGCCTGACTGAACTGTCTAACATGCAACAACTTTCATCTTCAGTCCATCTGCCGAATGACCGTCCTCTTCGTTTTGGCTGGCATAACTAAGCATAACCTCCAAAGCTGCACGCGCGAAATAGTCAAACGCAGCTGACGCACGCCGGCGTACACATGATGTAACCCCTCCCTTCTTGAAACCAATAGTATGTCTGCTGCAGAGCCCCAGAGCTCCAATAGAGAATAGTGCAGAGCCGCAGAGCCAGGAACATTCTACAAACGTGTCTAATGTGAAATATATAAGCATATAAGCAAAACTAGATTTTAGGTCTGTGATGAAAAAGGGCCTCGCGGGAAGGGGGGCCTCGCAAAAAAAAAAAAAAAAAAAAAAAAAAAAAAAAAAAAATTATAAATAAAAAATATTTTCTTTTTATTTTTTTTAATTTTTTTATGCGAGGCCCCCCTTCCCGCGAGGCCCTGTGCGACCGCACTGCTCGCACCCCCCCTGAGGCGGCCCTGCGCTTTAACATAACATTTAGAGGTCAACAGATCGAGGTTTGAAAGCACTGGAATACACAAACGTCATGTAGAATGCATAATTTTACTTTAGATACTTAAGTACAATCAATAGCAAATACTTCTCTACTCTAAGTAGAATTTGAATGGAGGACTTTTACTTTTACCAGAGTACTCATTTATTTGGGTATTTCTACTTTTACTTAAGTAAAGGAACTGTGTACTTCTTC
>NC_140175.1:91184710-91189710 GCF_963971535.1 Notolepis coatsorum
ACACACACACGCACACACACACACACACACACGCACGCACGCACACACACACACACACACACACACACACACACACACACACACACACACACACACACACACACACACACACACACACACACACAGCTCTTACCCCGCTCTCTCGGCACGGGGGAAAAATACAACTTTTGGTTTGTCTTGGAGCCGCCAGCGGCCGTGTCACCTCCAGCCGCGTGGCCCCGAGGAGAACAGGTCTATTTAAAGCCACGCCCACGCGGTTAACAATGAGGCGCTTCATTCGCTCGGCCGAGGCTTTATTTGTGTTTTCATGGTGAAATAAGTCAGAGGGGCTCCTTCCTGCGCAAAGCAAACAAAAGTACGGGAAACCGGCTCGGCGAGGCCGGGGCGCAGGGTGACGTGACGCGCGGGGTGGGAACAGGGCGGCAGTGTGCGTTTCTCTACGCGTCCACCTGTCGCGAGCCGAGGGGTCGGGGTGGTCTGAGCGCAGGCGGGGCGTCGGTTCACACAGCGCTCGAGGCCCGGTCTGTGTGTGGAGGAGGGAGTTCAGCTCCATAGAACAAAAGATCATAATAACGACACCTGTACCTTTAAGTGGTGCGTTTGTTCTACGTTGACTCAGCTTGTAGTTCATACAAGTGTGGATCTTTAAACCATCTTTGTTCTGTTGGTGTGTGCAGGTGTGTGTGGGCAGGTGTGTGTGTGTGTGTGTGTGTGTGTGTGTGGTGTGTGTGTGTGTGGTGTGTGTGTGTGTGTGTGTGTGTGTGTGTGTACGTGTGGGCATGCGTTCGTATGCAGAAGGCGTGTGTGCGCATGTGTGTGTTCATATGCAGGAGGTCTAAGTGTGTGTGTTTGTGAGTGTGCATGCATGCGAATGCAGGATGTGTGTCTGGGTGTGTGTGTTTGAGAGAGAGAGAGAGAGAGAGAGAGAGAGAGAGAGAGAGAGAGACACACTCTCACCTTTCTCACAGAGCTGGGAACCACTGCAGGGGACACAGACACACGCACACACAGACACACACAGACACACACACACACACACACACACACACACACACACACACACACACACACACACACACACACACACACACACACACACACACACACACACACACACACACACACACACACACACACACACACACACACACACACACACACACACACACACACACACACACAGCTATTTTTGGAACAAGCTGCCATATGTCCTTTGTTCCCACAGCGGGATTATGTTCGGACCGGCCCCAGAGGCCTTTGGATTTGGCCATGAAAATAAAGACACCTACAGATCGCCTGCCATTATCAACGTAAAAGTTGCCATATTATTTGCGTGTGTAAAAAAAATCAAAATAAAAGAAAGAAACAAGGGTTTGTGTCAAACAGTTCACAGGAAAGTTGTGAGGACAAACAAAAGAGAACTTTAACATAGGACTGTTGTACTCAGTTGCTGTTGCCTCATCTCCAACCCCATGAGTTGAAAATATGATTAATCACTTCACTACGTCATAGGATACCTCTAAAGCCCCCAGAAAGTCCCCAGAAAGCATTAAAATCCCAGATTCTCCTCCTCCTCCTCGCTCTGCTCTTTCTCAGCTCACGTACCGTGCATGCATGCCTTTCCTCAAGCCAGCCGTTGATTTAAACTGCTTTCACCCACGTCCCGCCGCGGAGAGCGTTCACGTTGTGTAATTGGCCGTCAAACCTGTTTCTTTTTTTCTCTCTTTTTTTTCTCACCCTCCCCCCCCCCCCATCCCCCTCCCCCCTCACTAATTTTAATACCTCACCCGCAAGTGGCAGGGAGTAGACAGGCCCCTCCCCCCTCCCTGTGAGTCACACAGAGCCGTGCGTAAGCAGCTTCCACTGGCTTCGAATACAAGCAGTATTCCATTACTCTCACCATCATCATCGTCATCGTCGTAGTCTTCATCATCATCGTCAGTGCCGGGCCCTGCCAGAGTGGGCCCCGCTGGATTTAACGACGACCATGTTATAAAAAGCAAACTGCTCCTTGCTGCAGCCAGGCTTAGATCATGCTGTAGATAATGCATCTCCATGGAAATGTACAACTGTTTCTCTTCTTCCAGTTTTTATTTTATCTTATTTCACTGTGGGTACTTGGAGCGGGGAGCCGGCTGATCCTTATGGATTTCGCATTGCGTTTTTCATCGCATTACGTCTCCAAATGTGTTTTTGGAACCCTTTCACATGTGATTGATGTGATTCCAATGCGTGCAAATGGGCTATGACTTTCCACATATCCACGTATATAATGTTCATGTTATCAGAATATGAAACATTGCTTTCTGCTGTGATCCCTTGTAAACCTCACATGATCACAATCTCACATGGGATCACATTAATCACACGTGAAAGGGTTCCAAAAACACACTTGGAAACAAATGTATAACATTATGATAACTTGATAACGTATTCATAATGTATGATAACATGATGACATATGTATAACATATTTATAACTTTATAACATATTTATAACATGATAACATATTTATAACATGATAATGTGATAGAAATATTATCATGTCATTATAGATCCGTGTTGAAATACATATTCTATCTCTGATAGCCTTGACTAGTTTAATATGATCAACTAGTAAACTAGCTACAGCCCAGACACTAGGCTACAGTCTGACCGTGTCTCTTTAACAACGACCAAGGTTAGGAGATATAGCATTTGGCCTTTACTCTTGTTCTAGTTGTGAAGACATAACGTAAGCCATAGACCCGTCTTTGTTATTTCATTCTCTAACTAGGGCATATTTTGTTTACCTTTCTGTCATATCTGGTATCTCATGTACGTCATTTCGATTATGTATTTAATCTAAGTTCTGACCAGAGCTCTTCTTTCTGGTCAGACGCTTGTGTGTCTCTGATGATAAACTGATCTCTGTGGAAGCAGAAATAAACGATGTTCTATATATATTTTTTTTTTATCTACTTTTTCTCCTTATTTTTCTATTTTTCTCCCATCCCGATTTCGCCTCGCCAATTCTCCCCTCCCCTGTCTCGAACGTTGTTAGACCATGCCTCCCACTGGTCGGCTGCAGTGAGGACGAAGCCTTGCATCACGTGTCCCCTCCGGTACACGAGGAGGCAGCCGTCGCATCTTTTCACCTGTACATCGCGATCTCTCAGTGGCGAGGAGTAACGCGTGGGAGGCTCACGCTGCCCCTGATACTTCCTGATTCTGCTGTACAGGCGCACCAACCAACCTGTAGGAGTCGCTGTCCACAACGTCCGATCCCCACCCACCGGCTTTCCCACCCTCTAATACTGCCAATTGTATTAGTATGAACGACCAGCCAAGCCGGAAGCAACGCCGAGGGCTGGGCTCAAACCCAGCATCTCCTGTGTTAGTGGTGAGCGCCTTGCCCACTGCGCCACTTAGCCGCTATGTTCTATATTTTCATATAAACTGACTCAGTCTTAATTTCTACAGTTCACTGTCATGGCTCATTTAAATATTCCACAACAATAACGTATTTATAACATGGTAACATATTTATAACATATAATAACATAATTATAACATATGTATAAAACTTGATAACATATTTATAACATATTGATAACATATGATAACATAACATATGTATAACATGATAACATATTTATAACATATGATAACATAACATATTTATAACATGATAACATATTTATAACATGATAACATATTCATAACATATGATAACATACATGTATAACAAATTACAACATATTTATTTAGGACACCTAACAAAAACTATAGGCGAGCCATGCATGCATTGTTTCAACAATGGGAAGTCAGTCAGACATTCAAAGTATATTTTTCAAAGTATCCTACTCTCACTAGTTACACTGCTGGCCAGTATGACTTACTACCACACTGTCTTTACACCTGTATCACTGTACATATTATACTACAACTCTGTACATACATCTGATTAGCACTACACTCAGTAGTACTAATTTGTATATTTTGTACCCAGTTTAATAACCTGTACATTGTACATTGCTGTTGCACTTTACTGCTACATTTGCACTCTGGTTGGATGCCAAACCTCTTTTTGTTGTACTGTACTTGTGCTGTATGATGGCAACACATTTGAATCTAATCTAATCTAATATCTTCTCCAGATTCAAGGTGGAAGTGAACAAAGGCGGGACGAGGAGGAGACGGGGTAACAGCAGTGGTAGAATGGAGGGGGGGGGGGGTCGTTCAGAGCGTGCGAGTAGCCTGGAAGTATAAATACAATACTGGGGGAGACTTATAAAGGGGGGCAAGGGGTAAGAAAATGAAGGAGAAGTAGGAGAACAATAGAGTAGAAATAAGAGAAATACAGAAAGGGGACTCACAGGTGTTGAGGATACAAGGAGGCAAGGAGACAAGGAGACAAGGCAAGGAGGCAAGGAGGCAAGGAGGCAAGGAGGCGAACGACAGGAAACCATAAGTCCTTGCATCTCCAGGTCACGGAGAGATCATCATCAGTTTTGAGATCTGTCCTATTATGTCCTTCTTGCACCCCTATTGCCTTATAATGAGGGTGTTGCTTATGTCATAGTGTCATAGCCATCGCTGCCAGTTACACTGTTGCACTTTATTGCCTCATGTAGTATGTCAGGCCATTGTGTTATTGGTTATGATATGACAACGTACATAACAGTACAACTCAGACTTGGAAGCAGGGCTAAAAAGGGATCTGAAAAAGAAAATAAATAACATAATAATAAAAAACAGCTTCCAATTGTTTGGGATGCATTACAGCGGCGAGTTGCTCTTGGTCATGACGTACTGCTGCACATGCACACAGGCGCGCGCACGTGTGAAACAACGTCAAATGCCATCGTGAGAGAGAGAGAGAGAGAGAGAGAGAGAGAGAGAGAGAGAGAGAGAGAGAGAGAGAGAGAGAGAGAGAGAGAGAGAGAGAGAGAGAGAGAGAGAGAGAGAGAGAGAGAGAGAGAGAGAGAGAGAGAGAGAGACAGGAGCCACAGGGCAC
>NC_140175.1:91199710-91225861 GCF_963971535.1 Notolepis coatsorum
CTAGGGATATTTGTGTTTTGCAGATTTTTTTTTTGCTAAGGTTGACAACACCTTGCAGTTTGTTCTTGTCTCTTTGACAGAAGGATGTGAACCAACATACCAAGGTTAGAATACTAACTACTAAACTAATCGATAATGCGATTGGCATTACAGAATAATGGGAATGTTAAACGCATCAGATGAACCACCAGTGTTTAGAAGTCTGTCTGAAATAGGAACCTGGGTGTGATCACAGATGAATTCATCAAGCGCACGGCTGCGAGGAGTAACACTTTTCTCGTAAAGAAGTAACGTCAATGGCGAGTGAAAAACAAACCCTGTCTTTAATATTTAATAGCTGTGTGTGGGCCTATGTGTTGATGGTTAATTGACTGTGTTTTACTGTGTGCATGTACAGTATGTGTTCTATATGCTTGGCTTGTTAACAGGCCCCTGAGCACGTTATGTTGCGTTCTTTATGGGCGCCATGGTGTTAGATTGTGCACCTGGCCTATTGATGACCGAAAAACAAAACCCTCCTATCTGAAAAGTTCACATTTTTGAGAAAGTGTTGTTTTCATGTTGTTTTCTTGCAGAATGCAATTTTTTAAGGATACCCAATACAATACACATGTTTTTGGACTATATTACTATAGTATGTGTTAACAATACCGACCAGGTATTAGTGCTTCGCAAAAAGGGCAGATATGAGGTTTTCCCCCCTTTTTTATGCAGATAGGAGGTTTTGTTCTTCTGCAATATATGGTTTATGTTCATGTGAGCCATTTTACAAAATAATTTAGTTAGTTAGTTAAACCTTTGATCTCCAATCCCTGTAAATATTGTGTGTGTGAGTTGGTCGCTGTTCATTTCCTATGGTGCTGAAATACGTGTGTTCGCCAACTTTTTCCAAATCCGTATAGCAGCAACAAGTCATGTAGGCTACATTTATTGCAGAAGGTTTATCTTAGACGTGGGGGACGCGGGCCGTTCGACTGTGTTGAGCGCCCATCGGCAAAAACATAAACGGCGCCCAATGAGTGATGATGTGTTTTTATTTGAATGGAAAATTGATGTAGTGAACATATGGTGTCGTGTTTCCAGAGACTGACAGACTGACAATTATATTCAGTTCTTATTGTGTAGCGAGTAACGAGGTGTCCATTGTTAATGTAGTACAGTAAAAAGTATAAAAACGCTTTAAATGTAGTGAAGTAAAAGTAAAAGTCTAAAACAATAGCAAGGTATAGATCCTCCCAAAAACTACTTAATTACTGCAATGAAGTACTTGTACTTGATTACTTTACACCACTGATGACAGGACGGTTTTATTAGCAGCAGCTGACGCTGTCTCCCCACCCAGCAGAGGACAGGAAAGGGAGTAGTGTGCCAGGCAGGGAGTTGGCATGGCGCTGGCATAGGAAGTCAACCAACACCCCACTGGCCAGGGATCAACTCTACTACCTGCCTGCCTGTCTGTCTCCCAACGCATGCACTTTGTGTGTGTGTGTGTGTGTGTTTGTATCCGGGTGAGTGAGTGAGTGAGTGAGTTGTGTGTGTGTGTGTGTGTGTGTGTGTGTGTGTGTGTGTGTGTGTGTGTGTGTGTGTGTGTGGATGTGCGTGTTCATGTGCTTGTGTATGTGTGTGTGTGTGTGTTTGTGTGTGAGCTCATGTGTGTATATGTGTGCGAGTGTGTCTGTGCTTGTGTGTAAGCGCATGTGTGTTTGTGCATGCGTGTGTGTATGTTGGTGTGTGCGTGTTCATGTGCTTGTGTTGTGTGTGTGTGTGTAAGCTCATGTGTGTGTGTATATGTGTGTGCCCATGTGTGTTTGTGTGTGTGTGAGTTTGTGTGTGTGTGTGTCTGTGTGTGTGTGTGTGTGTGTGTGTGTGTGTGTGTGTGTGCGTGTGTATGTGTGTGTGTGTTTGTTTGTATCCAGGTGAGTGAGTGAGTGAGTGAGTGAGTGAGTGAGTGAGTGAGTTTGTGTGTGTGTGTGTATGTGTATGAGCTCATGTGTGTATGTGTGTGCGTGTGTGTGTCTGTGCTTGTGTGTAAGCTCATGTGTGTTTGTGTGTGTGTGTGTACTGTGTGTGTATGTGCATCCGTGTGTGTATGTTGGTGTGTGCGTGTTCATGTGTTTGTGTGTGTGTGTGTGTGTAAGCTCATGTGTGTGTGTGTATATGTGTGTGTGTGTGCCCATGTGTGTTTGTGTGTGTGTGTGTGTGCGCACATTTGAATGGTAGAAAGAACTCTCTTAGAATCTCACAACACTTCTTTGTCCACCTGGTTTCATCGATAAGATGTGGTGCTTATGTTGCAATTAGGGTTTGTAATTATGTGGCAACGTCTGCTAAGATAGGAGTGCTTGTGTGTGTTGGCAGCGGCACCTCGGAACAGTGCAGCGTCACAGCAAAGGAGCACTGTATTAACGAGGCCCTATGAGGTTTAAAGGGGCATTTTACTGTTTTTTTTAACTTGACCCTATGTTTCTGTCATGTGGGTCTAGCGGTTCTCAAACTACGGGTCGTGACCGAAAGTGGGGTCATGGGTAGGTCGTGGTGGGTACTTGCATTGGCAAGTAAAAAAATTTCTGGCAACATATTTTGGCTAAATATGCCTCATTTTATAAATGTGTATTGATACACATAGTGCTGTAATAAAATGTTCTAATAAATATGCATGATCAAGTTCAACAACGTGTGCTTTGATATTCCTTAATTCCACGTTAAAATTCCACGATGCGTTAAGCGTGGGGTCGCCAAAAGAAATCCTAAATAAAATGGGGTCATGGTATAAAAAGGTTTGAGAACCCCTGGTCTAAATGAATAATAGGGACTAACATGTTTGTAATTGTTCCAGTGTTGAGGGAGATCACAATGTAATCACACGGGGGAAACATGCACATCAAAGTGTTCTAAAATAACCTTTTTGCCACTGACTCAGATTGTCTTTATATGTGTCCGACAACGTTATCATGTAAAGTCTCCCTACAGAGAGAGACCTTTGTGTTTACTGATCCTCCGGTCTCTGTTTTTTCCATTCATGATACATGACAGAAAAATAGGATCCAGGTTTAAAAATCCAGAAATCCCCCTTTTTACTGGGTTAGTAGTATAGTCTTCAAAATGGTAACTGTGAACAAAAAAACAAATTGCATTTTAAGGGTCGAAATGTCAAGCAATACAATTCATTTTCATATAAATCTGAGAGTGCTTTTCGGGGGAAGGCGCGCCACAGAGAGTCATATCAAAATTCTTGTCATATTATTTCATGTTGCAATGTATCCCCCCCCCCCACCCCCCCCCCGCACCCCACCCCATCCCCCCCTCCCCCAGAGGCCCGTACGGCCCATGCACATACATTGTCCCGGTTGTTTTTCTTTGACTAGTCTAAACCACCAAAGCTGGGCTTATAAATGTAAATTACAAGTCCATAAACTAACCTCCGGGGTTTGTTGGGCCAGATTTGGAGTCGCGTGACGCCATCCAAAACCCCCTAATTGTGTAAGAGAGTCGTGGTGCTCTCAGCTCACCAGTACTAGATATTAATACACATAGGAGAGAGAGAGAGAGAGAGAGAGAGAGAGAGAGAGAGAGAGAGAGAGAGAGAGAGAGAGAGAGAGAGAGAGAGAGAGAGAGAGAGAGAGAGAGAGAGAGAGAGAGAGAGAGAGAGAGAGAGAGAGAGAGAGAGAGAGAGAGAGAGAGACAACATCTGGTCTGGTCCCACTGTGCTATCTTTACAGCACTATGAGATTCATAGTTCTCTGTTCTCTCTTCTTCTCTGTTGCGTTGGAGCAGCTAGTTTACTGCGAGTTAGGAACAGTCATGTTTGGGAATCGCAGAACTATGTCCAGTCGCCTCCGTCCTTAACGGCGACACACGATGACGTTCCTCGCCGTACATTTGGTGAACGTTGTAAACCTCTCTCTCCCTGTCCCGCGATGCTCGTTTGTCCTGTGTCTAGTGTCATGTGTCTAGTGTCCTGTGTCTAGTGTCTAGTGTCCTGTGTCTAGTGTCCTGTGTCTAGTGTCCTGTGTCTAGTGTCTAGTGTCTAGTGTCATGTGTCTAGTGTCCTGTGTCTAGTGTCCTGTGTCTAGTGTCCTGTGTCTAGTGTCCTAGTGTCTAGTGTCATGTGTCTAGTGTCCTGTGTCTAGTGTCCTGTGTCTAGTGTCCTGTGTCCTGTGTCTAGTGTCCTGTGTCCTGTGTCCTGTGTCTAGTGTCTGTGTCTAGTGTCCTGTGTCTAGTGTCCTGTGTCTAGTGTCCTGTGTCTAGTGTCTAGTGTCTAGTGTCATGTGTCTAGTGTCCTGTGTCTAGTGTCCTGTGTCTAGTGTCCTGTGTCCTGTGTCTAGTGTCCTGTGTCCTGTGTTTAGTGTCTAGTGGCTAGTGTCATGTGTCTAGTGTCCTGTGTCTAGTGTCCTGTGTCTAGTGTCCTGTGTCCTGTGTCTAGTGTCCTGTGTCCTGTGTCTAGTGTCTAGTGTCTAGTGTCCTGTGTCTAGTGTCTAGTGTCTAGTGTCTAGTGTCCTGTGTCTAGTGTCTAATGTCTAGTGTCTAGTGTCCTGTGTCTAGTGTCCTGTGTCTAGTGTCCTGTGTCTAGTGTCTAGTGTCTAGTGTCCTGTGTCTAGTGTCCTGTGTCTAGTGTCTAGTGTCCTGTGTCTAGTGTCCTGTGTCTAGTGTCTAGTG
This sequence comes from Notolepis coatsorum, assembly GCF_963971535.1. Taxonomy (NCBI): domain Eukaryota; kingdom Metazoa; phylum Chordata; class Actinopteri; order Aulopiformes; family Paralepididae; genus Notolepis; species Notolepis coatsorum. Next base: position 91,204,367 of record NC_140175.1, read on the forward strand.
TCTAGTGTCCTGTGTCTAGTGTCTAGTGTCTAGTGTCCTAGTGTCCTGTGTCTAGTGTCCTGTGTCTAGTGTCCTGTGTCTAGTGTCCTGTGTCTAGTGTCCTGTGTCTAGTGTCTAGTGTCTGTGTCTAGTGTCTAGTGTCCTGTGTCTAGTGTCTAGTGTCTAGTGTCCTGTGTCTAGTGTCCTGTGTCTAGGGTCATGTGTCCTGTGTCTAGTGTCCTGTGTCCTGTGTCTAAGTGTCTAGTGTCCTGTGTCTAGTGTCCTGTGTCTAGTGTCCTGTGTCCTGTGTCCTGTGTCTAGTGTCTAGTGTCCTGTGTCTAGTGTCCTGTGTCTAGTGTCCTGTGTCTAGTGTCCTGTGTCTAGTGTCCTGTGTCTAGTGTCCTGTGTCCTGTGTCCTGTGTCTAGTGTCCTGTGTCTAGTGTCCTGTGTCCTGTGTCTAGTGTCCTGTGTCCTGTGTCCTGTGTCTAGTGTCCCTGTGTCCTGTGTCTAGTGTCCTGTGTCCTGTGTCTAGTGTCTAGTGTCCTGTGTCTAGTGTCCTGTGTCTAGTGTCCTGTGTCTAGTGTCCTGTGTCTAGTGTCCTGTGTCCTGTGTCTAGTGTCCTGTGTCCTGTGTCCTGTGTCTAGTGTCCTGTGTCCTGTGTCTAGTGTCCTGTGTCTAGTGTCCTGTGTCTAGTGTCTAGTGTCCTGTGTCCTGTGTCTGTGTCTAGTGTCCTGTGTCTAGTGTCTAGTGTCCTGTGTCCTGTGTCCTGTGTCTAGTGTCCTGTGTCTAGTGTCTAGTGTCCTGTGTCTAGTGTCCTGTGTCTAGTGTCCTGTGTCTAGTGTCCTGTGTCTAGTGTCCTGTGTCTAGTGTCCTGTGTCTAGTGTCCTGTGTCCTGTGTCTAGTGTCCTGTGTCCTGTGTCCTGTGTCTAGTGTCCTGTGTCTAGTGTCTAGTGTCCTGTGTCCTGTGTCCTGTGTCTAGTGTCCTGTGTCCTGTGTCTAGTGTCTAGTGTCCTGTGTCTAGTGTCCTGTGTCTAGTGTCCTGTGTCTAGTGTCCTGTGTCTAGTGTCCTGTGTCTAGTGTCCTGTGTCCTGTGTCTAGTGTCCTGTGTCTAGTGTCTAGTGTCCTGTGTCTAGTGTCTAGTGTCCTGTGTCTAGTGTCCTGTGTCTAGTGTCCTGTGTCCTGTGTCTAGTGTCTAGTGTCTAGTGTCCTGTGTCTAGTGTCCTGTGTCCTGTGTCTAGTGTCCTGTGTCTAGTGTCCTGTGTCCTGTGTCTAGTGTCCTGTGTCTAGTGTCCTGTGTCTAGTGTCCTGTGTCCTGTGTCTAGTGTCTAGTGTCCTGTGTCTAGTGTCCTGTGTCTAGTGTCCTGTGTCTAGTGTCCTGTGTCTAGTGTCCTGTGTCTAGTGTCTAGTGTCCTGTGTCTAGTGTCCTGTGTCTAGTGTCCTGTGTCTAGTGTCCTGTGTCTAGTGTCCTGTGTCTAGTGTCCTGTGTCTAGTGTCCTGTGTCTAGTGTCTAGTGTCCTGTGTCTAGTGTCCTGTGTCCTGTGTCCTGTGTCTAGTGTCCTGTGTCCTGTGTCTAGTGTCCTGTGTCTAGTGTCCTGTGTCTAGTGTCCTGTGTCTAGTGTCCTGTGTCTAGTGTCCTGTGTCCTGTGTCTAGTGTCCTGTGTCCTGTGTCTAGTGTCCTGTGTCCTGTGTCTAGTGTCTAGTGTCCTGTGTCTAGTGTCCTGTGTCCTGTGTCTAGTGTCTAGTGTCCTGTGTCTAGTGTCCTGTGTCCTGTGTCTAGTGTCTAGTGTCCTGTGTCTAGTGTCCTGTGTCCTGTGTCTAGTGTCTAGTGTCCTGTGTCTAGTGTCCTGTGTCCTGTGTCTAGTGTCTAGTGTCCTGTGTCTAGTGTCCTGTGTCCTGTGTCTAGTGTCCTGTGTCTAGTGTCCTGTGTCTAGTGTCCTGTGTCTAGTGTCCTGTGTCTAGTGTCTAGTGTCCTGTGTCTAGTGTCCTGTGTCCTGTGTCCTGTGTCTAGTGTCCTGTGTCCTGTGTCTAGTGTCTAGTGTCCTGTGTCCTGTGTCTAGTGTCCTGTGTCCTGTGTCCTGTGTCTAGTGTCCTGTGTCCTGTGTCTAGTGTCCTGTGTCTAGTGTCTAGTGTCCTGTGTCTAGTGTCCTGTGTCTAGTGTCCTGTGTCTAGTGCCCTGTGTCCTGTGTCCTGTGTCCTGTGTCTAGTGTCCTGTGTCTAGTGTCCTGTGTCTAGTGTCCTGTGTCTAGTGTCCTGTGTCTAGTGTCCTGTGTCCTGTGTCTAGTGTCCTGTGTCTAGTGTCCTGTGTCTAGTGTCCTGTGTCTAGTGTCTAGTGTCCTGTGTCTAGTGTCCTGTGTCCTGTGTCCTGTGTCTAGTGTCTAGTGTCCTGTGTCTAGTGTCCTGTGTCTAGTGTCCTGTGTCTAGTGTCCTGTGTCTAGTGTCTAGTGTCCTGTGTCTAGTGTCCTGTGTCTAGTGTCCTGTGTCCTGTGTCTAGTGTCCTGTGTCTAGTGTCCTGTGTCTAGTGTCCTGTGTCCTGTGTCTAGTGTCCTGTGTCCTGTGTCTAGTGTCCTGTGTCTAGTGTCTAGTGTCCTGTGTCTAGTGTCCTGTGTCTAGTGTCCTGTGTCTAGTGTCCTGTGTCTCGTGTCCTGTGTCCTGTGTCTAGTGTCCTGTGTCTAGTGTCCTGTGTCCTGTGTCCTGTGTCTAGTGTCCTGTGTCTAGTGTCCTGTGTCTAGTGTCCTGTGTCCTGTGTCTAGTGTCCTGTGTCTAGTGTCTAGTGTCCTGTGTCCTGTGTCTAGTGTCCTGTGTCTAGTGTCCTGTGTCTAGTGTCTAGTGTCCTGTGTCTAGTGTCCTGTGTCTAGTGTCTAGTGTCTAGTGTCCTGTGTCTAGTGTCTTGTGTCTAGTGTCCTGTGTCCTGTGTCTAGTGTCCTGTGTCTAGTGTCCTGTGTCTAGTGTCTAGTGTCCTGTGTCCTGTGTCTAGTGTCTAGTGTCCTGTGTCTAGTGTCCTGTGTCCTGTGTCTAGTGTCTAGTGTCTAGTGTCCTGTGTCTAGTGTCCTGTGTCCTGTGTCTAGTGTCCTGTGTCCTGTGTCTAGTGTCCTGTGTCCTGTGTCTAGTGTCTAGTGTCCTGTGTCTAGTGTCCTGTGTCCTGTGTCTAGTGTCCTGTGTCTAGTGTCCTGTGTCCTGTGTCTAGTGTCCTGTGTCCTGTGTCTAGTGTCTTGTGTCCTGTGTCTAGTGTCTAGTGTCTAGTGTCTAGTGTCCTGTGTCTAGTGTCCTGTGTCTAGTGTCCTGTGTCTAGTGTCCTGTGTCCTGTGTCTAGTGTCCTGTGTCCTGTGTCTAGTGTCCTGTGTCTAGTGTCCTGTGTCTAGTGTCTAGTGTCTAGTGTCCTGTGTCCTGTGTCTAGTGTCCTGTGTCCTGTGTCTAGTGTCTAGTGTCTAGTGTCCTGTGTCTAGTGTCCTGTGTCTAGTGTCTAGTGTCTAGTGTCTAGTGTCCTGTGTCTAGTGTCCTGTGTCTAGTGTCTAGTGTCCTGTGTCTAGTGTCTAGTGTCTAGTGTCTAGTGTCTAGTGTCTAGTGTCCTGTGTCCTGTGTCTAGTGTCTAGTGTCTAGTGTCTAGTGTCCTGTGTCTAGTGTCTAGTGTCTAGTGTCTAGTGTCTAGTGTCTAGTGTCCTGTGTCTAGTGTCTAGTGTCCTGTGTCTAGTGTCTAGTGTCCTGTGTCTAGTGTCTAGTGTCCTGTGTCTAGTGTCTAGTGTCTAGTGTCCTGTGTCTAGTGTCTAGTGTCCTGTGTCTAGTGTCTAGTGTCCTGTGTCTAGTGTCTAGTGTCTAGTGTCTAGTGTCTAGTGTCCTGTGTCCTGTGTCCTGTGTCTAGTGGCTAGTGTCTAGTGTCTAGTGTCCTGTGTCTAGTGTCCTGTGTCTAGTGTCCTGTGTCCTGTGTCTAGTGTCCTGTGTCTAGTGTCCTGTGTCTAGTGTCCTGTGTCTAGTGTCCTGTGTCTAGTGTCTAGTGTCTAGTGTCTAGTGTCCTGTGTCTAGTGTCTAGTCTCTAGTGTCTAGTGTCTAGTGTCTAGTGTCTAGTGTCCTGTGTCTAGTGTCTAGTGTCCTGTGTCTAGTGTCTAGTGTCCTGTGTCTAGTGTCTAGTGTCCTGTGTCTAGTGTCTAGTGTCTAGTGTCCTGTGTCTAGTGTCTAGTGTCCTGTGTCTAGTGTCTAGTGTCCTGTGTCTAGTGTCTAGTGTCTAGTGTCTAGTGTCCTGTGTCCTGTGTCCTGTGTCTAGTGGCTAGTGTCTAGTGTCCTGTGTCTAGTGTCCTGTGTCTAGTGTCCTGTGTCTAGTGTCCTGTGTCTAGTGTCCTGTGTCCTGTGTCTAGTGTCCTGTGTCTAGTGTCCTGTGTCTAGTGTCCTGTGTCCTGTGTCCTGTGTCCTGTGTCCTGTGTCTAGTGTCCTGTGTCTAGTGTCCTGTGTCCTGTGTCTAGTGTCTAGTGTCCTGTGTCTAGTGTCCTGTGTCTAGTGTCTTGTGTCCTGTGTCTAGTGTCCTGTGTCCTGTGTCTAGTGTCTAGTGTCCTGTGTCTAGTGTCCTGTGTCTAGTGTCCTGTGTCTAGTGTCCTGTGTCTAGTGTCTAGTGTCTAGTGTCTAGTGTCCTGTGTCTAGTGTCCTGTGTCTAGTGTCTAGTGTCCTGTGTCTAGTGTCTAGTGTCTAGTGTCTAGTGTCTAGTGTCTAGTGTCCTGTGTCCTGTGTCTAGTGTCTAGTGTCTAGTGTCTAGTGTCTAGTGTCTAGTGTCTAGTGTCTAGTGTCTAGTGTCTAGTGTCCTGTGTCTAGTGTCTAGTGTCTAGTGTCCTGTGTCTAGTGTCTAGTGTCCTGTGTCTAGTGTCCTGTGTCTAGTGTCCTGTGTCTAGTGTCTAGTGTCTAGTGTCCTGTGTCTAGTGTCTAGTGTCCTGTGTCTAGTGTCCTGTGTCTAGTGTCCTGTGTCTAGTGTCTAGTGTCTAGTGTCCTGTGTCTAGTGTCCTGTGTCTAGTGTCTAGTGTCCTGTGTCTAGTGTCCTGTGTCTAGTGTCTAGTGTCTAGTGTCCTGTGTCTAGTGTCTAGTGTCTAGTGTCCTGTGTCTAGTGTCCTGTGTCTAGTGTCCTGTGTCTAGTGTCCTGTGTCTAGTGTCCTGTGTCTAGTGTCTAGTGTCCTGTGTCTAGTGTCTAGTGTCCTGTGTCTAGTGTCTAGTGTCCTGTGTCTAGTGTCTAGTGTCTAGTGTCCTGTGTCTAGTGTCCTGTGTCTAGTGTCATGTGTCCTGTGTCTAGTGTCCTGTGTCTAGTGTCTAGTGTCTAGTGTCCTGTGTCTAGTGTCTAGTGTCCTGTGTCTAGTGTCCTGTGTCTAGTGTCCTGTGTCTAGTGTCTAGTGTCTAGTGTCCTGTGTCTAGTGTCCTGTGTCTAGTGTCTAGTGTCCTGTGTCTAGTGTCCTGTGTCTAGTGTCTAGTGTCTAGTGTCCTGTGTCTAGTGTCTAGTGTCTAGTGTCCTGTGTCTAGTGTCCTGTGTCTAGTGTCCTGTGTCTAGTGTCCTGTGTCTAGTGTCCTGTGTCTAGTGTCTAGTGTCCTGTGTCTAGTGTCTAGTGTCCTGTGTCTAGTGTCTAGTGTCCTGTGTCTAGTGTCTAGTGTCTAGTGTCCTGTGTCTAGTGTCCTGTGTCTAGTGTCATGTGTCCTGTGTCTAGTGTCCTGTGTCCTGTGTCTAGTGTCTAGTGTCCTGTGTCTAGTGTCCTTGTGTCTAGTGTCCTGTGTCCTGTGTCCTGTGTCTAGTGTCTAGTGTCCTGTGTCTAGTGTCCTGTGTCTAGTGTCCTGTGTCTAGTGTCCTGTGTCTAGTGTCCTGTGTCTAGTGTCCTGTGTCCTGTGTCCTGTGTCTAGTGTCCTGTGTCTAGTGTCCTGTGTCCTGTGTCTAGTGTCCTGTGTCCTGTGTCCTGTGTCTAGTGTCCTGTGTCCTGTGTCTAGTGTCCTGTGTCCTGTGTCTAGTGTCTAGTGTCCTGTGTCTAGTGTCCTGTGTCTAGTGTCCTGTGTCTAGTGTCCTGTGTCTAGTGTCCTGTGTCCTGTGTCTAGTGTCCTGTGTCCTGTGTCCTGTGTCTAGTGTCCTGTGTCCTGTGTCTAGTGTCCTGTGTCTAGTGTCCTGTGTCTAGTGTCTAGTGTCCTGTGTCCTGTGTCCTGTGTCTAGTGTCCTGTGTCTAGTGTCTAGTGTCCTGTGTCCTGTGTCTAGTGTCCTGTGTCTAGTGTCTAGTGTCCTGTGTCTAGTGTCCTGTGTCTAGTGTCCTGTGTCTAGTGTCCTGTGTCTAGTGTCCTGTGTCTAGTGTCCTGTGTCTAGTGTCCTGTGTCCTGTGTCTAGTGTCCTGTGTCCTGTGTCCTGTGTCTAGTGTCCTGTGTCTAGTGTCTAGTGTCCTGTGTCCTGTGTCCTGTGTCTAGTGTCCTGTGTCCTGTGTCTAGTGTCTAGTGTCCTGTGTCTAGTGTCCTGTGTCTAGTGTCCTGTGTCTAGTGTCCTGTGTCTAGTGTCCTGTGTCCTGTGTCTAGTGTCCTGTGTCTAGTGTCTAGTGTCCTGTGTCTAGTGTCTAGTGTCCTGTGTCTAGTGTCCTGTGTCTAGTGTCCTGTGTCCTGTGTCTAGTGTCTAGTGTCTAGTGTCTAGTGTCCTGTGTCTAGTGTCCTGTGTCCTGTGTCTAGTGTCCTGTGTCTAGTGTCCTGTGTCCTGTGTCTAGTGTCCTGTGTCTAGTGTCCTGTGTCTAGTGTCCTGTGTCCTGTGTCTAGTGTCTAGTGTCCTGTGTCTAGTGTCCTGTGTCTAGTGTCCTGTGTCTAGTGTCCTGTGTCTAGTGTCCTGTGTCTAGTGTCTAGTGTCCTGTGTCTAGTGTCCTGTGTCTAGTGTCCTGTGTCTAGTGTCCTGTGTCTAGTGTCCTGTGTCTAGTGTCCTGTGTCTAGTGTCTAGTGTCCTGTGTCTAGTGTCCTGTGTCCTGTGTCTAGTGTCCTGTGTCCTGTGTCTAGTGTCCTGTGTCTAGTGTCCTGTGTCTAGTGTCCTGTGTCCTAGTGTCCTGTGTCTAGTGTCCTGTGTCCTGTGTCTAGTGTCCTGTGTCCTGTGTCTAGTGTCCTGTGTCCTGTGTCTAGTGTCTAGTGTCCTGTGTCTAGTGTCCTGTGTCCTAGTGTCTAGTGTCCTGTGTCTAGTGTCCTGTGTCCTGTGTCTAGTGTCTAGTGTCCTGTGTCTAGTGTCCTGTGTCCTGTGTCTAGTGTCCTAGTGTCCTGTGTCTAGTGTCCTGTGTCCTGTGTCTAGTGTCTAGTGTCCTGTGTCTAGTGTCCTGTGTCCTGTGTCTAGTGTCCTGTGTCTAGTGTCCTGTGTCTAGTGTCCTGTGTCTAGTGTCCTGTGTCTAGTGTCTAGTGTCCTGTGTCTAGTGTCCTGTGTCTAGTGTCCTGTGTCTAGTGTCCTGTGTCCTGTGTCCTGTGTCCTGTGTCTAGTGTCCTGTGTCTAGTGTCCTGTGTCTAGTGTCCTGTGTCTAGTGTCCTGTGTCTAGTGTCCTGTGTCTGTGTCTAGTGTCCTGTGTCTAGTGTCCTGTGTCTAGTGTCCTGTGTCTAGTGTCTAGTGTCCTGTGTCTAGTGTCCTGTGTCCTGTGTCCTGTGTCTAGTGTCTAGTGTCCTGTTTCTAGTGTCCTGTGTCTAGTGTCTAGTGTCCTGTGTCTAGTGTCTAGTGTCCTGTGTCTAGTGTCCTGTGTCTAGTGTCCTGTGTCCTGTGTCTAGTGTCCTGTGTCTAGTGTCCTGTGTCTAGTGTCCTGTGTCCTGTGTCTAGTGTCCTGTGTCCTGTGTCTAGTGTCCTGTGTCTAGTGTCTAGTGTCCTGTGTCTAGTGTCCTGTGTCTAGTGTCCTGTGTCTAGTGTCCTGTGTCTAGTGTCCTGTGTCCTGTGTCTAGTGTCCTGTGTCTAGTGTCCTGTGTCCTGTGTCCTGTGTCTAGTGTCCTGTGTCTAGTGTCCTGTGTCTAGTGTCCTGTGTCCTGTGTCTAGTGTCCTGTGTCTAGTGTCTAGTGTCCTGTGTCCTGTGTCTAGTGTCCTGTGTCTAGTGTCCTGTGTCTAGTGTCCTGTGTCTAGTGTCCTGTGTCTAGTGTCCTGTGTCTAGTGTCTGTGTCTAGTGTCCTGTGTCTAGTGTCCTGTGTCTAGTGTCCTGTGTCCTGTGTCTAGTGTCCTGTGTCTAGTGTCCTGTGTCTAGTGTCTAGTGTCCTGTGTCCTGTGTCTAGTGTCTAGTGTCCTGTGTCTAGTGTCCTGTGTCTAGTGTCTAGTGTCCTGTGTCCTGTGTCTAGTGTCCTGTGTCTAGTGTCCTGTGTCTAGTGTCTAGTGTCCTGTGTCTAGTGTCCTGTGTCTAGTGTCTAGTGTCCTAGTGTCCTGTGTCTAGTGTCCTGTGTCTAGTGTCCTGTGTCCTGTGTCTAGTGTCCTGTGTCTAGTGTCCTGTGTCTAGTGTCTAGTGTCCTGTGTCCTGTGTCTAGTGTCTAGTGTCCTGTGTCTAGTGTCCTGTGTCCTGTGTCTAGTGTCTAGTGTCTAGTGTCCTGTGTCTAGTGTCCTGTGTCCTGTGTCTAGTGTCCTGTGTCCTGTGTCTAGTGTCCTGTGTCCTGTGTCTAGTGTCTAGTGTCCTGTGTCCTGTGTCTAGTGTCCTGTGTCCTGTGTCTAGTGTCCTGTGTCTAGTGTCCTGTGTCTAGTGTCTAGTGTCCTGTGTCCTGTGTCCTGTGTCTAGTGTCCTGTGTCTAGTGTCTAGTGTCCTGTGTCCTGTGTCCTGTGTCTAGTGTCCTGTGTCTAGTGTCTAGTGTCCTGTGTCTAGTGTCCTGTGTCTAGTGTCCTGTGTCTAGTGTCCTGTGTCTAGTGTCCTGTGTCTAGTGTCCTGTGTCTAGTGTCCTGTGTCCTGTGTCTAGTGTCCTGTGTCCTGTGTCCTGTGTCTAGTGTCCTGTGTCTAGTGTCTAGTGTCCTGTGTCCTGTGTCCTGTGTCCTGTGTCCTGTGTCTAGTGTCCTGTGTCCTGTGTCTAGTGTCTAGTGTCCTGTGCCTAGTGTCCTGTGTCTAGTGTCCTGTGTCTAGTGTCCTGTGTCTAGTGTCCTGTGTCCTGTGTCTAGTGTCCTGTGTCTAGTGTCTAGTGTCCTGTGTCTAGTGTCTAGTGTCCTGTGTCTAGTGTCCTGTGTCTAGTGTCCTGTGTCCTGTGTCTAGTGTCTAGTGTCTAGTGTCTAGTGTCCTGTGTCTAGTGTCCTGTGTCCTGTGTCTAGTGTCCTGTGTCTAGTGTCCTGTGTCCTGTGTCTAGTGTCCTGTGTCTAGTGTCCTGTGTCTAGTGTCCTGTGTCCTGTGTCTAGTGTCTAGTGTCCTGTGTCTAGTGTCCTGTGTCTAGTGTCCTGTGTCTAGTGTCTAGTGTCTAGTGTCTAGTGTCCTGTGTCTAGTGTCCTGTGTCCTGTGTCCTGTGTCTAGTGTCCTGTGTCCTGTGTCTAGTGTCCTGTGTCTAGTGTCCTGTGTCTAGTGTCCTGTGTCCTGTGTCTAGTGTCTAGTGTCCTGTGTCTAGTGTCCTGTGTCTAGTGTCCTGTGTCTAGTGTCCTGTGTCTAGTGTCCTGTGTCTAGTGTCCTGTGTCTAGTGTCTAGTGTCCTGTGTCTAGTGTCCTGTGTCTAGTGTCCTGTGTCTAGTGTCCTGTGTCTAGTGTCCTGTGTCTAGTGTCCTGTGTCTAGTGTCCTGTGTCTAGTGTCTAGTGTCCTGTGTCTAGTGTCCTGTGTCCTGTGTCTAGTGTCCTGTGTCCTGTGTCTAGTGTCCTGTGTCTAGTGTCCTGTGTCTAGTGTCCTGTGTCTAGTGTCCTGTGTCTAGTGTCCTGTGTCCTGTGTCTAGTGTCCTGTGTCCTGTGTCTAGTGTCCTGTGTCCTGTGTCTAGTGTCTAGTGTCCTGTGTCTAGTGTCCTGTGTCCTGTGTCTAGTGTCTAGTGTCCTGTGTCTAGTGTCCTGTGTCCTGTGTCTAGTGTCTAGTGTCCTGTGTCTAGTGTCCTGTGTCCTGTGTCTAGTGTCTAGTGTCCTGTGTCTAGTGTCCTGTGTCCTGTGTCTAGTGTCTAGTGTCCTGTGTCTAGTGTCCTGTGTCCTGTGTCTAGTGTCCTGTGTCTAGTGTCCTGTGTCTAGTGTCCTGTGTCTAGTGTCCTGTGTCTAGTGTCTAGTGTCCTGTGTCTAGTGTCCTGTGTCTAGTGTCCTGTGTCTAGTGTCCTGTGTCCTGTGTCCTGTGTCCTGTGTCTAGTGTCCTGTGTCTAGTGTCCTGTGTCTAGTGTCCTGTGTCTAGTGTCCTGTGTCTAGTGTCCTGTGTCCTGTGTCTAGTGTCCTGTGTCTAGTGTCCTGTGTCTAGTGTCCTGTGTCTAGTGTCTAGTGTCCTGTGTCTAGTGTCCTGTGTCCTGTGTCCTGTGTCTAGTGTCTAGTGTCCTGTTCTAGTGTCCTGTGTCTAGTGTCCTGTGTCTAGTGTCCTGTGTCTAGTGTCTAGTGTCCTGTGTCTAGTGTCCTGTGTCTAGTGTCCTGTGTCCTGTGTCTAGTGTCCTGTGTCTAGTGTCCTGTGTCTAGTGTCCTGTGTCCTGTGTCTAGTGTCCTGTGTCCTGTGTCTAGTGTCCTGTGTCTAGTGTCTAGTGTCCTGTGTCTAGTGTCCTGTGTCTAGTGTCCTGTGTCTAGTGTCCTGTGTCTCGTGTCCTGTGTCCTGTGTCTAGTGTCCTGTGTCTAGTGTCCTGTGTCCTGTGTCCTGTGTCTAGTGTCCTGTGTCTAGTGTCCTGTGTCTAGTGTCCTGTGTCCTGTGTCTAGTGTCCTGTGTCTAGTGTCTAGTGTCCTGTGTCCTGTGTCTAGTGTCCTGTGTCTAGTGTCCTGTGTCTAGTGTCCTGTGTCTAGTGTCCTGTGTCTAGTGTCCTGTGTCTAGTGTCTAGTGTCTAGTGTCCTGTGTCTAGTGTCTTGTGTCTAGTGTCCTGTGTCCTGTGTCTAGTGTCCTGTGTCTAGTGTCCTGTGTCTAGTGTCTAGTGTCCTGTGTCCTGTGTCTAGTGTCTAGTGTCCTGTGTCTAGTGTCCTGTGTCCTGTGTCTAGTGTCTAGTGTCTAGTGTCCTGTGTCTAGTGTCCTGTGTCCTGTGTCTAGTGTCCTGTGTCCTGTGTCTAGTGTCCTGTGTCCTGTGTCTAGTGTCTAGTGTCCTGTGTCTAGTGTCTAGTGTCCTGTGTCTAGTGTCCTGTGTCCTGTGTCTAGTGTCCTGTGTCTAGTGTCCTGTGTCCTGTGTCTAGTGTCCTGTGTCCTGTGTCTAGTGTCCTTGTGTCCTGTGTCTAGTGTCTAGTGTCTAGTGTCTAGTGTCCTGTGTCTAGTGTCCTGTGTCTAGTGTCCTGTGTCTAGTGTCCTGTGTCCTGTGTCTAGTGTCCTGTGTCCTGTGTCTAGTGTCCTGTGTCTAGTGTCCTGTGTCTAGTGTCTAGTGTCCTGTGTCTAGTGTCCTGTGTCCTGTGTCTAGTGTCCTGTGTCCTGTGTCTAGTGTCTAGTGTCTAGTGTCCTGTGTCTAGTGTCCTGTGTCTAGTGTCTAGTGTCTAGTGTCTAGTGTCCTGTGTCTAGTGTCCTGTGTCTAGTGTCTAGTGTCCTGTGTCTAGTGTCCTAGTGTCTAGTGTCTAGTGTCTAGTGTCTAGTGTCTAGTGTCCTGTGTCTAGTGTCTAGTGTCTAGTGTCTAGTGTCCTGTGTCTAGTGTCTAGTGTCTAGTGTCTAGTGTCTAGTGTCTAGTGTCTAGTGTCTAGTGTCCTGTGTCTAGTGTCTAGTGTCCTGTGTCTAGTGTCTAGTGTCCTGTGTCTAGTGTCTAGTGTCCTGTGTCTAGTGTCTAGTGTCTAGTGTCCTGTGTCTAGTGTCTAGTGTCCTGTGTCTAGTGTCTAGTGTCCTGTGTCTAGTGTCTAGTGTCTAGTGTCTAGTGTCCTGTGTCCTGTGTCCTGTGTCCTGTGTCCTGTGTCTAGTGTCTAGTGTCTAGTGTCCTGTGTCTAGTGTCCTGTGTCTAGTGTCTAGTGTCCTGTGTCTAGTGTCCTGTGTCTAGTGTCTAGTGTCTAGTGTCCTGTGTCTAGTGTCTAGTGTCTAGTGTCCTGTGTCTAGTGTCCTGTGTCTAGTGTCCTGTGTCTAGTGTCCTGTGTCTAGTGTCTAGTGTCCTGTGTCTAGTGTCCTGTGTCTAGTGTCTAGTGTCCTGTGTCTAGTGTCTAGTGTCATGTGTCTAGTGTCTAGTGTCTAGTGTCTAGTGTCCTGTGTCTAGTGTCCTGTGTCTAGTGTCCTGTGTCTAGTGTCCTGTGTCCTGTGTCTAGTGTCTAGTGTCCTGTGTCTAGTGTCCTGTGTCTAGTGTCCTGTGTCCTGTGTCTAGTGTCTAGTGTCCTGTGTCTAGTGTCCTGTGTCTAGTGTCCTGTGTCCTGTGTCCTGTGTCTAGTGTCTAGTGTCCTGTGTCTAGTGTCCTGTGTCTAGTGTCCTGTGTCTAGTGTCCTGTGTCTAGTGTCCTGTGTCCTGTGTCTAGTGTCCTGTGTCCTGTGTCCTGTGTCTAGTGTCCTGTGTCTAGTGTCCTGTGTCCTGTGTCTAGTGTCCTGTGTCCTGTGTCCTGTGTCCTGTGTCTAGTGTCTAGTGTCCTGTGTCTAGTGTCCTGTGTCTAGTGTCTAGTGTCCTGTGTCTAGTGTCCTGTGTCTAGTGTCCTGTGTCCTGTGTCTAGTGTCCTGTGTCCTGTGTCTAGTGTCCTGTGTCTAGTGTCCTGTGTCTAGTGTCCTGTGTCTAGTGTCCTGTGTCTAGTGTCCTGTGTCCTGTGTCTAGTGTCCTGTGTCTAGTGTCCTGTGTCTAGTGTCCTGTGTCCTGTCTCCTGTGTCCTGTGTCCTGTGTCTAGTGTCCTGTGTCTAGTGTCCTGTGTCCTGTGTCTAGTGTCCTGTGTCTAGTGTCCTGTGTCTAGTGTCCTGTGTCTAGTGTCTAGTGTCCTGTGTCTAGTGTCTAGTGTCTAGTGTCTAGTGTCCTGTGTCTAGTGTCCTGTGTCTAGTGTCCTGTGTCTAGTGTCCTGTGTCCTGTGTCTAGTGTCCTGTGTCTAGTGTCCTGTGTCTAGTGTCCTGTGTCTAGTGTCCTGTGTCCTGTGTCTAGTGTCCTGTGTCCTGTGTCCTGTGTCTAGTGTCCTGTGTCTAGTGTCCTGTGTCTAGTGTCCTGTGTCTAGTGTCCTGTGTCTAGTGTCCTGTGTCCTGTGTCTAGTGTCCTGTGTCTAGTGTCCTGTGTCTAGTGTCCTGTGTCCTGTGTCCTGTGTCCTGTGTCCTGTGTCTAGTGTCCTGTGTCTAGTGTCCTGTGTCCTGTGTCTAGTGTCCTGTGTCTAGTGTCCTGTGTCTAGTGTCCTGTGTCTAGTGTCTAGTGTCATGTGTCTAGTGTCTAGTGTCTAGTGTCTAGTGTCCTGTGTCTAGTGTCCTGTGTCTAGTGTCCTGTGTCTAGTGTCCTGTGTCCTGTGTCTAGTGTCCTGTGTCTAGTGTCCTGTGTCTAGTGTCCTGTGTCTAGTGTCCTGTGTCCTGTGTCTAGTGTCTAGTGTCCTGTGTCTAGTGTCCTGTGTCTAGTGTCCTGTGTCTAGTGTCCTGTGTCTAGTGTCCTGTGTCCTGTGTCTAGTGTCCTGTGTCCTGTGTCCTGTGTCCTGTGTCTAGTGTCTAGTGTCCTGTGTCCTGTGTCTAGTGTCCTGTGTCCTGTGTCCTGTGTCTAGTGTCTAGTGTCCTGTGTCTAGTGTCCTGTGTCTAGTGTCCTGTGTCTAGTGTCCTGTGTCTAGTGGCCTGTGTCTAGTGTCCTGTGTCCTGTGTCTAGTGTCCTGTGTCCTGTGTCTAGTGTCCTGTGTCTAGTGTCCTGTGTCTAGTGTCCTGTGTCTAGTGTCCTGTGTCCTGTGTCTAGTGTCCTGTGTCTAGTGTCCTGTGTCCTGTGTCCTGTGTCCTGTGTCCTGTGTCTAGTGTCCTGTGTCTAGTGTCTAGTGTCCTGTGTCTAGTGTCTAGTGTCCTGTGTCTAGTGTCCTGTGTCTAGTGTCCTGTGTCCTGTGTCTAGTGTCCTGTGTCTAGTGTCCTGTGTCCTGTGTCTAGTGTCCTGTGTCTAGTGTCCTGTGTCTAGTGTCCTGTGTCTAGTGTCCTGTGTCCTGTGTCTAGTGTCCTGTGTCTAGTGTCCTGTGTCTAGTGTCCTGTGTCCTGTGTCTAGTGTCTAGTGTCCTGTGTCTAGTGTCCTGTGTCTAGTGTCCTGTGTCTAGTGTCCTGTGTCTAGTGTCCTGTGTCTAGTGTCTAGTGTCCTGTGTCCTGTGTCTAGTGTCCTGTGTCTAGTGTCCTGTGTCTAGTGTCCTGTGTCTAGTGTCTAGTGTCCTGTGTCTAGTGTCCTGTGTCTAGTGTCCTGTGTCCTGTGTCCTGTGTCTAGTGTCCTGTGTCTAGTGTCCTGTGTCTAGTGTCCTGTGTCCTGTGTCTAGTGTCCTGTGTCTAGTGTCCTGTGTCTAGTGTCTAGTGTCCTGTGTCTAGTGTCCTGTGTCCTGTGTCCTGTGTCTAGTGTCTAGTGTCCTGTGTCTAGTGTCCTGTGTCTAGTGTCCTGTGTCTAGTGTCCTGTGTCCTGTGTCTAGTGTCCTGTGTCTAGTGTCCTGTGTCTAGTGTCTGTGTCTAGTGTCCTGTGTCCTGTGTCTAGTGTACTGTGTCTAGTGTCTAGTGTCTAGTGTCCTGTGTCTAGTGTCCTGTGTCCTGTGTCTAGTGTCCTGTGTCTAGTGTCCTGTGTCCTGTGTCTAGTGTCCTGTGTCTAGTGTCCTGTGTCTAGTGTCCTGTGTCTAGTGTCCTGTGTCCTGTGTCTAGTGTCCTGTGTCTAGTGTCCTGTGTCTAGTGTCCTGTGTCCTGTGTCTAGTGTCTAGTGTCCTGTGTCTAGTGTCCTGTGTCTAGTGTCCTGTGTCTAGTGTCCTGTGTCTAGTGTCCTGTGTCTAGTGTCTAGTGTCCTGTGTCCTGTGTCCTAGTGTCCTGTGTCTAGTGTCCTGTGTCTAGTGTCCTGTGTCTAGTGTCCTAGTGTCCTGTGTCTAGTGTCCTGTGTCTAGTGTCCTGTGTCCTGTGTCCTGTGTCCTGTGTCCTGTGTCTAGTATCCTGTGTCTAGTGTCCTGTGTCTAGTGTCCTGTGTCCTGTGTCTAGTGTCCCTGTGTCTAGTGTCCTGTGTCTAGTGTCTAGTGTCCTGTGTCTAGTGTCCCTGTGTCCTGTGTCCTGTGTCTAGTGTCTAGTGTCCTGTGTCTAGTGTCCTGTGTCTAGTGTCCTGTGTCTAGTGTCCTGTGTCCTGTGTCTAGTGTCCTGTGTCTAGTGTCCTGTGTCTAGTGTCCTGTGTCTAGTGTCCTGTGTCTGTGTCTAGTGTACTGTGTCTAGTGTCTAGTGTCTAGTGTCCTGTGTCTATGTCCTGTGTCTAGTGTCCTGTGTCCTGTGTCCTGTGTCTAGTGTCTAGTGTCCTGTGTCTAGTGTCCTGTGTCTAGTGTCTTGTGTCCTGTGTCTAGTGTCCTGTGTCTAGTGTCCTGTGTCCTGTGTCTAGTGTCCTGTGTCCTGTCTCCTGTGTCTAGTGTCTAGTGTCCTGTGTCCTGTGTCTAGTGTCCTGTGTCCTGTGTCTAGTGTCCTGTGTCCTGTGTCTAGTGTCCTGTGTCTAGTGTCTAGTGTCTAGTGTCTAGTGTCCTGTGTCCTGTGTCTAGTGTCCTGTGTCTAGTGTCCTGTGTCTAGTGTCCTGTGTCCTGTGTCCTGTGTCTAGTGTCCTGTGTCTAGTGTCCTGTGTCTAGTGTCCTGTGTCCTGTGTCTAGTGTCCTGTGTCTAGTGTCCTGTGTCTAGTGTCTAGTGTCCTGTGTCTAGTGTCCTGTGTCCTGTGTCCTGTGTCCTAGTGTCTAGTGTCCTGTGTCTAGTGTCCTGTGTCTAGTGTCCTGTGTCTAGTGTCCTGTGTCCTGTGTCTAGTGTCCTGTGTCTAGTGTCCTGTGTCTAGTGTCCTGTGTCTAGTGTCCTGTGTCCTGTGTCTAGTGTACTGTGTCTAGTGTCCTAGTGTCTAGTGTCCTGTGTCTAGTGTCTAGTGTCCTGTGTCCTGTGTCCTGTGTCTAGTGTCTAGTGTCCTGTGTCTAGTGTCCTGTGTCTTCTGTGTCTAGTGCGCCCCCCCCAAAGTTAGTGTCCTGTGTCCCTGTGTCTAGTGTCCTGTGTCTAGTGTCCTGTGTCCTGTGTCTAGTGTCCTGTGTCTAGTGTCCTGTGTCCTGTGTCTAGTGTCCTGTGTCTAGTGTCCTGTGTCCTGTGTCTAGTGTCCTGTGTCTAGTGTCCTGTGTCCTGTGTCTAGTGTCCTGTGTCTAGTGTCTAGTGTCCTGTGTCTAGTGTCCTGTGTCTAGTGTCCTGTGTCTAGTGTCTAGTGTCTAGTGGTCCCTGTGTCTAGTGTCCTGTGTCTAGTGTCCTGTGTCTAGTGTCCTGTGTCCTGTGTCTAGTGTCCTGTGTCTAGTGTCCTGTGTCCTGTGTCTAGTGTCTGTGTCTAGTGTCCTGTGTCTAGTGTCCTGTGTCTAGTGTCCTGTGTCTAGTGTCCCTGTGTCTAGTGTCTAGTGTCCTGTGTCTAGTGTCTTGTGTCTAGTGTCCTGTGTCCTGTGTCTATGTCCTGTGTCTAGTGTCCTGTGTCTAGTGTCCTGTGTCTAGTGTCCTGTGTCCTGTGTCTAGTGTCTAGTGTCTAGTGTCCTGTGTCTAGTGTCTTGTGTCTAGTGTCCTGTGTCTAGTGTCCTGTGTCCTGTGTCTAGTGTCCTGTGTCTAGTGTCTAGTGTCTAGTGTCCTGTGTCCTGTGTCTAGTGTCCTGTGTCTAGTGTCTAGTGTCCTGTGTCTAGTGTCTAGTGTCCTGTGTCTAGTGTCTAGTGTCTAGTGTCCTGTGTCTAGTGTCTAGTGTCTAGTGTCCTGTGTCTAGTGTCCTAGTGTCTAGTGTCCTGTGTCTAGTGTCTAGTGTCTAGTGTCTAGTGTCCTGTGTCTAGTGTCTAGTGTCTAGTGTCCTGTGTCTAGTGTCCTGTGTCTAGTGTCCTGTGTCCTGTGTCTAGTGTCTAGTGTCCTGTGTCCTGTGTCTAGTGTCTAGTGTCCTGTGTCTAGTGTCTAGTGTCCTGTGTCTAGTGTCCTGTGTCCTGTGTCCTGTGTCTAGTGTCCTGTGTCTAGTGTCCTGTGTCCTGTGTCTAGTGTCTAGTGTCTAGTGTCCTGTGTCTAGTGTCCTGTGTCTAGTGTCCCTGTGTCCTGTGTCTAGTGTCTAGTGTCCTGTGTCTAGTGTCTAGTGTCCTGTGTCTAGTGTCCTGTGTCTGTGTCTAGTGTCCTGTGTCCTGTGTCTAGTGTCCTGTGTCCTAGTGTCTAGTGTCCTGTGTCTAGTGTCATGTGTCTAGTGTCTAGTGTCCTGTGTCCTAGTGTCTAGTGTCCTGTGTCCTGTGTCTAGTGTCCTGTGTCCTGTGTCTAGTGTCTAGTGTCTAGTGTCCTGTGTGCTGTGTCTAGTGTCCTGTGTCCTGTGTATAGTGTCCTGTGTCCTGTGTCTAGTGTCCTGTGTCTAGTGTCCTGTGTCCTGTGTCTGTGTCTAGTGTCCTGTGTCTAGTGTCCTGTGTCTAGTGTCCTGTGTCTAGTGTCCTGTGTCTAGTGTCCTGTGTCTAGTGTCCTGTGTCCTGTGTCCTGTGTCTAGTGTCTAGTGTCTAGTGTCTAGTGTCCTGTGTCTAGTGTCTAGTGTCCTGTGTCCTGTGTTTAGTGTCTAGTGTCTAGTGTCTAGTGTTTAGTGTCTAGTGTCTAATGTCTAGTGTCCTGTGTCCTGTGTCCTGTGTCTAGTGTCCTGTGTCCTGTGTTTAGTGTCTAGTGTCTAGTGTCTAGTGTCCTGTGTCCTAGTGTCCTGTGTCTAGTGTCTTGTGTCCTGTGGTCTAGTGTCCTAGTGTCCTAGTGTCTAGTGTCCTGTGTCTAGTGTCTAGTGTCTAGTGTCTAGTGTCCTGTGTCCTGTGTCCTGTGTCTAGTGTCCTGTGTCTTGTGTCTAGTGTCCTAGTGTCTAGTGTCCTGTCGTTTAGTGTCTAGTGTCTAGTGTCCTGTGTCCTGTGTCTAGTGTCTGTGTCTAGTGTCTAGTGGGTCCTAGTGTCCTGTGTCCTAGTGTCTAGTGTCTAGTGTCTAGTGTCCTGTGTCTAGTGTCCTGTGTCCTGTGTCTAGTGGTCTAGTGTCCTGTGTCTAGTGTCTAGTGTCCTGTGTCTAGTGTGTGTCCTGTGTCTAGTGTCCTGTGTGTGTCCTAGTGTCTAGTGTCCTGTGTCTAGTGTCCTGTGTCTAGTGTCTAGTGTCTAGTGTCCTGTGTCCTAGTGTCCTGTGTCTAGTGTCTAGTGTCCTGTGTCTAGTGTCCTGTGTCTAGTGTCTGGTCTAGTGTCCTAGTGTCTAGTGTCCTGTGTCTAGTGTCCTGTGTCTTGTGTCCTGTGTCTAGTGCCTGTGTCCTAGTGTCCTGTTAGTGTCTAGTGTCTAGTGTCCTGTGTCTATGTCTGTGTCTAGTGTCCTAGTGTCTAGTGTCCTGTGTCTGTGTCTAGTGTCTAGTGTCAGTGTCCTGTGTCTGTGTCCTGTGTCTAGTGTCCTGTGTCTAGTGTCTAGTGTCCTGTGTCTAGTGTCCTGTGTCTAGTGTCCTGTGTCTAGTGTCCTGTGTCTAGTGTCTGTGTCCTGTGTCTAGTGTCTAGTGTCCTGTGTCTAGTGTCTAGTGTCTAGTGTCCTGTGTCCTGTGTCAAGTGTCCTAGTGTCTAGTGTCCTGTGTCTAGTGTCCTGTGTCTAGTGTCCTGTGTCTAGTGTCCTGTGTCTAGTGTCCTGTGTCTAGTGTCCTGTGTCTAGTGTCTAGTGTCTAGTGTCCTGTGTCTAGTGTCCTGTGTCTGTGTCCTGTGTCTAGTGTCAAGTGTCCTGTGTCTAGTGTCCTGTGTCCTAGGTGTCCTGTGTCTAGTGTCCTGTGTCCTAGTGTCCTGTGTCCTGTGTCCTAGTGTCCTGTGTCTAGTGTCCTGTGTCTAGTGTCCTGTGTCTAGTGTCTAGTGTCCTGTGTCTAGTGTCCTGTGTCCTGTGTCTAGTGTCCTGTGTCTAGTGTCCTGTGTCTAGTGTCCTGTGTCTAGTGTCCTGTGTCTAGTGTCCTGTGTCTAGTGTCCTGTGTCTAGTGTCTAGTGTCCTGTGTCTAGTGTCCTGTGTCTAGTGTCCTGTGTCTAGTGTCATGTGTCTAGTGTCTAGTGTCCTGTGTCTAGTGTCTAGTGTCCTGTGTCTAGTGTCTAGTGTCCTGTGTCTAGTGTCCTGGTCTAGTGTCTGTGTCCTGTGTCTAGTGTCCTGTGTCTAGTGTCCTGTGTCTAGTGTCCTGTGTCTAGTGTCCTGTGTCTAGTGTCCTGTGTCCTGTGTCTAGTGTCTAGTGTCCTGTGTCTAGTGTCTAGTGTCCTGTGTCTAGTGTCCTGTGTCTAGTGTCTAGTGTCCTGTGTCTAGTGTCCTGTGTCTAGTGTCCTGTGTCTAGTGTCTAGTGTCTAGTGTCCTGTGTCTAGTGTCCTGTGTCTAGTGTCTAGTGTCCTGTGTCCTGTGTCTAGTGTCCTGTGTCTAGTGTCCTGTAGTGTCTAGTGTCCTGTGTCTAGTGTCTAGTGTCTAGTGTCCTGTGTCCTGTGTCCTAGTGTCCTGTGTCTAGTGTCCTAGTGTCCTGTGTCTGTGTCTAGTTGTCCTAGTGTCCTGTGTCTAGTGTCTAGTGTCCTGTGTCTAGTGTCTAGTGTCCTGTGTCTAGTGTCCTGTGTCTAGTGTCCTGTGTCTAGTGTCCTGTGTCTAGTGTCCTGTGTCCTGTGTCTAGTGTCTAGTGTCCTGTGTCTAGTGTCCTGTGTCTAGTGTCCTGTGTCTAGTGTCCTGTGTCTAGTGTCTAGTGTCCTGTGTCTAGTGTCCTGTGTCTAGTGTCCTGTGTCTAGTGTCTAGTGTCCTGTTGTCCTGTGTCTAGTGTCCTGTGTCTAGTGTCCTGTGTCTAGTGTCTGTGTCCTGTGTCTAGTGTCTAGTGTCTAGTGTCTAGTGTCCTGTGTCTAGTGTCCTGTGTCTAGTGTCCTGTGTCCTAGTGTCTAGTGTCCTGTGTCTAGTGTCCTGTGTCTAGTGTCTAGTGTCTAGTGTCTAGTGTCTAGTGTCCTGTGTCTAGTGTCCTGTGTCTAGTGTCCTAGTGTCTAGTGTCCTGTGTCCTGTGTCTAGTGTCCTGTGTCCTAGTGTCTAGTGTCCTGTGTCCTGTGTCTAGTGTCCTAGTGTCTAGTGTCCTGTGTCTAGTGTCCTGTGTCTAGTGTCCTGTGTCTAGTGTCTAGTGTCTGTGTCCTGTGTCTAGTGTCTGTGTCTAGTGTCCTGTGTCCTGTGTCTAGTGTCCTTCTAGTGTCCTGTGTCTAGTGTCCTGTGTCTAGTGTCTAGTGGTCCTGTGTCTAGTGTCTGTGTCCTGTGTCTAGTGTCCTGTGTCCTTGTGTCTAGTGTCCTGTGTCTAGTGTCTAGTGTCTAGTGTCCTGTGTCTAGTGTCCTAGTGTCCTGTGTCTAGTGTCTGGTCTGTGTCCTGTGTCTAGTGTCTAGTGTCTAGTGTCCTGTGTCTAGTGTCCTGTGTCTAGTGTCTAGTGTCCTGTGTCTAGTGTCTAGTGTCTAGTGTCTAGTGTCTAGTGTCCTGTGTCTAGGTGTCCTGTGTCTAGTGTCTAGTGTCTGTGTCCTGTGTCTAGTGTCTAGTGTCCTGTGTCTAGTGTCCTGTGTCCTGTGTCTAGTGTCCTGTGTCTAGTGTCCTGTGTCTAGTGTCTAGTGTCCTGTGTCTAGTGTCTGTGTCCTGTGTCTAGTGTCCTGTGTCCTGTGTCTAGTGTCTAGTGTCCTGTGTCTAGTGTCTAGTGTCCTGTGTCTAGTGTCTAGTGTCTGTGTCTAGTGTCCTGTGTCTAGTGTCCTAGTGTCCTGTGTCTAGTGTCCTGTGTCTAGTGTCCTGTGTCTAGTGTCTGTGTCTAGTGGTCCTGTGTCTAGTGTCCTAGTGTCTAGTGTCCTGTGTCTAGTGTCCTAGTGTCTAGTGTCCTGGGTCTGTGTCTAGTGTCCTGTGTCCTGTGTCTAGTGTCCTGTGTCTAGTGTCCTGGTCTAGTGTCTAGTGTCCTGTGTCTAGTGTCTGTGTCCTGTGTCTAGTGTCCTGTGTCTGTGTCTAGTGACTAGTGTCCTGTGTCTAGTGTCCTGTGTCCTGTGTCTAGTGTCTTAGTGTCCTGTGTCTAGTGTCCTGTGTCTAGTGTCTCTGTGTCCTAGTGTCCTGTGTCTAGTGTCCTTGTGTCTGTGTCTAGTTTGTCCTAGTGTCCTGTGTTGTCCTGTGTGCCTGTGTCTATGTGGTCTAGTGTCCTATGTCTAGTGTCCTGTGTCCCTGTGTCTAGTGTCTAGTGTCTTTCTGTCTAGTGTCCTGTGTCTAGTGTCTTAGTGTCCTGTGTCTAGTGTCCTGTGTCTAGTGTTCTATGTCTAGTGGTCCTGTGTCTTCTAGTGCCTGTGTCTAGTGTCCTGTGTCAGTGTCCTGTGTCTAGTGTCCTGTTGTCTACTGTCCATGTGGCCTGTGTTCTAGTGTCCTGGGGCCCTGTGTCTAGTGTCCTGTGTCTAGTGTCCTGTGTCTTGTGTCCTGT
>NC_140175.1:91226061-91238561 GCF_963971535.1 Notolepis coatsorum
GGGGGAAAAAGAGGGGAAGAAAGAGAAAAAAGAGAGTGAGCTGTGCCAGAGCGTGTAACCTCGCAGTCCGTGGCAGGGTCTCAGGCTCTCGCTGCTGTTGCGTCATCGCGCGGCTCCCACCTCTGTCAGTCTGCTGCCTCGAAACACAGAGGCTGTAAAACACCCCCACAGTACGTACACTGAACTCACCCCAGCAGGGTGAGAGAGGCTGTAAAACACCCCCACAGTACGTACACTGAACTCACCCCAGCAGGGTGAGAGAGGCTGTAAAACACCCCCACAGTACGTACACTGAACTCACCCCAGCAGGGTGAGAGAGGCTGTAAAACACCCCCACAGTACGTACACTGAACTCACCCCAGCAGGGTGAGAGAGGCTGTAAAACACCCCAACAGTACATACTAGGCTTCGGAGGCCCGACTCTCGGACCATCCCAAAGGAAGTTATGCCGTCTTCTGACCGACGAGTCACTATAGCATAACGTTTATAGTAATAATAAATATGGTAAAGAGTTGACGTTGATAGCGGGTAAAGAGTTGACGTTGATAGCGAAAGTAATTCAATAGTGAGTAATTGTTTGTGTGCTAGCCTGCAGCTACCACCAGTAGCTCTATAGGTCACTCTGTTGACATTTGGCATGGAGGTCAGGACTGTTGTGTGTGTGTGCGTGTGTGTGTGTGTGTGTGTGTGTGTGTGTGTGTGTATCTGTGTGTGTCTGTGTGTGTGTGTGTGTGGTGTGTGTGTATCTGTGTGTGTCTGTGTGTGTGTGTTCATGCCAATTGGCCAAAAGGGGGCGTGGCAACTGGAGTCACCTATCGCAAAAAGGTCTCAGCTATTTGTGCTTGTTTTGTATTAGACATTTTTAAACAGTGGAGAAGTTACTAGCCCTCTCCCCACAAACGGAAATAACTAACCATTTGAAAAAGTGTGCTGAAGTGAGAATGTACCTCTAACCCTTTCACTACCACACTACCAAAGGGTTAACCCTTTCACTACCACACTACCAAAGGGTTAACCCTTTCACTGCGACAATACAGAAGCTTAACCCTTTCACTGCCACACGACAACGGGTTAACCCTTTCACTACCACACTACAGACGGTTAACCATCTGTAGTCTGTAGTGAACGGGTTAACCTTCTGTAGTGTCGTAGTGAAAGGGCTAACGTGTTCTCTGCTAGTTGCTGTATAGGAGACAAAAAGACAAGGTTCTGTCAAAGTGCCACCTGGGCTCAGCGGATTGAGTGATGGGGGCTGATTGTGTTTATGTTTTGATGGATAATGTCCTGTTTTCCATCCTGGAGCGAGTAATCCAGCTTGTGTTTGTCTTTGGGGACCCTCTCTCTCTCTCTCTCTCTCTCTCTCTCTCTCTCTCTCTCTCTCTTCTCTCTCTCTCTCTCTCTCTCTCTCTCTCCCCCTCTCTCTCCCCTCTCTCTCCCCTCTCTCCCCCCCCCTCTCTCTCCCCCCTCTCTCTCCCCCCCTCTTTCCCCCCCTCTCTCTCCCCCCCTCTCTCCCCCCCTCTCCCCCCCCCCCCTCTCTCTCTCTCCCCGTCCTGCTGTCTGTCAGGCATCAGTGCTAACATCATGTTGCCGTTCCCTATAGATCCCCTCCAGATGTGGCAGCAACACTGTTGCCTCTCGGTGAAGCAGCGCTCTTGTGTGTGTACCACTCGCAGGAAAATCAACTGTTATGCATTCTATGTGTTTTCTTGCTATCCTGCCGGATTCTTCGCTGATTGATTGGACTTGCCCGGCCCAATGGTGTCATCGGAGCCGTGTGTTCACACAGCCATTAATCAAGATGGCCAGATGTTTCGCGAAACTGCACTGGAACCTGCATTGTTTTCGCACCAGGCCAATGGCTTAATGGCCTTCGACCTATTTAATGGTGTAGTAGAGAACCAACGTATGTAAATCGGATGATCTGATATATTGCGATTTCTGTTGGACAGCCTCGCCGCTGGCAGGGGAACAATAGTCAAAATATTCCAAAGTTGAACGTATTCATGCTGCAGCTATGCAACCTTAAAAAAAAGAAGAAGAAAAAAAAACACAGGAAAATCCTCCACAGTGACTGTTTTGCATTAGGCTAATAAAGAGGACTGCAGGAACCCACGTTTGATCAATAGTTGCCAGGCAAGCTGCCAAACCGTGTCATTAACCTCATATTAATCCTGGCAGCGGCCACTGGGCCACAATGTGATCGGGGTGGTTTCTAGAGGAGTGTTTACCAAAACAAGACTTCCAGCTCTGCTTTAGCGGTTTCAACGGAGCAATCCGGTGACGTAGGAAACCACCGCATATCATTGGCTCGGTGAAGCGTGTAAGAAATGTGAAGTCACACAAGTACGCCGTCGTGTAGTTGGAGGCTCTCGCCGGGGGTTTGTCTTGTTTGCCTCGGTTTTTCCAAATGTATAACTGTAACATTTGGGGTTTGCTCTCCTCAGGTAGCAAACCTCTACCTGGTGGGTAATTGCCCTGTCTACCTGTCCTAATTACACTCATTTGTACCTGGTGTGACTCGTTAAATGTCTCTTTATGTTCTCTTCCGTGTCACACAAACACCATCAGTCGATCACTGAAACTGTCCGTGAGTATACCTACATGTTTAGTCGCTCCTTGCCACGGAGGATAGGTTTGTTCGCAATGTTTTGAATCACCGTGCCACTTTGATTGCATTTCTATGTTAAAGGATTATTCTTATCCTATGTATATGCAGCACCGTCGTTTGACGGAGTTCCTATTTAGTGTGTTTTGGAGATCTTGCTTTCTCCCCTTTGTTTTCCCCATTATTGTGATGAATACCTATGTATTGTGAAATAGATTTAGCATGTTTTGGAGACGGAGATGTCTCCCCTTTTGTTTATCACCATCGTGTGCGTGTACATTCAGCTACTCTAATTAAACATTGTTACGACTGCTTTGATGCATTTTGCACATCAGAGTTTCAATGTGCAAACCCCAATTTTGGGTTCAAAATGCAATATAGCATGCAACATTTAATACCAGTGTCAAATCAGAGAATAGTATATGCAAAAGCTTATAATAGCATTAGATTAGATTAGACATTAGATATTTCAAACAATTGAAAGTGAACAACTGAACCAAATTAGATTATATGTCCTGCAAAAGTGTATCATAGTGTCAGAACAGTGGATATGTTCATCGTTGAAGTTTAATTATTGGTGCACTTTTCAAATACAAAGGTCATTATCAAATAATGTGGTCAAACACAATATACTTGTTACCAAAATAGACTATACAATGGTAATTTCCTCATAACCCCTGTGATAGACTGCAGTATTAGTGCTTGTGTCTTTATGAAAGACTGATTACAGTATTTCAAGTTGAATCATTACAGTAAAGAAAAATACATACAGTTATGCTCTGTACTGTACAGTAAAAATAAAAACAGTTACAGTAAACAAACTATTGTAAAGAACAGTAAAAAATGGTTACTTGGTGCTTTTTCAATGTTCACCCAATAGTTGTGAGGCTGATTGACTGGATATTTTCGAAGACTCCGTTATCAGCTATTACAGTAATACAGAATGCTATACTGCTCATTTTGGGTTCAAAATGTAATACATCATGCAAAATTACCATAAAATACCAGTGTCAATTCAGAGAATAGATTATGCAAAAGTGTACAGTATCACAGCACCACAACAGTGGATATGTGCATCGTTGAAGTTT
This sequence comes from Notolepis coatsorum, assembly GCF_963971535.1. NCBI lineage: Eukaryota > Metazoa > Chordata > Actinopteri > Aulopiformes > Paralepididae > Notolepis > Notolepis coatsorum. The sequence continues at coordinate 91,229,755 of NC_140175.1, forward strand.
ACTTATTGGTGCATTTTCAAATACAACGGCCATTATCAAATACAGTAATGCGGTCAAACACAGAATACTTGTTACCAAAAGAGACGCAATGGTAATTTGTTTCCTCATACAGTAACCCCTGTGATAGACTGCAGTATAGTGCTTGTGTTTTTATGAAAGATTATTTGAAGTTTAATCATTACAGTAAAGAAAAATACATACAGTAAAGCTCTGTATTTTACAGTAAAAACAAAAACAGTTACAGTAAACAAACTATTGTTAAAAAAAATCTGCATTTGGCCAAAGAATTTCATCGACGTCACATTCAAGTGCCCTCTCCTGCTGCACGTCCTCAACTTGGTGGTGCTTGTTCAGTTCTAATGTACAGTAAAGATAACAATTACAAAAAGAATTCACACCCACACCTTTAGTATTTATGAAATATACTGTAACAACAATATCAATTTCACAATTACTGTAATTTCAATATACAGTTACTGTACAGTAAATTACACATATTGACTCACCGATTATCTCTCTTACTGTAAACAAATCGTATAATGGATGCCACCGTTGACCTGTTCAGGTTTGGCTGCACCACCCTGCCAGCTTCAGCCAGTGTTAGACCTCGGTTTACTGTATTACGTGGTCAACAATTGTGGTTATAATTTCATTTGAGGCAGATGTTCTTCTGCCTCCTTGGCCATTTCCACGACCCTGTCTTTCATTGCCAACCTCAGCTGCACCAACTTGCTCCATATTGTCAAGTCAAGTCAAGAGTTTTTATTTGTCACGGCATACAAGTATACAATGAAATGCGGGTGGTCTTGCCCGCAACGATGTGCAATACAGTGGTACAACATATAATAGAATCCAATAAAAACAACATTGTGCAATAAACAGGTAACAGGTAACATGGTGTGACATCTCGGTATCTGTACATAGTTATTTACAGAGCATATAGGACATGCTAGGTAGCTTTGGTAGTGCAATACACTGTTCCTGTTATTCTAATTTAAAGTGTCCTTTCCTTTTGGCCATAAGTGGGTGTGTGCGGCATGAGTGTGTGCCCGCTCATGTTAAAGTGTTAAAGTGGCTGCTAGTGTGTGAGCGTGCACAGCGTGCGTGTCGTGTGTGTGCTCATGTGTGCTTGTGTGTGGATAGTTCAGTGTTCTGTGGCACTCAATGTTCATTGTTCAAGGCTCTGATGGCCTGGGGGAAGAAGCTGAGCCTAAGCCTCTCTGTCCTAGTAGCTGCGGTTCGCAGGCGTCTGCCTGACCTCAGCAGCTCATTGAAACTCTGATGTTCAAAATGCATCAAAGCAGTCATAAAAAACTGTAAAGACGTAGTGCTGTATTAGAAAATCAACATCTGTTTCTCATCGTCTCTGTTCTGCACTGCACCTGGGTCCAACACACCTACCAAACCGTAACATATAACCGTAGTAAGATCTTTAATTTTTTATTATTATTTTTCTTTATTGGAACATAGATTATCTTAAATCCTCAGGTGCTTTTGGGGAAACCTTGACTGATTAGGCTTACGTTGGAAAACGACATCCCCGACAGTGGGGTATGTTGCGTTGCGGTTCACGCATTGTGCTCTTCGCCCAATTAGCACTCACAGGGGGGCGGGATTGTAGTCGGAAAATCCCATAATCCAATATTGCAAAGTGAAACGTAAAACCGGTCAATCAAGGCATCTGAGCGGCAACACACTGAGTCTCTCCCCACGTTCACTCAGCGATGCGACGGACACATAACTATCAACAGTGCATTCCATATCACCAGCACGTGCAACTCTCTTACCACCTCTGTCCCTAATAGTCGCTCACCCCCCAAATAGGAGACATGTGTCAAAATGTTCCTCTCCTAATTGACCCCTAATCTCATTTGCCGAGTACACACAGAGTTCTGCGGGACCCGTCTCTCTTGAGGGTGTCATGTTTTCTCACTTCATTCAGCGTGATTCCGAGGGGTGAGTCTCAATAGTCTTTTTTGTGGTGCCTTGGTGCCTCCTGCCTTGAAAAAGATTCAAGATTCAAGAGTTTTATTTGTCACATACATACATACATACACAAGACATGCAAACATACAAAAAGCATCTAAAGGAGACAGTCCATGGGTCATTCACACGGTGACCATTTTGCCCTTGTGTCGTGCTCAGGTTGGGATCCCTTTCACGGAAAATGGAATAGGAAAGAAGGTTTGTCCTTTTACCCGTCTTTTGACGCTATTTTCTCTCCACAAAACATTCCTTGAGGTCCTGTGCAGCTCAAGGGGTGAAGTGCTACTAACACTGGGGTTTCATTCCCACAGTCGGCCAGTCGTACTTCAAATGTATGCTTTTTATGTGCTTAGGATGAAAAGCTTCCATCAAACTGCATATGCTATGTTGTGTACATTTTGAAAGGGAGACGGTGAAGAGACAAGGGCAGACTGCTAAGCAGGAAGGATGAAAGGGTGACAGAGAGGAGAGGAATTCCAAACAGAGACTTGTGAGCAGAGGTGTTCTGAGATAGACAGGGCTGAGGGAAGGTTACTGTCAAAACATTATCCGTAACAGATTTCTGATAAACGGCCGATAAATTGTATTTCAGAAATGCAATCCACCGCAGTGCTCAATCTGGGTGACATGATCGGATTACTTTCAGTTACTTTTGGTTTGCTTCACTCTCCAGAATCCATATAATCTGATGTAAAACAAACAATAAATCCCAGCTTTCAGTAATTTCAGTGGCGTGGTGTCTATGATCTCAGTCTACACGCTTTCTCCAAAAGTATCTGTAATCCGATTACTGTCGTCCTGGTTCATAATGTAATCTATTACTCTCCCTCCCTGGCTATAAGGACAAGCCTTTTGAGGAGGCATGACAGTATGGAGACTGAGCCATGGACACTATATAGAGCCATAGGGGAGTTCACACCAATCCTCATTATTGGCTGATTAGGATGTATGATGACCCCTGACCTCTTCGTATTTAAACCATGTGTGGCTGATAGAACACACTAATACAAAGCAGGACAGTTTTCATTTCAGCTCTCTCTCTCCCTCTCACTCTCTTTCTGTCTCTCTCTCTCTCCACCTCGCTCTATCTATCTCATGCTTTACCCATCTCTCTCTTTCTCTGTCTCCCCCCCTATCTCTCACTCTCCCCCCCACTCTCTCTCTCTCGCTCTCTCTCCACCTCTCTCTATCTATCTCTTGCTTTACCCATCTCTCTCTTTCTCTCTCCCCCTCTCTCTCTCTCCACCTCTCTCTATCTATCTCATGCTTTACCCATCTCTCTCTTTCTCTTTCTCCCCCCTCTCTCTCTATCTCTCTCTCCCCCTCTCTCCTCCTTGTCATCTTGCTTTAAAGGTGTTGCCAGAATGACTTCTATGACAATAATTTCTCCACGAAAGGCATACAGCATTTCTAGATGTTTATTTCATTTTTCTGTATCTCTTTTATTTTTACTCAATGATTTAGTAAGCCTGTCATAGGGTGGATAGAGTCATATGGATGTGATATGACGGTTATATAATCTCAGACATCAGATAATCATTTAAACTAATAATTTTAACTCAATTCCATTGATCAAATAGTTTTGGTTGAGCTACAGCTAATATAAACCATACTGCAAGGATGCATAGAAAAACATTCAGCAAAAACATAATGTGAACTTCGCTCAAAAACAATTTTCGCTGATACGATATGAGTCAATTTGGCGAGCCAACAGCACAAATCTCTTAATCTCCATACAACTGTTTCTTGTTGGCTGATCCCCACAGGACTAGAATGTGTTAACAAGAAGAAAAGAAAAAAAAAGCTAGTTTGATTTTTGTGGGATTCTTCTCGTGACAAAGAAGCCAAAATAATTAGCAATTAGGGTTAAACTTGTGTCTAAGCGGTGGAGGGATATATCTAATGTGTAACTGGTGGAGGAATATGACTAATGTCATGCATGTACTGTAGTTAAACAAAGCAGAGAAGAAAGACGTAGAAACAGCTAATGTGAGTTGGATGGATCCACACTTTTTCTCTCATGCAAACTTGAGGCGCTGGCTCTGACTGTCGCCTGCATCTCTGACGTCAATGCTTAGCAAACCATTAAGAAGAATGTTGGCAACACTCAGATCTGGCTACAATTAGGACCTCTGTCACTCTCGGGTCTGGGAGGGAGATAGAGAGAGAGAGACGGAGGCCTATCTGTTCAATATCTCCTGGTACATTCATGCATTCATAGCCATCGTCATTAGGTGTTAGTCTCCCATATCTCTGTAACTTTGTATGATCGACAAAATAACCACAGATATTACAGTAAGCTTTCTTATACTGCGGCACGGTGGTGTAGTGGTTAACACTGTCGCCTCACAGCTAGAAGGTCCAGGGTTCGATTCCTGTTTGGGGACCAGGTGGGGTATCTCCTGGGCGTTTCTGTGTGGAGTTTGCATGTTCTCCCCGTGCTCGCAAGGGTTTCCCCTCCCGATAAGATAAACCCAATGGAAAAACATGCACAACAGATCGCTAACACTGTCGCGTTCCCTGATGAAGACGGACAGGAACACTTAGATTGGTCCCCGGGGCCAATAAGTAGAGGCAGAGAGGGTTGTTTACTCGTTAACGGTGGTTCTCTTTATTTGTAGAACGGTACACCTAGAGTAATAGCGACAGATAGTAACACTGACGCAGGGCGTCTAGGAGAGAAGATAATAATGATAACAATAAAGACAGCAACGTCCAGTGTCTGCGGTACCGCCGTGTACTCTGCAGGAGAATGAGAAGATCCGACAACTGGAAGTAGAGAGACAGGGGTTTAAGTACGACCGCGTTCCAACGTGACAACCAATCAGGAGACCCAAACAATAAGTGACAAGTGACAGGGAGATAAGTGACAGGGAAGCCCAGTGACAGGTGTCAGAATGGTGGGTGGTTCTCAGGCGGGGCCAGAGAACCCAAGCGTTACACAATACATGTAAAATCCGGAAGAAAGTATGTTATATTGAGAATGGATCTCAAACCCTGCCCTTTCTTGATCCTCCAATCACAACTGTTGCTTTCTTCGGTTTGTCTTGTGATTGGAGGATCAATAAAAGAGGGAGGGGTTTGATATGGGTCAATTGTCCTTGAAGGTTGGATTGAAACGTGGCCAGTGACAACAAAGTGTCAGTTATTATTTTATGTTACCACAAAAGCAGTCTTGAAAATATAAACTATGTCTAAATATAAACGATACAACTTACATCAGTTAATTCTTCTTGTAACACAATCTAGAAACATGATATAAATGCAGCTGACAAGGGCAACATAAAAATCCCCCCTCCCCAGACTGTCTGTACAAGTAATCCAATCATAAAATAATCCATTGATGATATGAAATAAAGGTTTTAGGATCCTCTTTTCCCCAGGGATAAATACGGATAAAAAAGGCTGACGTCTGCCAAGGTTGAACAATTCCTGCACTTACTCACCACATTATGTTCACACTCCACATTTTACAGTGTGGACGACAGAAACGAGATTGTCTATATTACAGTCCGCTTAACAGGTGGGGGCCCTATATGGGCCGTCACGCACATTGCGAGCACTCACGGCACTTTGCGAGCGTCTAGCGTCTTGAGGCTGCATTTTCCGCCGACAGACCCAGGCTGTAAATGTATGTTTTGTGCATGAACAATAGTAATATTACCTTGTATTTGGTTTGTTGTAGCATAAAATGTGTTAACAAGTCACATCCTGTTTGCCATGCATTCTTCTGAAATGTGATTGTGGGTAATACAGTTTGTCTTATCTACTTTCTAAATAACACATATTGATACAGTTAGAAGGATATCAAAAGGGGACTTTGAACCTACTGTCTACAACTGCCCTACACTGTAATCATAGTAATCATAATAATGACAATTACCTACCTCATAGTCATACTATAGTCTACCCATATAATTCTGTATTATAGCATGTACAATAGTGCTGCGTATACTGTATATATACATTTATATATTTATATTTACTGCATATATATTATAATGATAGCATGTACAATAATGCTGTATATACCATATATATATATTATATATATCCACATCTGTCTGTACATACCTGTATTGTCACAGTTCCTACCTGGCTACTCCCTCCCTGTCTCTCTCTCTCTCGTTCGCTCGTTAAGTCAGGTGCAGAGTGCAGTCAGCGGAGCAGCTGATTGACGTCTGTGGGCCAATTACGTCAGTGATATAACCCCGCCCCAGATGTCATGAGGCCAGGGCCGGACTGGGGAAATAATTCATACCGGGAGATATAGCGCGAAATATAGCCCCAATCCGGCCACTTTTTAAGCGGGGGGTCTGGGGGTCCCCCACCAGGAAATTTTTTGTTACAAAGACTTAATTTCCTGCATTCTGGTGAATTTTAGTGCATGTGAATCACAAACTAATGAGCCAACAATTGCTTAGTACAATGTACTGTTATGGACCTCAAATAAAACGGTTGTGGCACTAGCAATGCTACTCTCCACCTTAAAAAAGAAAAAAGCAAGAGCACAACATATTTTTCTATTTACTATTATAATACAGTTAACCACTCTCTCCTGTAAGGGCCTTTCTTTTTCTTTGTTTTATCCCTCTCTCCTCCACCCTTTCTCTTTCTTCCACTGTCCATCTTGACATCAACGTTAATTGACTTTCGCTCTACTGTATCTCTCCCGAGTCCCTCACTACCTGGCTCACTGCCTGGCTGTTATTCTGCATCTGAGTGCCGTCTGCCATTCCATTTGCCGCCTCCGCTGTCAATCAGTTGTATCGCCTGGTCCCGCCTCCACCAATCACAAGCGGCAGCACGGCTCCATTGTGTGTGTGTGTGTCCGCGTGAGGGAGAGAGTCAGATAGTCCTCCAACTCTGTCGCAGACAGTGAAATCCTGGTTGTTCCCCACCCACCTAGGTTATCTAACTATCGCGCCGCCGCGCCGCCGCCACAACTAGAAACAATGGCCTGGCAAAAGATTTTTTTTTTTTTTTTTTTTTTTTTTTTATATATATTTTTTTTAATCTGTGCAAGCCAGGCCACCGGGAAAACTCCCGGTGCTCCCGATGGCCAGTCCGGGCCTGCATGAGGCTGCCAGATCGTAACTTCGTATTTCCCAGTTAGTCTCTCGCTCTTTCGTATTGTTCTCTAGTCCATTGTTCTTCGACCGTGTCTAACCCTTATTCTTATCCTTCCAAGCAGTCCTACCTGGCTCTTCACCCTGTTCTCTGGCTCTCAACAAGACGAGCTCTGACCCCTGCCTGCCTGACAACTCTCCTTGCCTTTTCCCGGAACGTATGAGGACCTGCACCCCTTTTGATCCTTGCCTGTCTGACTCTCCTGCCCCGTGCACGCCCCTGGACTGTACGAGTGCTCCCCCGTGTATCGACCCCTGCCTGAATACCTGACCATTCTATTATTATTAAATATACCCAAACTGGTTTTTAACAAGATCTGTCTGCCGAGTCTCATTATCTGCACATTGGGTTCAATATGTCGAGTCGTGACATGTATATAATCCTTTCTACATATCTATAGATACTATATCTATATCTGTACATATCTCTTACCTACTACTAGTTACACTGCTGGCCAGTACGACTTAGTACCACATTGTCTTTATACCTGTATCTCTGTATATATTAACACTACAACTCTGTACATACATCTGATTAGCACTATTACTCAGTAGTACTAATTTATATATGTTATATCTAGTTTAATCACCTGTACATTGTATATTACTATTGCACTACTGTTACATTTGCACTCTGGTTGGATGCTAAACTTATTTTTGTTGTACTGTACCTGTGCTAATCTAATCTATTCTAATCTCATCTAATCTAACAGATTCCAAATGTCATAGTTTTTTTGTTGTTGTGAGAATAGCACCACCATGATGTCTTGACTCAAAATATCACAGGGCTCCTTGCTATAGCGGGACAAACATGTTAATTTAGTTATGTTTGGTGCGAGATTGGACAGAGTGTTCACCAGTAACACATCTCTTCCTGTTTACCATGCATTTATCCAAAATGTGGGTGGATCTGGTGGTCAAACAGACCTATCAACAGGGGCGGACCTTCCTACAGGCGATATAGGCGGTCGCCTAGAGCGCCACCCAGAGGGTGGTGAATCTCGCCTAGGGCGCCAAATGTGCTAGGTCCGCCCCTGCCTATCAACTATGTAAATAATACAATGTAAAAATGTTGGATGCCACAAATTGAAAGGTCATGGAGTCACCAAGACCAATAGGTTGTCTCTAGGGGTCATAAATGTTCCCAGCAAATGTTATGGTAATAACATTATCATAACATTTCAGGTTGGCGTGATGGTGGCGCTTGAGGAAAGGTCATGGGGTCACCAAAATCAATTGACAGACAGGCAGAAAGATGGACAGACAAACTGTCAAGGCTAGCTGGAGAACCCAAGTGCAGAACACAGAGACCGAGGCAGGTTGTAGGTAAAAACCCAATAGTATATTGGTATATTTATTGCCGTGGTCAGGAGTCAGGAGTCAGGAGTCAGGAAAAATGATCTTCTTCAGAAACAGGGAAACAGGTATTAGGCAAGTCAAGAATTCTGATGGAACAGCGACAAAAAAACGTACATCTGGAACGTAACTGGCTGAGTAAACTGAGTGTACGATCTGGCAACGTGGTGAAGTCTGGACCGGGTCTTTATGGCACGGCTAATGATGAGATGATGACAAACAGCTGGTCGCCTGACTCCTGCACACCTGACTCTACTCCTGCAATCAGAGAGAGAGAGAGAGAGAGAGAGAGAGAGAGCGAGAGAGGGGGGGGAGAGAGAAAGAGAGAGACTGCAG
>NC_140175.1:91243561-91251061 GCF_963971535.1 Notolepis coatsorum
GTGGTTTAAACAGCCTGCAAAAAAAACAGAAAGTGGCTCTCCTGTAGAGTGAAATGTGGTTATATATCATGGCGGCTTCACATCGCTTCGCCTATTGGACTAGCCTGTGCACCAATGGCATGCCTGGTGCTGAGGAATATTACCAATGCACCTATCACTGACCAGGGCCACGTCCCCCACTAGTCTATAAGCGAGGTGGTGGCTGCAATCTGCTCATACAGTACGTACCTTCCGCTCAGCAGAGCGTACTACAGGGTTTGCACTACCACCCCTGCATGACTTATACAACAGGAGGTGCAAATCCAGAGCCTGCAGAATAATGAAGGACCCTCACCACCCAAACAATAGCCTGTTCAAGCTGCTGCGGTCAGGCAAGCGCCTCCACATACATGCAGCATTAGCAGAGAGACTCCGACTCAGCTTCTTCCCCCCAGGCCATCAGAACACTGAACACTGATCTTTCCACACACAAGCACACAAGAACACACACACATACACACACACAAGAACACACGCACGCATGCACGCACACACGCACGCACGCACGCACGCGCGCACACACACACACGCGCACACACACACACACACACACACACACACACACACACACACACACACACACACACACACACACACACACACACACACACACACACACACACACACACACACACACACACACACACACCACACTCCTCACTTGCACTCTCCCACACACAAACACACTACAAAAAAGGTCACTTTAAAAAACATAACTGTATATTTGTATATTTCTGTATAGTACTCATTACCTTTCATTCTTAAGCTTAGCATTGTATTGTATTTTATTCTTATTACCTTTTATCATGTCTATTTTATTATCTATTAATTTTTATTATTCTATTTTATTATTTGTACTTTTGCACAATCAAGGCGGGCATGGCCACCTTCATTTCACTACATGTCTCGTGTATGTAAGTGATGAATAAATCTCTTGAATCTTGAATCTTCCGACGCTTGTCGAGATTACTTATTTTCATCACACTTAACCCCTAATTGCTCCCGATGAGCAGGTTGGCACCTTGCATGGTTGCCTCCACCGTCGGTGTGTGAATGTGTGTGTGAATGTGTGAGTGAATGTGTGAGTGAATGGGTAAAATGTGAGAAACAAATTGTAAAGCGCTTTGGATAAAAGCGCTATATAAAAAAGCAACCATTTACCATTTAACCCTTTCACTGCCGCACTACCAAAACGGTTAACCCTTTCACTGCGGCGACCGTCGGTTGTGTGATAGTAAAGGGTTAACATTCTGTTGTGTGGCAGTGGAAGGGTTAAAGCTCCAGACACCTCCTACCTACATAAGAACAACAACAACAACAACAACAACAACAACAACAACAACAACAACAACAACAACAACAACAACAACAACAACAACAACAACAACAACAGACGCCTGGCATCCCACTCCTGGACAAGGCCCTGGTTGCCCCTCTTCTGTCCCAACTCAATATGGCACCCAGATAGGAAGCTGTGCCCACAACAGCCTATTCACCGTCAGCTACTGTAGCAGATCTCGCAGATATGTCTTTCTCCTCCGCGGCACACAGGGTGAATAATGCCACTCTTCTCTCTTATCACCTGTCCTCAGCGGCAGCAGGAAAAGCAGCTCAACAGTGAGGAAATTCAAATTCTAAACATCGCCACGCTACCAACCGGTTAACCCTTTTCACTGCGACAATACACCGAAGGTTAACCCTTTCACGACCGTCGGTTGTGTGATAGTAAAGGGTTAACCCTCCGTCGTGTGGCAGTGAAAGGGTTAACAGTTATACAGTAAAGTACTGCACCTATAATTTTTACAAGCAAGAACAAGAGCTAAGAATAAATGTAAAATGCACACTAAAGAATTAAAACAAATAAACAACTTAGCTAACACACAATAATAATAATAATAATAATAATAATAATAATAATAATAATAATAATAATAATAATAATAATAATAATAATAATAATAATAATAATAATAATAATAATAATAATAATAATAATAATAATAATAATAATAATAATAATAATAATAATAATAATAATAATAATAATAATAATAATAATAATAATAATAATAATAATAATAATAATAATAACAAACAATAAAATAACGTGCACATTTGCTTTAAAAGAAAATTATGTATTGTAAAATATGTTACACATATATAATCAAAATATAATATGCTAAATAAACAAACAAATAAAAAAAAATTACAAATTCACTTTGTCTAAAGAACTATTTACATTCCACTCCCTATCATCACACTTCAAGGTTAGCCTGTAGCTCCTACTGGTTTCCATTTACAGTGCAATCCTTCTGGCCTTCCTCGCTGCAAAGTCATCAATCACATCAAATTGTCCAACTCCTGAGCCAGCTCCTTCCCATCCAAATCAGATTGCCCTCCATGGTTTAAGGTGTGTACAAGTGCCTCTGCTTGCTTCATCAGCTCTTGGTGTGGCAGGTCTTGGCAGTTGTACAAAATTGCATACCTTTCACCTTGGCACGTTTCTCGTCTTCTTCTTTTCTTCTCTTTTTAAACTGGATGGCCGGATGGCTTTTGCCTCTTCATAGTTCTCTAACGTTAGTCTTTCTTTCCTCAACGCTCAATTCTATAAACACTTGACCGATACCCATCAATGCACAGCGCTCTAGCATGTTCTGACTGTGAACACCTAAAGCTGAGGCTCAGACCGACCGACCGTTTTAGATTTTTGGCTCATTTTCCCTTATGTTAGAATTTTTTTTATGTAAAAATAATGGTTGCAGATATAGAGGGGGGCGCCAAAACTGCACAGAGAAATTTTTTTTTTTTTTTTTTTTTTTTTTGTCCCCCTCTGGGTGGCGCTCTAGGCGACCGCCTATATCGCCTGTAGGAAGGTCCGCCCCTGGTGACACTGACGGAGGGAAAATTACACCAATTAGGAGTAGTTACACATTAAGGAAAACCCGTTAACTCTTGTTTTGGCTTTTGAAAACCAGTAGTGTGTTTTGTCACTGGACCTATTGAATTATAAAAAACTGCTAAAACTCACTATCATATCGAGCACCGACCGGAGACCCTGTGGGTGGATTCTTGTAAGCGAAGCCATAGTTATTTCTGTCCATTCCTTTTGTGTCTGTTTTCAAATTTGTCCTCACTACTATAATTCAATGTTACGACTAGAACTGGGATTGCTAAACTGAATACCCCTAGCCTGGCTCTTTATCATAACAATAACAATAATATTGTTTCTTCTTTAAATGGTTGTCAGGCCCATCTTTATGTTGGTGATACTATTGTGTATTGTATTCTGTAAAACGGGCTATGATGAACATGTAACCTTCCTTAAATGCTCTCCAGGAAGCTCTTATTAATCTTAAATTGGTACTTGTAAATAAAACTAAATGCATGGTTTACTCAAGATCCAAAAATGTAGACTACTGTAATCTGCATATCACGACTGTTAAAGGCATACACGCCAACATTATGGGAAAGTGGGCGTAGTGGGCAAGGCGCTCGCCACGAATGACGGAGACGCTGGGCTTGCCTGTTCGAGCCCAGCGCTCCACATTGCTTTCAGTTTAGCTGGTCGTTCATACTAATACACATTGGCCGTATTAGGGGGTGGGAAACTGATGGGTGGGGATCGGGCGTTGTGGACAGCGACTCCTACAGGTCGGTTGGTGCGCCTGCGCAGTAGAATCAGGAAGTGTTGGGGGCAGCGTGAGCCTCCCACGCGTTACTCCTCGCCACTGAGAGATCGAGCTGCGCAGGTGAAAAGATGCGACTGCTGTTACCTCAAGTACCGGAGGGGACTTGTGCTATGTATGACTTAGTCCACATTGCAGCCGGCTTGTGGGAGGCAAGAAACAGCGTTCGTGACAGGGGAGGGTTGAATTGGATGATAAGAAATTGGGATGGGAGAAAATATAGAAAATGGGAGAAAAAGTAGATAAAAAAAAATAATAATATCAAACATTGAAAGGGTTACAGAACACAAGTATGTTTGCATCTGGCTCGACAACAAATTTACATTTAAATACCACATTAGGAACCTTGTTGGCAAATTGTGACAGAAGATTGGCTTTTTATACAGAAATAAACAGCTTTCCTCTGTTTTGGTCCTCAGCAGGCACGCCATTGGTGCACGGATTAGTCCAATAGGCGAAGCAAGATGCTTTTTCAGCATTCGTATAACTAAGGTTATAATGCATAACCTTTGTTTCAACATGAGTGCTGTAATGGATTGACAATCATCGTGGTCACCATTCCACCACATCTGAAATCAGCAGATTCCTGACATGACGCATCACCGACAGTAAACTACCCCAGTGGAACCATATCAGCCTGCTGTTATTAACCCTTGTGAGATGAATGTATACTCTCGTTATGACAGCTTCTCTCACCGAGGTTATAGGTTAAGAAGTCTCAGAAGTTCTCTCAGAAACCTCAGGGCGATCACATGGGATCCAGTTTGGTAGAGTGAGCGCGAGCGGGGGAGCTCAATTTGTCATCCCGCCAACGATATGAGGTCACTATGAATATAACTTGAGGCAACATCTGTGGGGTGTAATGTATAACAACAGCAATGTACTATATCAGCACGGAGTGTCCGCGCACTCCATCAGAGGTAGCGCTGGAGAGTGTCCGGCCTCGCACTCAAACTCCCCTGCCTCGCCATCGCACACACGAGCGACCGCGGTCGATTGAGCGCGGGCCAATCGAGTTGTGAATCCACCCAGGTTTGCTTCCTGGTATGACACTGTTGTTCCTTGGGGGGGCGACCGCACGCCTTTCGCAGATGATTATCGTTTGAGATATGTACAGTACGGGGTCAAATGGAAAATACAGTGCATCCTCCATCACGGGTGGGTGCCAAACAACAGAAACCTGGCGTGAACACGAGCCATACGGTGTAGCCTAAACACTGCCGCTGATTGAGAGAGGAAAGTACGGCGCGAGTAATGCGTCCCCTTGTGACATTTTCTTTCAGCCGGTTTCCAGCCACTCAATCAACACAGTGACAGGCAGCGGTCACAACTTGATAACACGCTGATGAGAAAAATGTGTCACGTTACCCCGAATCGACCACTCTTAAGGAAAGAGAGTGGGGGGGGGGGGGTAGAGGGTGGGGGGGGGGAGCAGGCGCCTGCCTCAGGCTCGCTGTATGTGACACCATCAGTCAGGGGGGGATGGAGTTGGGGGGGGGGGGGGGGGGAATTAAATAATCAACATTATCACAAGGCGTCATCGTGGCAGGAAAAACAAACTTCAAGTTATGCGTCTTCGAGCTGCAAGATGCTTTTCATTACGTCCCGGTGGTTGGAGATATTCATATTTTGTTTCTTCCCCTGCCAGGTAATAAAAACCCTAATTGATTTTTGCGATAATATAAATAAAAACCAAAGCTGGATTTATGGTTCTGGAGTTCCTGGGGTGTTTTTGGTAAACAAAGGGTTCGGAGTTGAATGGGAGGGCGATATGGTGAAGCAGGGAGAGTGAGTGTGACCTCTGAGAGACACAGCTCTCCCATCTCTCTCTGTTGACCCTTCTTTAACACATTGGTTGCCGTTCACGAGAATTCTCGTTTCTGTGGCCCAACGGTTCAGTGCCAAAAAACTAAGATTCTCGTTTCTGGGTCGTTATTTCTTTTATTCACTATTGCCATTCATATCCATCGAGGCACCTTGTGCAGACTGTCCTGAATGGGTCTGAGATCACAAACGTCCAATACCGCCGCCTAACGCCTTGTGGCCGCTATTGCACATCCTTGGATTCTCTCTGGTTCAGCCTGTACGTTGATCTAACAAGTCCGGTCGGATTTTCCTACCCGGGCAGTAGTAACCTTTATAACACATTCACTGGGGAGAACCAAGCACCGTGGATTCATGTATTTCGGTGGATTATCTTGGCAACATGATCGAGATCTATACTTGGAATGGCGATCAGACAGGGAACAAACTTAACTTTTTGACTTACCAGCCATTTGGCTGGTAGATTTTAAAAACGACCAGCCGGGCAGATTTTTTACCAGCCAAAAATCCAATTAGTATTTATATTGTAACGTTTGGCCACTTTAAATCATTGAACAGAGAGAGAGAGAGGTAGATAGATATAGATAGATAGATAGATAGATAGATAGATAGATAGAGATATAGATAGATAGATAGAGAGAGAGAGAGAGAGAGAGAGAGAGAGAGAGAGAGAGAGAGAGAGAGAGAGAGAGAGAGGAGAGAGAGAGAGAGAGAGAGAGAGAGAGAGGCAGGCCTGAAAACCTACCTGTTCAAAAAGGCATTTGACTGTTTTTGACTGCTTTTTATTTTAATTTTATTGCGCTTTTGTTTTTAAATTGTCTGTTTATACTATGTTTTTAATTAACTATGTTCTATTTTTATCTTATTTTTATTCTGTATTTGATTTGATTTGTTTACTAATACTATTTTATTTCTATTTTTTTAACTGTTTTAACCATGTAGTGTAGCACTTGGGATCCCAGTGAACAAAAAGTGCATTACAAATCCAATCTATTATTATTATTATTATTATTATTATTATTATTATTATTATTATTATTATTATTATTATTATTATTATTATTATTATTATTATTATTATTATTATTATTATTATTATTATTATTATTATTATTATTATTATTATTATTATTATTATTATTATTATTATTATTATTATTATTATTATTATTATTATTATTATTATTATGTGTGGCTGCTGCCCTGGCGGACATCTGTGCTCTACTGAGTGCACCTTTCTAGTCTAGAGAGAGAGCGCTGATTCTCCGTAGCTGAGCAAGGTTGCATTTTGTCAACACAAGTTGGAACCCTGGAGGAAGCGATATAAGGAAACGAATTGCCAATAAATGTGAAGTTATCTTTGAACCTGTTGCAGGAATATGCCTCCACATATTTGGTCAAATCAAATGCGAAATAGTAAAATATCAGAGCACAATCAAAACGCGATTGCAGGGTTTTCTTGTAGGCTAAAGAACGGGTGATGTAAGACCTCATGTGCGTCTCATGTTACAAACTTGACCTTGTGAGCAGAGCGCATCTCATTTACATTTAAAGGTTCATTGTTTGTAAACATTAGAACGGACACGTCACTCCCCACCCTTTCATGCATGCATGATGAAACATAATACAGATAATATAGCGTTGAATCAGATTGATTGTTGATCCAAGCGAGGAATGCCACGATTTATAGTGAAATGCAGTAAACGCTGCTTACCGTCGTTTCCTGGGATTACACAGAATTACTCTAAAACTATACTCATATTCACCACGGTATAAAACGGGAATGTATTGATGAAAAAATTATCCGTTTTTTGCATCTTGACCGGAAGAAACTCAATGACAAGCGACTATATTATTAGATCCATAGCTATAATATTTAATATAGTTTTAGCACTGCAAACACCGGCATGTATCCCATTCATTAAAGCGCTGGCAGACACGGCCCACAGCG
>NC_140175.1:91253561-91263561 GCF_963971535.1 Notolepis coatsorum
GGAACTCTGTTTGTACTGTACGTCTATTTGTGATGACATTTTGTATGTGTGTGTGTGTGTGTGTGTGTGTGTGTGCGCGCGCGTGCACGTGTCTCTCAGATGTTTAGGGTCTATTAAATACGCTCTCTATCAACTCTCGGTGAACTCTCAGGCATCAAATGAACAGCTGGTTGATGTTCGGTTTGTTACAGAAACACACTGTCTTCACAAACACACATGTAACACACGTACACACACACTAACAAGACTCACACAAACACACATGCAACACATGTACACACACACTAACAAGACTCACACAAACACACATGCAACACATGTACACACACACTAACAAGACTCACACAAACACACATGCAACACATGTACACACACACTAACAAGACTCACACACCACTCCATGTGAGAACACTGACAGCACTCTCAACAGAAATCATATGTTATAGGTACTACACCCCTGTGTAGCCCACACAATGCTGCAGGGCGAGGTTGTGCTATCACAATCCAAGACACTGGTTATTTGGTCAAGATTAGATTAGATTAGATTCAAATAGATTATTATTATTTATTATCTGTAACGACTCGAGCGAGCCGCTTCTGCACCATGGAGCAGTGCTTGTACCGTCGAAGATTCAGATCTAACTTTCAGACTAAATGTTGCAAATCAAATATGACTCGAGATACAGCAATAGCATAGCAATGTTACTGTTAAAGGTGTTGTAAAAGAACATATTTTACAGTAGTTTCAACTTTAGGTAGAAAAGACAAGATTTGCTTGTGAGCCGCCATCTTGTACATTTTATCAATATATCTTCACACGGCGGCTGAGTGGCGCAGTGGGCAAGGCGCTCGCCACTAACGCAGCAGATGCTGGTATCGAGCCCAGCTCTCTGCGTTGCTACCAGCTTGGCCAGTCGTCATACTAACACAATTGGCAGTGTTAGAGGGTGGGAAAGCCGGTGGGTGGGGATTGGACGTTGTGGACAGCGACTCCTACAGGTCGGTTGGTGCGCCTGTACAGCAGAATCAGGAAGTATCGGGGGCAGCGTGAGCCTCCCACGCGTTACTCCTCGCCGCTGAGAGATCGCGCTGTTCAGGTGAAAAGATGCGACAGCTGCCTCCTCGTGTACCGGAGAGGACACGTGATGCAAGGCTTCGTCCTCACTGCAGCCGACCACAACCAGTGGGAGGCATAGTCTAGCAACGTTCGAGACAGGGGAGGGGAGAATTGAAGGGAGAATTGGCGAGGCGAAATTGGGATGGGAGAAAAATAAGGAGAAAAAGTGGATACAAAATTAATATATATCTTGCACTAAAATGTTCTCAGAAAATGTGAATGTGTAGGGACAACCCCTCATTCTGTAAAAACAACACAAAACACAGGGACAAGCGATATTCACAATAAGTCCCCTTTACATGTCAGCTTGAGTGTGTGGAGTCGTGTCTCCTTTGGCGTCGCTGTGGGTCCTGGGGCACGTGGCCTGTCATTCCTCTGTGGAGTTTGGGGGTGGGGGCGTGGGATTCGCTGGTTTTCCTCGTGGTGGCGGGGCCCGGAACCGGGGGAGATGGGGCAGCCCGCAGGGGTGGCATTCCCGTCGCCGTGCATGGCGGTGTGAGTGGTGCACGGGCTGTTTTGTGTTTTCCTTCAGTCATGGCGTGCTTTATCGGGGGGGTGTCTTGGATGGGGATGTGGTGGGGTCGGGATTGATGTGTGGGGTGTTTTGAGGGACTGACTGTTCTGGGGGGGGGGGGTTCACATGCCTTCGAGCAACATTGTACTTTTGTACTTATTAAGTCTGCACGTTTACATTGCAGTACTTTTATTGTCTTTTATACCTATTCTTATGTCTGCAATTTATGCATTGTTTTTCTGTGTGCTGATTTTATGCTTATGGTCATTTTATACTATATATAGTTATTAATATTTATTATTGTTATATTGTAGAAATGTGTGCATTGAAATGTCTGTAAAATCTCGACGACATTGAAAATTAGGGTGACCTCGGGCGGCTACGTGGTGCAGTGGGCAAGGCGCTCACCACGAATACTGGAGACTGGGCTCGAACAGGTTTGCCTCCCTGTTCGAGCCCAGCTCTCCACATTGCTTTCAGTTTAGCTGGTCGTCCGCACTAATACACATTGGCAGTATTAGGGGGAGGGAAACTGATGGGTGGGGATCGGGCGTTGTGGACAGCGACTCCTACATGCCAAGAGGAAACAATCTCATCTCCATCCAACCCTCATTTTACTTTTCAATCGATGGTGGACATGAAATAAACACCCTCTTTGTATTTTTATTGTCTTATCATGATGTTAGCCACGTCGGTTTTTACATATTGGTGTGTTAACATGTCAAGAACACGTCTGTATAAATCTGACATATTAAACTATAAGGCCTTGTATATCATTCACTGCTCACTTGTACTTCCTTATCATACTGTGTGAGTATGGGGGTCGACATTTAAACAGCCGGTAAATCCAATAGTCTTACTGCAAAAGTGGGCCATTCATAGCATTAATAAGGTTGATTACTATGACCACAAAAATCCACTCATAAAGTTGTGAAATTGAATGATTTGGTTTATTATAAAATAATGCAGATAATCTACAGAGCTAAAGCAAAGTCCCAGACTGTGTGCAACACTTTTTTTCAATATAGATGAGCAAATACTGATTTGAGAGACGTTTGTAAGTTTATGTTCAAAAAGCTCAGAAAGGGATTAAAAGAAGATGTATGTCTATTGTTGGGGTTCACTTGTGTAACAATGCTGATATACATTTAAGAATAAGTCATTTGCTTCTGGTTTTAAAAAAAGAAAAAGAAAAAAAACGTGTTTGTATAGCTATTTTTGAGGGTTACAAATGTGAATAATTATATTATTTAAATGGTTTGGATTGTGCATGTTGTATTGTGTGTGACGACTGAATAAAACGACTACTTGTAACCTCAATGCTAACGGGCATAATGACACACAATCAAACGATTGAGCGTTTTGGAAGAATGCTTAGTAATTCCAGAGTTCTTTGCGCGACACTGTGATTGTGCAGCGTATGTGTACGGGTTTGATTGATGTGGGCTGGTGATGAGAATACAAGTCATAACTGACATTACCCCCACGCCTCATCGTCTTGAAAAACAAACCTCCTGGACGTTGCGGTTCAGTGCACTCTATATAGGCCTTTTAGCTCATTTTTTACTGTAATATTAATAGACGTGCTTTCGAGCCAAAATGCACAATGCAGAAAATGTCATAATTGCGATTCTGTCGTCAAGCCCTTTCAAACTGGGTTTAATTCGGAGCAGACGGCGCGCGGTGGGCTTACACAACTTTATTGATTGAGTCTGCAAGTCTCCGGTTATCCATCACAACACTGCTGAGAACCGCTGGAGCTTCAAGCCACCACTGGAGTATGTACTCATGTTCATAAATTAAATCAGTGAACCTCGTAACGGGCCACACAGAGCCATTTTTTCCATGAGCATTTCCAGAATGGTCGATCTAAAAAAATATATATTCAAATCTCCGAACTGTGCTTTTTAAAAATGCCACACAATACATCAGACGCTCGTTTGGTCATGAGAGCCTCAACAGCTGCTTAACGCGGGGGCCGAGGAACACATTTCTGGCCCCTATAAGACAAGCGACGTGTAATGTACTGTGTGCCTTGGTGGGTGTCATAAATTGTGTTATAAAAATGATGACAGTGTCAATGTTTCCAACAGCCATATGGAGGGAAAGGACGTCGTTGAGGTCCAGGCACTTATGTCAGAGGCCTTTTCTTTTTTTTTGTTATATCACCCATACGTTGAGACGGCTCCCACTCGTGTGCTGTGTTCCACCGAGACTATTCCACTTTTTAAGCACATGAACTTGTGCGGTGGATGGCGATGCCGTGCATTTCCCCCGATCATTGACATAATATCAAAGCACCTTTAATTTATCTGCCAGAAACGGAAAACCTCAGAGACGTGGACGGTAATAAAGGCAAGCCTGCAAAGCGGCTTTATAAGAACCCACCTACTGTACCAAGCTGCTTTAATGAGGTATTATTAAACCCGATATTCTCAGTAGAGAATGATGCCATGTGTCTGCCTTAAGTGATATAGTAAGACGGACTGTAGCAAAGGCTCCAACAGTGAAATTTCACCTTTTGCAAGTTCAGCTAAAAAGAAAACAAACAAGATGACGTGTCCTAATATCAGATGTGTTTTTCTACTGCCATTATGTTGCACATACTGATGAGTGGTTGTTGAAAGTTGTTGTTCGATACCAATTAGCCCTGCACGATTTACAGTATGTTTATGAAAGTGAGATCTTGGCTTTCAGAAATATCTGGACAGGCTGTCTTCAGTTTGGCTACAGATTCTCTCAGCCTGCTGGAAAGTTGTACAAACATCCATCTCTACCCTGTCCCTCCATAACTCTATTATGATATCCACTGACTCCTGTGGATATGTCAGGATAGGAATTTGACTTGTGCCCTTACCTCCCAGGGATAGTAAATCTTATCTTATCTCATCTTATCTCATCTCATCTCATCTCATCTCATCTCATCTCATCTCATCTCATCTCATCTTATCTAATAATTTATCTTTTACATGTCCGAAATTAATGTTGTTGTTTACATGTTGCAGGCATGTATCGCCTCCCTACTTTCCATTTCCTCTCTGTACTGAGCTCTGTTAAGGAAGGACAGGACACACTCACTGAGAAACATTGCTTTATACTGAAAACTAGGGTAAGCCATTTTAAGTTTATTAGTGAATCTTAAAAGTGAGGAACCAGCTGACTTGATTAAAGGGGCGTGTTTAAAACGGCCATTTTGTTTTGTTAAGTGCCCCCATTAAGGGCCAGGTGTTAAGACAGCACTAATTAGTGATAGAGATTTAAAGGCTTGCTGGTGTAGCGTCAGCGAAGCGTCGAGAAACGAAGAGGGACAAAGAGGAGGAGTTTTCCTGGAGTTCTCAGCAGAGGGATCCACCGATCCACCTAGTGCTAAGTACACCCTAGTCCTATCTTACACTCCACTCTGAAAAATCCTTTCCCTCCCACTCTGCTATTTCTCTACTTCCTCCCTGCCACTCTTGACAAGACAATGTGTCTCATACCTATATCCACAATCTGCTCCTCTAGAACAGATTTAACCCACCCACGGCAGTTTGCTAGCAACCCGGCTAATCTCTCCTACCCTCCTACAGCCACTAATACACCTGTCACAGTACGGGGAGGCTTATGGAATTGTCAATCAGCAGTCAAGAAAGCTGACTTCATTACTGCCTACGCTCATAGTCTAAATCTGCAGCTCCTGGCTCTAACTGAGACCTGGATAACCCCCAATAACTCATCAACACCTGCAGCATTATCTACAAACTATAACTTCACTCACACACCTCGACCTTCCAGACGGGGTGGAGGCACTGGCCTCATGACATCTCCTTCATGGGCTACAAACATAACACCACTCCCAGAACTGTCACTCTCCTCTCTCGAATATCATGCAGTATCTGTCTCTAATCCTTTCAATCTCACCATTGTTACACTCTACCGCCCTCCAGGTACACTCGATCACTTCACAGATGAGCTGGACATGCTTCTTAGCTCCTTACCGGAAGATGGTACCCCTCTCCTTCTATTGGGCGACTTCAACCTGCCTGACTCATCTCAGTCAGTCATAGTAGTCTCCCTCCTACAATCGTTTGACCTGACTCCCACTGCCATGCCTCCCACCCACAAAGCAGGCAACTCCTTGGATCTCATATTTTCCCGTAACTCCAGCATCATTAACACCACGGTAACTCCCCTACATGTATCTGACCATTCCTTCATATCCTTCTCACTAACTCTCATGCTTAACCGAAAGGTCTTCACCCCAACTCAAACAGTCTCACTCAGACGCAACCTGCCCTCCCTATCCCCCTCCACCCTCTCCTCTGACATACTATCCGCTCTACCTTTGAGTGACACCTTCTCTGCTCTCTCCACAGAGATGGCAACCTCCACCCTCCTTTCAGCCCTTGCAACCTCCTTCAACAAGCTCTGTCCCCTCGTTGAGAAACCTGCCCGCCGTTCCCCACCCAGTCCATGGCTGACAGATCCAGTGAGAGAACAAAGACAGGTCCTGAGAGCAGCTGAAAGGAAGTATAGAAAGTCACGCCTCACTGCTGACATCGACACATATCACAACCTCTTGTTAACATTCTCCAAAACCATCACTAATGCCAAAGCTTCTTTCTTCCACCATAGGATCGAGGCCTCTGCCAAGAATCTTCGCAAACTGCATGCTACCATGTCCTCCCTCCTCACTCCCCCCCCACCCCCCCCCTCCCTCATCTTTCTCTGCCGAAGACTTTGCGATCTTCTTTGAGGAAAAAGTGGAAAACATCCGCAGCTCCTTCTCCCAACCCCCACCCATTCCAAATGCTGAATCGAGAACCTCATCCTTCACTCTGTCATCTTTCTCTCCCATTACAGAAGCAGAGACCCTGACACTGGTAACGTCGAACCGTCCGACTACTTGCCAGTTGGACCAGCTACCCTCCCCACTCCTCCAGACCATAGCACCAGACATCCTCCCATTCCTAACTGCAACCATCAACTCCTCACTCAACTCGGGGGTGGTCCCCACCTCCCTAAAACAAGCCAGAGTCACGCCGCTCATAAAAAAACCAACCCTGAACCCTACCGTCATAGGCAACTACCGTCCTGTCTCTCTTCTCTCCTTCCTTTCAAAAACACTTGAACGTGCTGTATCCAACCAACTTACTGCTTATCTCTTACAGAATGACCTCCTAGACCCTAATCAGTCAGGCTTCAGGACTGGTCACTCCACAGAGACAGCCCTCATTGCGGTCACAGAGGCACTTCACTTAGCAAAAGCGAAAGGCCTCTCCTCTGTCCTGATTCTCCTAGATCTATCTGCAGCCTTCGACACAGTCAACCACCAGATCCTCCTTGCAGCCCTCGCAGGAATGGGAGTGGCTGGCTCTGCGCTGACATGGCTGTCATCATACCTCAATGACCGCTCCTACCAAGTGTCATGGAGAGGGACCCTGTCGGCCACCCGCCCCCTGCGGACGGGTGTCCCCCAGGGCTCGGTTTTAGGACCCCTTCTCTTCTCCCTCTACACTAAATCACTGGGTAACATTATCACGTCTCATGGCTTCTCCTACCATTGTTATGCCGACGATACTCAACTCTTCCTCTCCTTCCCTCCCTCAGATATCCACGTCTCTGAGCGGATCTCGGCCTGTCTGTCCGACATCTCCGCCTGGATGACGTCCAACCACCTCAAACTGAACCTAAGCAAAACAGAATTGCTCCACCTGCCGGCCAAATCCTCCCCCCTAACCGACCTTTCAATCACAGTCGAGAATGCAGCTGTGACTGCGTCCCCGACCGCCAAGAACCTTGGTGTTGTCCTCGACGACCAGTTGAACTTCTCTGCTCACATCGCAGCGACGACCAGAACCTGCCGATTCCTCCTGAGCAACGTCAGAAGGATCCGCCCCTTCCTGACAAAAGAAGCCACCCAACTCCTCGTCCAATCAACAGTCATCTCCCGCCTCGACTACTGCAATGCACTGCTCGCTGGCCTCCCGGCCACTGCCACTAAGCCTCTTCAACTCATTCAGAACGCAGCGGCCCGCCTGATCTCAAACCTACCGAAGTCGGCCCATGTCACCCCACTTCTTAGGGACCTGCACTGGCTCCCCATTGCTGCACGAATCCGCTTCAAGGCCCTCGACCTAGCATACCGGGCGGCAAAGGGAACCGCTCCCGCCTACCTCCGGTCAATGGTCTCTAACTACACACCCTCAAGACCCCTACGCTCTGCATCTTCTGGCCGCCTCAGACCTACTCCTATCCAAGCTCCGGGAGGGTCATCAAAGAGAAGTCGCCTATTCTCAGTCCTTGCCCCACAATGGTGGAATGAACTACCCACCCCAGTTAGGACAGCCGAATCACGTCCAATCTTTCGCCGTCGACTAAAGACGCACTTCTTCAACCATTATCTGAATTAAAAAAAAAACTACAAAAAAAAAAAATCTAACCCTAACTAACCGTACTGTCATGCACTTGTCCTAATAAACTAACCTACACTGTAGCACTCAACACTTTGATGAACATTGTTGCTCAGCTGATAGAGTTGTGCCCTTCCTGATGGCTTGTCGTACAGAACTTGTAAGTCGCTTTGGATAAAAGCGTCAGCTAAATGACTAAATGTAAATGTAAATGTAAAATGCACCTGCTTTGATAAATGTCATACATACTGGTGCTCTAGTTTCTAGTTTCTGAGTGTTATCTATATAGCACCTTTAATTCACTCAGCATCCTGACCCAACCCCTCCCCCTGTTCTCTCTCTCTCTCTCTCTCTCTCTCTCTCTCTCTCTCTCTCTCTCTCTCTCTCTCTCTCTCTGCTGCTCTGTCTCCTCTCTCTACCTCCATGCTACCCTGTCACTTGACATGATGGTTGACAGCTGACATTAACTTTTAGCCACTGAACACGCTTCCTTAGCTTGCGAAAAAACCTAGAAGCAGAAACGTGAACTCACTAGGTCAGAACCGGTGTTGCTATATTATTATATGGAAGCATTTCTGCTCGTAAAAAAGTCAGTTACACAGTGATGGAACCATTAATCACCGGTGGACCATATGAGACAACTACACTCCATTCCATTCTACCTTACTCTATTCTACAATTCTATAATTGCCTTAATTAAAGGTAACTTAGGTAACTCCTACAGTGCTCCAGCTCTTGCATCACCTGTTTCTAGTCCTTTAGATGGTAGTTAGTTATACTGGTTGGTTGTTGGTTTACCATGGATTGCACAAAAGACTGACGCAGAGACCTGAGCTACGTCACCATCTGTACCGCGGGGGCGTCGGGACGTTTCCCCTCCCCTTCACTCTCCCTACTGCCCATCCCTCTCTCTCTCCCTCCCTCCCTCCCTCCCTCCCTCCCTCCCTCCCTCCCTCCCTCCCTCCCTCCTACCTTCCACTCCTTCTCTGCACACTAATCCCCCCACTCCCTTCCCCTCCCTTCCTCCTCACCCCTCTCCTCCTATATCCCCCACTGCCCTGTATATCTCTCTTCTTTTTACCCAGTCTCCCTCCCTCCCACACACACACACACACACACACACACACACACACACACACACACACACACACACACACACACACACACACACTGTACACCGATCTGCAGGGCACTACCCCAGCTCTGCTGACTCAGATCAAATCAAGGCGTGGGGAGGCTTCCTCTTTGGCATGAAGTCCAGTCGCTGATCTAGAAGTACTGTACTGGCACCAGGCCACACATGACAATAGCGGGCATAGCTGCGTGTGTGCTGCACACCACCGCGGAGCAGTGTACTTCATAATATGTGTGTGGCACGACGAGGGTATATTCCTCGTCCCCACACTGCATAGCATAGCGTGCGGTGTGACGGGGGGAAGACACCCGACGACGCCAGGCGGTCCTCTGTGATCTGCACGGTGACATGGGGCTGCTCGTTGAAAGAGGTTTCTCGTTGAAAATGGCCGGTCATTGAAAACGGGTCGCTCGTTGAAAAGGCCTTTTGTTTTTGTTTTTTTTTAACGCTGGGACAGTTTGGGAAATGACTGCCGATTTTAAGCCTAAACATTCAGGCTTGCATTGTTATTTTATATTGATTTATTTGACGACAGCTGATGAAGGATTTGTGACACGCTTGTATTGTGTAAATCTACGGGGAGGGATCTGGCTTGTTGCCAGACATCATTTCTTGTTTGCTTAATGCTTTTACTATATAGGTCCAGACTTGACCTCACTGGGCGATCTCAAGGTGGAGGGTTTGGTCCATTCCATGACGACCGGCCCCGTTCCCACTATGTTGTGTTACAAGCCTGCTGCAATTGCATCATCACGGATCAACAGATGCTCATGACATTCACTTTCCCCTACAAGCTCTCTCTTTGTCCCTCTCTCTCTCTCTCTCTCTCTCTCTCTCTCTCT
>NC_140175.1:91268561-91289488 GCF_963971535.1 Notolepis coatsorum
AACCAGGAAATCACATACAATATATTTTTTTCAAGAGATGTTTGCATGGATTCAGCCCTTGAATCGCTAGATGCTTCTCCTTCTCCTCCTCCTGCTTACTTTCAGTCTCGAGTATCAGGCATGTACACATCTGCAATATAATAATTCGTTCTCCTTACGGCGAACTAAATGCATGAAAAGTAGAATTTCGTGTTCGCGACACCTTGAATTTCGCGTTCGCAAGTCTTGTGGCGGCGCCTCTGGCCCCAGGATCACCTTTACGTGTGACTTTGCTCATTGTCTCACGTCTACAGTAGTGTGTGAAGATGTAGCGGCCTCTTATAGTACACAGTACACCGAGCACAAGATGTGCCCAGATCATAATCCTTTTCTTGGATGCTGTAATATCACTTCATCACATCCCCGTGGCCCCCCCCCCCCCCCCCCCCCCCCCCGCGCCCCCCTCTGCCTACTGCTTTTCCCAGCTAGGATACAGTGGTAACCAGAGCGCCCTGTGGCTCTCCTGACATCGGACACCGCGGAGGCAGAATTGATTCTTTTCTCGGAGCCACGGGAAAACACGGAGCGCAATCTAGGCCTCTCGCAGTCAGCACGCTATCCGGCGACGTAAGCCCCGAGCTTGGGTTACCGCCTTCCCCCTTGTCTCTTTGTGGATCTCCCCATTCAGACGAGGGAGATAACCAGAGCTGTTTCAAGCCCTGAGGTGGGATTAACGGCTTCTCTGGCACCACAGGAGTGCCCCTCCGCTGGCGTTGGTTGTCGTTGGTGCGTCTTCACCCCACTGGGAGGACCTTAAAACAAGACTCGCAGACTTGTTCATATAGCAAAGGGCCATGGAACAAGCGTTTCTTCATAACCTACATTAAGTGAATACACACCTCCATAAGTTAAACATTTAAATACGTATCATATACTTCTTGATTGCTGTGAGGATGTGATCGTCAATGATCATAAAAACATTCAAATGGTCTTTGTGTGTAGTTTATTTATTATTATTATTTTTTTTACTGTAGAACTATGGTACAAGTTCAGCGACTCAGAAGATTCTCAGGGACCTGGCTTGTCCTCATGAGAGAGAACCGAGCGGCTGGGAAACACACTCCTCCTGAACGATCCACGTTCTCTGAATATAAATTTCCGACATAATTAAACACTTCACAGACCTTCTGTGACCAGGCTGCTGACAGAGCGGCAGTGTGCTTTCATCTGTCCCAAGTGGAATTGCAATGTTTGGCCAAATAAATAGGGGGTATCAGCTTTCCACAAGCCCACTAATTAAACTTTTATTTTAGTCGAGTATGGTTTTGAACCATAGCGGTATAGGCTAGGCAAGGCTATAGCTACCTCTTGATTTGAGCTAAATTTGTCTGCCATAATGCCATAAACAAAACACAGAGAAGTCAAGGCAATACAGTAGGGGAGACTGGGGGGGGGGGGGGGGGAGTTGCATTTAATATGGCTGAGGGCGGGGTATTTATCGTGCCTACTGCTTATTGTCTCATTTATAAGGCTTTTAATTTAAAACAGATTAGCTTTGCGGGGAAAATACTACCCCCCCCCCCCCCCAATCAATCCTTCTCGCTGAAGAGAAAGATAAACAAATCATCACACCACGGACCATTAGGCAAATGGACCTACGCCTCAAAATACTGCTAGCCAGCTCCACTCTGCTGGAGCCAAAGGTTTTGATTAGCATAACAACTACAGCACTGGGCATCGCCATGGCATGTGAAGCAGAGCAATGTGGACGGAGATTACACAAGTGGAAAGTAGCTGTCATTAACACAACAAAACAACACCAGGCAACATATACTGTACATGGAGACGTGGGTCGAGGGTTTGAGGCACACGTTCACAAGACAGATTTTCCTCCGTTTTAGAATATCGATGACTGACTGATGCACTCAAAACATACAGTTGTATAGCCCTGATCTATTATTATTTTTACTTATAATTATACTATATTCTATTGTGCTTCTATTTAATTTAGTTTCTATCCCATTTTATTATTCTTTTTTTTACGAATGTTTTGCTTTTTTACAGCCATACAAGATCGACAGAGGAGAGCGAGTGTAACCCAGGTTTCAGATTCATAACTATTTAGTCATGGGAACATAAATAGTTAATGCCATTGAATAAGAACATAAATAGTTAATGCTATTATGTAAGAACATAAGTAGTTAATATTATTGGGTACCAAGTCCTTTGAATTACAGCACTGCCCTTTAATTTACTTCATGACGCGAGATAGATATCACGACAGTCACGCCTTGCTTTACAGCAGGTGAATCTGCACTACGAGCAGATGAGACACACAGCATCCACGGAGATGACGCAGCTGAACGTTGCTGCTGCCGAGATGAAATATCATGATAAAAACAGTTATCAAACAGTTATAAAAGATTCCCCCAGTTGCAAAACCGAAGAAGCGTTGCAATTAAAGTAATCTGCGGTTTTGGTGAGTTTCATCAACATTGTGCTGTTCATTGTCGAATATACGCAAAATGGTTAGCTCCATGCTACAAGCTAATAATGCTACAAGCTAAATAACGTAGCTCATTCTTAAATGAAAACTAGGAAGGAACCATTTCAGGAGTACTTATAATTGTATTGATATGCTGTACAATAAGAACATGGTCTATATACATTTTGACTGTTTTGAGAGTTTAATATGGAACGTGAGGAATGTCCCATATGCTAGCGCACTTTAGCCTAACTTAGCATGGGACATATGGACATTCCCACGTGCTGTGATAAGATAGCCTACTTTAGCTTAGCATAGCTAAAAGTAGCCTGATTGATTATTCATTCTGAAAGCAATGAAAGGATGATGAAGCGATAAAAGATGGTAAATAGCTTTTATTTTCTGAATGCCTGCTTGCAAGCAGGCCAGGTTTTTAGGTTTCCCCAGCACCCCGTTCCACCCTGGGAGCAGTTCCAGACCACCATTCACCACGTGTGCCCACGTGGGACGAGGCGGTGTGCCGGACCGATACAAGATGGCGAGCCAACCCACTGAACCTCTGATATAGCTCAAGGCTAATGCCAGCCTGATTCGAATACCCCTGTTGCTCAACTCCTGTTACCTCAACAGTCCGGTAGGGTTGAACTGATTGAACTTGAATCATAAGAACTTCCACGGATTGAACTGACCTATATCCTTTTCTGATACACAAACTGATTGAACGAGAATACAAGGACATTCCAAGGGCTTCGACCCCGTTCACCCTTTTGTTATTTTGATATTGTATTTTGTATTTGATTTGATTTAATTTGATATATGGGTACTGATATTTCTCCTATAAGAAGGGAGACTTAAAGGGTAATTACACCCAGTAAGATACTTGAACCACTGGTAAGATACTTGAACCATTGATATTCTCCTATAAGAAAGGAGACTTAAAGGGTAAAATACGCCCAGTAAGATACCTGAACTACTGATGTTCTCTCTAGCATTTCACCTAATAAGGTATTTGCGTTCCCTGCACATTTAAAGGTTTAAATTAATATGTTTAAACATTTACCTATTGAAATGATAAACTGATATAGTGTTTACTAATGATAAACTGATATAGAGTTTACTGACGATAAAAGGATACATCCAATATCCAACCTTGAACCTAGCTTTTAGCTAGAGATAACCTCAGAGACGTCTGAACCAAACCTAATGTGTTGATCCAATCAATCTAGGACTTGATAACGAACTAACCCTCCTGAGAGGGGAGGTTACTGAGAGAACCTAAAAGGGATACTTCAAACAACTACTACTTTGTACTATATATCTATATGTCTGTATGTCTAGCTAGCGCGCTTATTAATAAACCGGTCATTATTATAATTCTGTCTCTGGTCCACTATTCTTTTAATTGTGCATATTACTCCTCTCCTCATTCGAACCTAGAACTGTGCCCGTGGCGAACAGCTGTTACAGTAAGTGACACAAGTGCTACACGAGAACAGGAGAAGATGTGGGGAGGACATGCGACAAATGATCCCCCGGGAGCGGGAGGTGAACCCGGGACGGCCGCGTAGGTGTGCGAGGCACTATGTGGTGCGCCAAGAGGGTGCCCCTTCACATTTTATTTTATTCCACCTTTTTATTTTACAGTTGTACAGCCCTGGCCTAATTTTATTTCATAATTCTATTCTATTCTATTCTATTCTATTCTATTCTATTCTATTCTATTCTATTGTGCTTCTATCTTAATTTAGTTCATATTCCATTTGATTTGATTCCACCTTTTTATTTTATTATCTGTCCGTTATATGGGAAGGTGTAGTGGTTACGTCATTTTCGTATTTTCCTGTTCCACCCTCTGTGGAATGCAATGTATTTCCCCATTGACCATTTCTAAATCGGCTCGTTTTAAATAAATAAAGCATTAACGTTGGCATGGTGTACCTTTCTGTGCGTATTTATCCACAATCTATAGCTCAACATGTAATTATTCGCGATTAATCGTAAAGGTAGCAAAATAACAAAGTTTATGTTTTCGTTCGCTGGGAAACTACACTGCTATTTGGCGCTGCTGACTGACGTCACCACAGCGTAGCCTCCTGCCTACTAGTCACAGACCTAGGATCAGATTTACCTTACATTCCATAAGCTTAACAATTTGTACAATGTGAAAATAACTGACCCTGAATCTGTGGCTAGTATCTGGTTCACCCAACACTAGTGCTCCGTGATCATAGCCATTTATCTCTAAAGCTAACCACTATTTGTAAAAGCCACAACCACGTTACCATATTTGTATTTATAATTTAAATCGTATAACGTTATTTCGCTGCATATTAAATCACTGTAAATACTAATGTAAATCATTGTGTCGTTGTACATATTGTGTATAGTTTATAACGTTAGTAGCTAGCTAGCTTGCTAGCCGACATTCCCGAAACTCCTAACATGCCCTATGTTGTGTCGTTGTACATATTGTGTATAGTTTATAACGTTAGTAGCTAGCTAGCTTGCTAGCCGACATTCCCGAAACTCCTAACATGCCCTCCTAACATGCCCATGATTTAAAATGGTTCTCTCCTCTTTGTATACTTTTGTCCTCACAAACAAAGTATTCTGCCAGGGAACTTATGGACACGACAGTAGTAGTAGTTATAAGGTGTTTGAGCTTGTAACGTTAACGTTAGTTAGCTATCGTGGTAGCCCCTTTCGTGACTGTGATGCACCTAGTGCATCGGCCGTGACGTGTAGCTAGCTAGCTTGCTATCCGGCATGATGCATGTGCAGTGCTTGCCCCACAGGTCTGAGAAGAGGACCTGCACATTTTACTCGTTCCCCAAACTCCTCTACATGCCCCGATTTAAAATGGTTCACGACAGTAGACATAATGCTAACGTTAGCGGGGTAACGTTAACGTTAGCTAGCTAGCTTGGTACTATCAGCTGCCTGTGACGGGGAAAAGACCAATAGCGGCTGTGTACTGAACAACTACTGGTAAGTGTAGTTCTTTTTTTACGACAAATTAAAAACCTTATAACTAGCTTTGTTTCAACCAAAAATCCTTAAACAATCATGTTCTATTTCGTTATGGATCTCGCTCAGCATCATACTTGCACTGTACTTCACTTCGTGCACGTGCACTGAATAAAAAATTCCACCATGTACCTTTACATCCCAACATTCGTCTGGCCACACCCCCATCCGCTTACCTTCATAAGCAGGTGTGTGGTCACCTACTCGCCTCCTTCTTCACTTTCACCACAAGGAAGTGCCTTCGGAGATCCCCACTTGACGAGGTTGTTAGCTGAAGAAAGTTGAGACGTGTTTACATTGTGCTTATTTTTTTTTCTTCTCTCATAAATATTCGATAGAAAAATCTAAGTCATAATGTCTACTTCGGAGAGTCGCAGAGCCACTCTCCACCAGCGGTTCTCCATTTCCGCCTCCGTCGTGCGTCCTGGTGCGGGGCTGTTGCCTCTCTCGTGGTTGGGTAGTTTGCCTCTCCAAGAAGCTGGTGCACCGGTGCCGTCGCCTTTGCGATGGCCTGGTCGTAGCTCTGGTTCCTCTGCTTCCAGGGAATCGTCCGCTGTTGAGCGGCCGGTTCCTTTGGTTCCGGAGGATTTGAGACGCAAACTTTTTGCGTCTGCTCGCTCCTGTCGCAAGATGGTGGCTTGCAGACGCGAACGGCCTGGGTTTGGTGAATTGCTGGAGCCCAGTGAGGATGCGTCGGTCTCTACCTGCCCGATGGAAACAGAGGATTGCATGGTAGAGGCAGACAGGTTCTTATTTGAAGGCCCGGTAGAGACAGGTATCCCGCCCGTCTAGGTAACACTGGAGGGGGGTGAAATGTCTCCTTGGGGCGCCTTGTTTGAAGATGTCGGGGAAGACCCTTGGACTCGTCGGCAGGATGCCCTACTATCAGCCACATCAGAATGTGGCTCCTTGACCAGTCGAAGCCTGCTGCATGTGAGGGATGCGGGCTCGGTGGAGGAAAGTCTGCAGGGGGAACTGCAGGCTTTGTTTCCCGAGCTTATGGCGGTGGCGGCCGCTGCAAACGGCGTGCGGCTGCAAACGGCGTGCCGCTGCCGCAGCCACTGCCTGTTCCTGTCCCTGATGATCTAATAGGTCATCTCTGGCAACGTCACCTGGTGAGAGGGGTGGACGTTGTCTACCCATTTTTCCCCTCAATGGGGGCCTATGTTCGTCGGGGCCAGGTGGTATCCCACATCATGGGCCTCACCCCCGCCTACGTACCAGTTACGCGGGTGGCGGGTTTGGTCGACGGTATGAGAGAGGGCGTGCCACAGCTTGATAGGCCGATGGCCGCGCTCCTCTGTCCGGAGGTGGTGTGGGAGCCGTTATGCAAGCCGGTTCCTCAAGGAAAATCGTCGAGGCGGTTGGCTTACTGGAGCGACCAGTCATTTATCGCCGGAACACAATCTTTAGCCGCTGCGTCTAACATAGCACAGCTGGCAAGATTCGTGTCCGGGGTATTGACGGGCGGCATGGAGCTGAGTGATGAACAACATGACCAGCTCACCCAGGCGGCAGGAGCTATCCTGCATCTGACTCAGCTGCAGGCCATAGCCGCTGGGAAAATGCGCGCCCTGGCGACTCTGAACCAGCGCCACCTTTGGCTGGAGCAGGCCCGTGTACCGGAGAAGAAAAGAAGTCCTCTTCTGACGGCACCCCTCTCCGATGCTGGACTGTTCGGGACGGCCCTGCAATTGATGACCTCAACGTGCAAAGAAATGGCAGAGGAGCGATCCGTGCTCCAACCCCATTTTCCCCCTCTCGACATCGCCGGTGGAGTCAGACAGCTACCACGTCGTCGAGCTTCCTCCGCCGTGGCTGCTACTGCCTCCACCGCCACTGCTGGCCCATCGAAGAAGGCCAGGAGGAGAGACGGCGCCGCTGCTGCAGCCGGCCCATCTGCGCCTGGAGGAGACGGTAGGGATCGCCGTGACCAGCCACCGATTGTCTACCGTCCCTCCGGGGCTTCCCGGGGTGGCAAATCCCGAGCGGCTCGAGGCGGCAGGCGCCGCTAGGCCCAGTGACTTTTTTCTCCTGTGGTCCCCTCTGTTAATCCCCTCCCCGGCCTCTCATATAATTTGAATTTGTTCGAAAATAAAAAGTCCCCTCTAAAGGGGGACTGTATTTTTTGTTAACAAACTGTGTGTTTCTTCACCAAAACATATGATGAGGTTGCAAAGTGTGAATCTTCGCTAGTATACATTGATAGAAGGGTTGCGTTCGTGTTATGAGCTTAAGCAAGGTCTGCAGCCTACACTCGGTTATAGAAAGGTTTCTACCTCGGCCTGACACTCCACATGCAGGTAGAGGCTAGTTGTATGGTCTGTTGCTTACACAAGAAGTAATGTTGAGCTACAACACTGTTGTGTTAGTTGCAGTAATGCTCGTATACACACGTTCCACGGCCCAGCCGTTGCTCTCTCTATCAGTGTTTTTTCTACGTACAACATGGAATGCGGGTGTAGGATTCACACACACACGCGACTTGGTTTTGTTGTAAACCCTGTTCACAGTTATCTGTGGGTAGCGTGCATTGTATTAGCTTGAGCTATTCATTAGCATTCTACCAAAGGTTTCATATGCTACAGTTGTTATTGTGTGTAGGGGGAAGGGTTTGTGAGGGGGTGTCGAATAAACCCCTCCTTCCCACTTCTGATTGGTCAGGGGGGTTTTCTCATCTCCTGTTAGGCCAGTCGGGGCCAAGCCGTTAGGCGCCTTGGTAGGGAGGGGGGGGGGGGAAAGGGTTGCCCTGACTCCGCTCCTATTAAAAACAGGCGTTGAGTGTTGGGTTTCCCCCCGTCATGGCATATGTCACTACGCACGTTGCTATGACGATGGCTTCCGTGAGTTAGATCTTTACGTACGATCTGTTGTGTCAAAGTGTCGGGATAGAGCGTAGGACTTACGGGTCCACTACGCTCGATTTTATGTGTAACTTGAGTCAGTTGGTCACATGACTCGTAGTTACCATGGCTTTTTCATTCTACGACTCACGTGAGAAGGCTCTCTGGGGAATTTCGGTCTAAGTCCTCTGTGATAGGGGTGACTGGATGTAATAAAAAAAAAACAGTTTTACCCTCGGCTGTGTAAATGGGATTCATGTCTGTTGGTGCTTCCTTCTTTTTTAATAAAAAGAGTTGGAGTATAGGAAGCGCCACACCCCTCTTGTCGTTACCCCTGGGCACCTTGGGGATTCACTGAAAGGTCTAAATAGCCTGTTCATTGATGTGGTTGTGTCCCGACGCACTCTTAGTGCTAGCTCTGGGTGTTCTGTTAAGGATCATGCAGGTAGCTAGTACGCCTTGGTTGCTTGTGGTTAAAACAGCGTTTTTATAAAGCAACTTGGATGGAGGTTTTTTCCTCTTCCGACAACCTGTTATTGGTTCTCGACGGATTCTCGTTCATATCTGGGGGATGATAACGGAATGGATCTGAACATATGTAGAGGGGTCTCACGCCCTTGGGGTGGGCCACCGAGCGCGGTTCGCACCGGCCCGTCTGGGTGGCGCCCTCTTTTCATGTTTTAGATCAACACGCATATCTGCCCCTTCTCCTGGAGTAGGCATGTCGGCGTGGTTAGTATCACAAACAGTACTGTATTTGCCAATCTGATATGTCATAAATGTATAGATGTAGCAGTACTGTCTATCTGTATGTCATGTATGTCATATATGTTATGATGAATTGAAAATGGGGGACCCTGATGTAAACAAGACGAAAGTCTTTCTCTGGTCTGCATCCCCTTAACAATTGTATGTATTGAGCTGTACTGTACTGTACCCATTCTGCAATCTGTTAATACACTTTTCAATCAATCAATCAATCAAAACGGGACTGGTTCTGGTCGCGCTGGTCCAGGTCAGTTAACCCGTTTGTCCGCCAGGGATGCAGATCTGCTGTTCTGGTACCCTGAGGGACTTGGGCTTTTTCGGGGGTAAAAATGCCGGGTCGGCCTGGGGTGTCACAAGGTTAGGCGTTATAGAGACCCTTGTTGGGTACTCTTTTGTACCTGGCACTATCATAAGGGGCTGGTTCTCTTTTTCTTCGCTCCTCTCTCACGCATGGCGGAGGGAGGGCTATCGGGGTGGTCTTCTGGACCTCCTCTAGTAAACCTGTGTGCGTCCCGAGCCACCGGGTCCGGTCCGAAGTAAAGTTTCGTTGATACCGTAGACCTGGGATAACCCTTTTTTCTTGAGGGGTTATAGGAACAACCACCGCATCTGGTAACGACAGGGTGGTTGGTTCCCTGGTGTGTTGGAGCAGAGTCAACTCCCGGGTTACCCGGTTGAGTGTGCCCCTGCACGTTCATGACGTCTGCCAATCATGTCAGCCTTCTCTGCCTCAACCCCTCTGGGTGGGTTTTTTTTAATGGAGGCTTTGTCATGGTGATCAACAACGCCAGCATACGCCCCTTCCGCCGGGGCGGCTGTTTTCAGCTGACTCCTTGGCGCCTGTCTCGTCCGCAGTGCTCCAGGCTCAGGTTACAGCCTGTTGCCTGGTTTCCCCGGTGCGCTGCCTGCTTCCGTTGGTTGACCTTTTTTGTGTGCTTACGGCCATGCTGACTGCCTGTTCTGCAGGGTCAGTGTGCCAGGCGGTGTGCTATTGGGGGGAAAGGGCCCGCTCTTGGAGGGGCCTTATCCGAATACGCTGGCGATGTGGGGGGCGGTGTCACTAAGTGACCACCTGGTGGGGTCTTGATGCCTGGCATCATTGACCTCTCCGGGCCCCCGTTTTCCAGGGGATCCATTCCCTTCAGTGGGTCTGGGTCTTCCTTCGCGCTCCGCTGCTACGGCCTTGCCACGGGGTTGGGTTTGCTCTTGACCCCGTGATTCTGGGGGTAGTAACGAGGTTGTTCCTTCCATTCGTTCCCGGGTGGCATGCGGGTTGTGCGTGTGTGTAGTCGTGGGGTCAAGCCAGTGGCATAACTCTCTCTCAATGTGTGCCGGGGACAGATTTGGGGGCGTGGCGAGTGACATCGATGGGGGGGGGTTAGGGCCCCCCCCCCCTCTGCGTCTCTACATTTCGTAGCCGCATTTCTGCAGACCCCTCTCTGATTGGTTGAACTCTATTTCTGCAGACCCCTCTCTGATTGGTTGAGCGAAGCCCCTCTCTGATTGGTTGAGCGTGCGCATGCGCATGAGCCGCGACAAGCTCCTCCAGAAACTCCTCCAGAAACTCCGTTAAGCTCCAGAGAGAGAGGCTGAAAACCCACAGTTCTTGCCCGACGGATGGGAGCGAATCCCGGATCCGAGGTTTCTGATGACTACCCCCAAAACACGGAGGTCGCGAACGCAATTTATACGCATGGAAGTATTGATTACGCCATAACGAATCATTAAAAAAATATACCGTTAACTGGAATATGTTGTGTGTGCCTTTCTGAATATGATTTGGGAGGGTTATAATAGAAGAAAGACAGTGTAAACAATATAACGTTATGTGAATAAACCGCGAAATAATAACTAATTCCTTGGTCAATAGAAGTCTCTGTGATACTTTCTGAATATGATTTGGGAGGGTTATAATAGAAGAAAGACAGTGTAAACAATATAACGTTATGTGAATAAACCGCGAAATAATAACTAATTCCTTGGTCAATAGAAGTCTCTGTGATACTTTCTGAATATGATTTGGGAGGGTTATAATAGAAGAAAGACAGTGTAAACAATATAACGTTATGTGAATAAACCGCGAAATAATAACTAATTCCTTGGTCAATAGAAGTCTCTGTGATACTTTCTGAATATGATTTGGGAGGGTTATAATAGAAGAAAGACAGTGTAAACAATACAGGGGCGTAACTGACGCCGGGGACATCGGAAAGTTTCCCCCCCACGTTTTTCCGTCCAAAGAGCTGAGTCTGACTACCTGTTCTATTATTATGCAAAGAGCAGTAGATGGGGGTCGCATTCTTGCCCTGCACGGGCCAAGTACCCACTCGCTAAAGTACTTGTCTTTGCATAATAATAGCTTGGGTCGTCAGCCTAGGTGTGTGTTAAAATACGTCAAACATATTGTTTACACTGTCTTTCTTCTATTATAACCCTCCCAAATCATATTCAGAAAGTATCACAGAGACTTCTATTGACCAAGGAATTAGTTATTATTTCGCGGTTTATTCACATAACGTTATATTGTTTACACTGTCTTTCTTCTATTATAACCCTCTCAAATCATATTCAGAAAGTATCACAGAGACTTCTATTGACCAAGGAATTAGTTATTATTTCGCGGTTTATTCACATAACGTTATATTGTTTACACTGTCTTTCTTCTATTATAACCCTCCCAAATCATATTCAGAAAGTATCACAGAGACTTCTATTGACCAAGGAATTAGTTATTATTTCGCGGTTTATTCACATAACGTTATATTGTTTACACTGTCTTTCTTCTATTATAACCCTCCCAAATCATATTCAGAAAGGCACACACAACATATTCCAGTTAACGGTATATTTTTTTAATGATTCGTTATGGCGTAATCAATACTTCCATGCGTATAAATTGCGTTCGCGACCTCCGTGTTTTGGGGGTAGTCATCAGAAACCTCGGATCCGGGATTCGCTCCCATCCGTCGGGCAAGAACTGTGGGTTTTCAGCCTCTCTCTCTGGAGCTTAACGGAGTTTCTGGAGGAGTTTCTGGAGGAGCTTGTCGCGGCTCATGCGCATGCGCACGCTCAACCAATCAGAGAGGGGCTTCGCTCAACCAATCAGAGAGGGGTCTGCAGAAATAGAGTTCAACCAATCAGAGAGGGGTCTGCAGAAATGCGGCTACGAAATGTAGAGACGCAGAGGGGGGGGGGGGGGGCCCTAACCCCCCCCCATCGACGTCACTCGCCACGCCCCCAAATCTGTCCCCGGCACACATTGAGAGAGAGTTACGCCACTGAAACAATATAACGTTATGTGAATAAACCGCGAAATAATAACTAATTCCTTGGTCAATAGAAGTCTCTGTGATACTTTCTGTATATGATTTGGGAGGGTTATAATAGAAGAAAGACAGTGTAAACAATATGTTTGACGTATTTTAACACACACCTAGGCTGACGACCCGAGCTATTATTATGCAAAGACAAGTACTTTAGCGAGTGGGTACTTGGCCCGTGCAGGGCAAGAATGCGACCCCCATCTACTGCTCTTTGCATAATAATAGAACAGGTAGTCAGACTCAGCTCTTTGGACGGTAAAACGTGGGGGGGACACTTTCCGATGTCCCCGGCGTCAGTTACGCCCCTGGGTCAAGCCACGGTCTGCTCACCCTGTGTGTTGAGTTGCTTGAGTGCCTCTTCGCACGGTCGGATCCGTCTCCCTCCCGTAAGCCTCCAATAGGGAGGGTATCCTCCATTAGGGAGGGTCGGGGGGCTCGGTCCTCCCCGATCTGATGGTTGTGGGGGGCCTCAGCGGGGTACATTTGTCAGGCTATGGCTCTCGCTCAGCCTCCCTTGTGCAAGTATGATGCTGAGCGAGATCCATAACGAAATAGAACGTTAGGTTATGTCTATAACCAAGTTCTATGAGTTATGGTGACGCTCAGCATCAGACGCCGCTGCGGCCCTTGATCTCGCCTTGTGGTGAAAGTTTGGGAAGGAGGCGAGTAGGTGACCACACACCTGCTTATGAAGGTAAGCGGATGGGGGTGTGGCCAGACGAATGTTGGGATGTAAAGGTACATGGTGGAATTTTTTATTCAGTGCACGTGCACGAAGTGAAGTACAGTGCAAGTATGATGCTGAGCGTCACCATAACTCATAGAACTTGGTTATAGACATAACCTAACGTTAGTGGTAGAAGGGAAAAAATGTTGTGCAAAAATGGAAAGCTTGCCAATGTTCATGCAGAATTGTTACAATAGCCGATAATCCATTTTCACAATGATAAATCCCTATATGGGTGGAACAACCAGTGACGTCAGACTACACCTCCCTATTGTCTGTCCGCTAATGACGCACCGAAAACGACCGAATCAAATTCCTTGTATGTGAAAACTACTTATATATACTACTTATACTACTTGTCATTGCAATAAAGACCTTTCTGATTCTGATTCTGATACGTGTCCATAATATAATAATAATAATAATAATAATAATAATAATAATAATAATAATAATAATAATAATAATAATAATAATAATAATAATAATAATAATAATAATAATAATAATAATAATAATAATAATAATAATAATAATAATAATAATAATAATAATAATAATAATAATAATAATAATAATAATAATAATAATAATAATAATAATAATAATAATAATAATAATAATAATAATAAGCCTCAACAGACTGGTGCTCTCAGATGGTCGCGGAGTGCATTCCACAGCCGAGGAGCAGCTGAGCAGAAGGCCCGGTTCGTTTTGTGTTTGGGTTTAATAATACCTTTGTCATTCAGTATCAACACCACCCTTGCACTATGGTTGGATGTCAAACCTCTTTTCATTGCACTGTACTTGTGCTGTATAATGACAATACGTTTTAATCTAATCTAATCTATAATGTTGAGATAATATCAAGATAATGTAAAAACCTCTCAGCCATCTCATTCATAATAGATCTCACTCTATCGTTGACAGGCTTGACACTGACTGTTGTAGACTTGTACTGATATTTCATATGCTGTATAACTTTACGTTTCTCTGCCTATGAAGCTGGAGGATACTTTATAACAGGAATTCTCCAAACATTTTCAAAGAGTTCTCTTGGAAGACTTATCTTGGAACCGACTGAGACAGAATCAATGACAAGTTCACTCTGAGTCCCGTACGTGCTGGTAATATTGGTTGCCAGCAGGGGGTGCGCGATTTATCGCTTGAGTGCCAGCGCTTTAGTCAATGAGAGGACGAGCACACTTGCGAACGCATAAACTATATCTTAAATTATGGCTATGTGTCTAATACACTCGTCGCTTATCAATGACTTGCTTGGAGTCAACATGTACGAAACGGATTGTTTTTTCATCAGTACATTTCTGTTTTATACCGTTTTGAATACGAGTATAGTTTTGAAGATTTCTAGTGATTCCAGAAAAATCTGCGAAAATAGCTCTTTAGTGGAATACACAAAACACGTTGTAATTTTTCGGCCTATTTATGAATCGTTTTCAAATAAACGCTAGATTATCGATAGTATATGTGTACTTATGCACGCTAGAGAAGCGGGCTGAAAAATATATTATCCATGACCTGGTCAGCGCTAACGTCATACACGCACACACATACACACACGTTGTGAAATCTGTGAAAAAACATCTGATTACCCCAAAACTGGTCAAATAGATTCCTTACCTCAGATCAGATGTTCTGCAAAAAGATTAATCCAACTCCTGATCGCCATTCCAAATATTGATCGCGTTTATTGAACCAACGTTATACCTCAAAACACATAATCAACGCTTCTTCCAGTTCCCTCAGTGGATGCAATAGTCTCAGGTTACATGGCTCAGAAGTCAAATGTGGAGCCCGGAGTTTTTTTTTCTCATGCATTTTCATTGACTCCATTCCAATGGGTGCAATACCATCCGGGAGAATATAGGGGGCGGTATTTGCCCTTTTCGAGCTCAGAGCCAGTCCCAATGATAACGTGAGGCTGGATGGATGAAAAATGAATGGATATCGCTAATAAAAGAAATAATGATTAAATAACAAGATTTCTCGTCATTGGCACTCAACGCATGGCGGCCAACAACGAGATTTCTCGATGTTGGCACCCAATCTGTTAAGGGGCTGAAACGGTCGCACCTGTGATATGATCTGATATCTGCTTGGAGAATGGCATTATGTCTTAAACTCAAAAGCGCGTTCCCGTTCAGGTCATTTGCATACAAAACAACGCCTCCAGAGCTCCTTATAAGGCAAAGTAATGACGCAGCTGTGTGGAAATGGATGCGGAAGTGCCTTGCGAGTCTTGCGCGACCCATCGAAATGAGATTAGATTAATGTATTGTCATCATATATAGTACAGCTCGTGGTACACCTGCCGCAGCGCGCGCGCACACACACACACGCGCGCGCGGTATACTGTAGCCTACGGCGTAATGAATGAACGCAGTATAGGCTTATTATTCCATTAATGCCTACGGCGTAATGAATGAACGCAGTATAGGCTTATTATTCCATTAATGGCTTGTTGCATTAGGATTTAGTAGATACTATATGCTCTGCCCTACGTACAGTATAGGTACAGTCTGTACTTATACTGTACGTAGGGCAGAGGCAGAGCATATATAGTATCTACTAAATCCTAATGAAACAAGTAACTAGAATATATTAAGCCTATACTGTTCATTAGACACGTAGGCCATACTGGCGCACACAAGACTTGTTATGGAATATTAATGCAGTCTATTTCCATGCGATTAGCTTTAGTTATTATTTATTTATTTATCCACTGTCATTTCAGTGTTGGTGTATAGGCTATATAGTGTATTTCAATATAAGTTTAATTGATTAATGATATATTCGAAGGAATGCAGGTGTATAGCTATATCAACCCCCTCCAATGTACAGTAAATGACCAAGTATGGTTTTGTCAATATTCCAATGTACAGTTTTGCTTGTACAGTGTCCCCCACCCACCCCTCCTACCCAACCCCCCCCCCCCACCCAATGTACAGTCGTAAAACAGATGTGTAACAGATGTGTAACAAATAAGAAATACAAATTCCACAGAAGGCATTAAATACTTATTATTTTCAATCATTTCACAATAATTGCATAATTGTGTTTGAATATTTGAGTAATTAAAGTAATTATACATTGTCCAAAATAGCTGGTTCAGATATGGTTAAGCAGCTGCCCTGTGATCAGATGAATCCATATTATTTATTTTTCCAATATCAAATGCGTAATTTCTTATCGTACAAATATTGTCATATTTATTTTAATTATGATTAAGTAATTAATTCCAAGGAGGCCTGTAGCGTTAACATGAAGGAATCACTATGAGAACACAGTCTGTCAAGTTAATAACATTTTCAATTAGTCAATCAATCATAAGTGTGCTCCTTAGCACTCTTAAATCTGCTCTCAGCCATGCTCAAATCTGATCTCAGGAAAATTTGGGGACTCGCGCTACCAGCCCTAATATGTATTAAATGGGCAGAAATCTGCCTAAGAGGAAATTCGTTCGGGAATGAGACCCATTGTCAGCATATAACAGGGCTGGAAAAAAGATCTCAGAAGACATTGTAGATTAAACCTTGTTCTTGACTGAAAACATGCTTTCAGTGTAGATTTCTACAGATAAAAACCTTTTCAGAACTAGGTTAACAAAGCCGGCCAGATATGACCAAATGAGGGTTTGTATGCCAGCGCTTTAAAGGATAACTCCACTATTTTGGGAAATTAGCTTATTTAACATCTTCCCTGGAGTTAGACAAGAAGATGCATACCTTTTTTGTCTCTGTGCGTGCATTTTAGCTTTGGGAATAGATGCTCCGTTAGCATAGCTTAGCTTCATCACTGGAAGTGAGGCAGGACAGTAGCCTTACAGTGCCTTACAGTGTATTGCAAGGTCTGACATTGACCAAACTTGATATGCATGACCTTGGTGGGCTCTAGGTCAACTCCTGAAAAGGGGGTCAATGTCAGACCTTGCAATCAAAAGTTAGGGGCGCACTGAAATTATGGCAAGGGTTATTAGCCCCCTAACTTTTGATTGCAAAGTCTGACATTGACCCCCTTTTCAGGAGTTGACCTAGAGCCCACCAAGGTCATGCATATCAAGTTTGGTCAATGTCAGACCTTGCAATACACTGTAAGGCACTGTAAGGCTACTGTCCTGCCTCACTTCCAGTGATGAAGCTAAGCTATGCTAACGGAGCATCTATTCCCAAAGCTAAAATGCACGCACAGAGACAAAAAAGGTATGCATCTTCTTGTCTAACTCCAGGGAAGATGTTAAATAAGCTAATTTCCCAAAATAGTGGAGTTATCCTTTAATCATTGGGAGGACGGGGAAATTTGCGAGTGCTTAAAATATATCTTAAATTATGGCTATGGGTCTAAAACACCCGTCGCTTATCAATGACTTGCTTGCAGTCAACATGTATGAAACGGATTGTTTTTTCATA
The DNA here is from genome assembly GCF_963971535.1 of Notolepis coatsorum. NCBI lineage: Eukaryota > Metazoa > Chordata > Actinopteri > Aulopiformes > Paralepididae > Notolepis > Notolepis coatsorum. Next base: position 91,286,141 of record NC_140175.1, read on the forward strand.
GGTACGTTTCCGTTTTATACCGTTTTGAATACGAGTATAATTTTGGAGATTTCTAGTAATTCCAGAGAAAGACACGATAATAGCCCTAGTGGAATACACAAAATACGTTGTAATTTTTCGGCTGATTATCTAATCTTCCTGAAATCAACGCTAGATCATCATTATTATCCTTGCTCGTGCATACAATGGCCCTCGTAGCGCGGTGCGCCCCCCCCCCCCACCTCCTGCACCCAACGGAAAACAGCCACACAGATACAGCGTCAATCGGGGTAGAAATACATATCAGATCAACGATCAAATTTATATATAATGTTCTTACCTTATATCTGATGTAATGCAAAAAGATTAATCCAATTCCTGATCGCCATTCCGAATATTGATCGCGTTTATTGATCCAACGTTATAGTCCAAAACACATAATCCACGCTCCTCCCAGCCTCCCCAGTCAATGTGGTAACACGATACTGCTTGCCTGAGAAGGGAAACCCGGACCGGAGTTTCTGATGCACATTCCCAGCCAATCCAATCCAATGATGTGCAATACCATCCGGGAGACGATAGGCGGCGATATTTGCCCTTTTGCGAGCTCAGACCCATTCCCAACGATAACATCAGGTTGGATGGATGAAAATGAATGGATATCGCTAATAAAAGAAATAACGATTAAAACCCGACTATACTCGTGATTGGCACTCAAGCGATGGCGAGTTAACCCGACTATACTTGTGGTTGGCACTAAATGGGTTAAGAGGGTAAGTAGTACAGAATTTTAGACATTTAGCCCTATTTTCCTACTCATCAATGATGTTGTCGAAAGTTAGAATTTGAGCACAATCCATGCGTTCATATTGGATACCCAGCTCCTCCATAGCCACAAACCTAATGGCAAGTAACGGGGACAATGAAAAGAAAATATTATAATTTTTTTTAAAGGAACACAGCAACATTATAGGAAATGCACCTACCCTCTTCTCCAGAGTCAGACAAGAAGATAGATACCAATTTCCTTTCTGTGCGTTCAATAGAAAGATATCCGGCTGCAAGCTAGGCTAGCTTAGCACAAATTAATGTAAGCGGATATGGACCACTAGCCTAGCTGTTGGCCAAAAACACAACGTTTTAAGATAGTGGTCCATATCCGCAGAGAGGAAATTGGTATCTATCTTCTTGTCTCTGGAGAAGACAGTAAGCACATTTCCCATAATGTTGGAATGTTCCTTTAAACATACTCAAAAGTGGCCCTATTACTTTAGTTGTGTGGCTAACTAAAGGAGGAAGGGAGAGAGAGAGAGAGAGAGAGAGAGAGAGAGAGAGAGAGAGAGAGAGAGAGAGGAGAGAGAGAGAGAGAGAGAGAGAGAGAGAGAGAGAGAGAGAGAGAGAGCGAGAGAGAGAGAGAGAGAGAGAGAGAGAGAGAGAGAGAGAGAGAGAAAGAGAGAGAGAGAGAGAGAGAGACAGAGACAGAGAGACAGAGAGAGAGAGAGCACTGCAAAAAGAAGACAAGCTTAGCAAGTGTCCACCATGAGGAGGACACTGATCAACAACATCATTATACCATATCATTCTGTATGATAGTGCTGTATATACATTTATATTTACTGCATATATATATATATATAAATATATACACTCATGTCTGTCTGAATATACCTGCATAATTATAATCCTTCTATATACCATTACCTACTTATACACCTGCATATAACCCTTGTATAACTCTGTATGATAGCATGTACAATAATGCTGTATATACCGTATATATATTTATTCTTACCGTGTATATATATATATATATCGGTACATACCCGCATATAATAATTTTTACATATCTGTAGATACTATATATAATACCACTGTACACATTAATACGACAACTCTGTACATACAATTTATATATTGTTATATAGTTTAATCACCTGTACATGTTACTATTGCACTTTACTGTTACATTTGCACTCTGGTTGGTTATTTGGTTATTTTCGTTGTACTGTACTCATGCTGTATATTAATGACAATACATTTGAATCTAATCAAATTAATAAGTAGGAAACAGAGCTTGAATTGACCCTTTAATCCCTGTCTGTGTCACCAGCCCACAGTGCTAAGTGTAGTGGAATGATATCGGGCAACAGTAGTGGTGCCCTGAAGGTCAAACAGCGCCTGTTTGAGATCAGCACCCAACCATCAACATAATGGAATATGAATCAAAACATCTGGACACAACCCTGCCCAACGGATTATTACTGCCTGCATGGCAGGCAGATGCATTGGGCTGTGTGTGTGTGTGTGCGTGCGTGCGTGCGTGCGTGCGTGCGTGCGTGCGTGCGTGCGTGCGTGCGTGCGTGCGTGCGTGCGTGCGTGCGTGTGTGTGTGTGTGTGTGTGTGTGTGTGTGTGTGTGTGTGTGTGTGTGTGTGTGTGTGTGTGTGTGTGTGTGTGTGTGTGTGTGTGTGAGTGATAGAGAGTGAGATCATTAGCGGCGTGTGATGTAGGATGACTATCTATGTGCACATACTGTACAAACATACAACACTAGTACATCATGTAAATCATGTATTTCTGGTCTCTGCTGCCTTGGGGGGAGGGTATCCTCTATGGATAACTGGAAGCTATTCATTGTACTAAGTACATAAAAGAACTTGAAAACGATATACTCACGTTATCCCTCCATAAATCTTTAGGCAATGATATTTCTTTTTACGACATCTACAACATTCCTTTGAGCGGTATTCAACACTTCACAGGAGAACAAATTAAGAGACTAATTAATTTGCAAACCAAAATAAAGGTGCTGTTAAGTTTTTTATTTAATATTTTTTTGTTAAATAAGTTTAAATAGCTCTACATTCTGACAGCCATCACTGATATAGAGTGTTTGGTCAGTAATACATGTCTCCCAGTCCCTCCGCTCTGCAGTAAACCAGTAAACCGGAAATACATTTTCTGGTATCCCTTCCCACTTCAGAAGAGAAAACCCTAGATATTTTTACTTATTTCAAGAGATCTTGTCAAGCTAAATGTGGCTTACTGCACCGGCAAAAGCATCACCAGTACATCACTCCCTGCGATTGAGACTATATTCATCACAAACGGTGTCTGAGGAAGGCACGCAGCATTGTCAAGGACACCTCTCATCCCAATCACAGACTGTTTGCCCTCCTCATCTGGGAGGCGCTATGGGAATCTCAGTTCCAGGACCAGCAGGCTCAGGAACAGCTTCTTTCCCTCAGCTGTCAAGTAGCTGAACTCTGCACCATGGTAACAACCCCCCCCCCCCCTACCAACCCCCCCCCCCCCACAACTACCTACCTCACTATATTCATAACTACCTACCTCTATCTATAGTCTATCCA
>NC_140175.1:91289688-91312188 GCF_963971535.1 Notolepis coatsorum
AGGGAGAGAGAGCAATGCAAAAAGAAGACAAGCTTAGCAAGGAATTTGATCTCGAAATGGGATTCATCAAGCATATTTTCTGATATGCCATTAGTGAGTTTCTCATCATCTCCAGGCTGTAGCTAACAATGACCTCTTATTTATTCCAGACGACTTATGTTCCAATCCTTGCGGTCGACGATAATTTAGAAATGTACAATTCACTTAATATAGCTTCCAATTCTCCCAAAATGCATAGCACAAATTATCCTCTGTGTAAATCATTTAGATGTTTGACACCCTGTCACTCTGAACTCTAAACAATATTTTTAGGGAGAGAAAAAAAAGAGCTTTGGCCCCCTGTGCCATCCATCCACACCTAGAAACAAGGACGGACATCATGACAGATATGTAGCCTACATGTACTTTTCTTTTGGGTGGCCAAGCACTTGCCCATGTGCCCCTTGATGAGCTAAGTGCCCTTTTTTGGCAAGGCTTTATTTTTTAATAGATTTCTTTATTATTATTATTTTTTGTAAAGAGCAATGCCCATGGTCCTCATCAAGAATAATTTTAATGATATTATAAATACAAATAAATATTTGAATGCCTGAGGTGCATGGTTTTCTGTTATGTTGCGTGACACGGTGCCCTCCCTCTTGGAATGACGGGCCCATTAGCCAATAGAAATCTATAATACATATTGATAAATCCCAAACTATTCTAAGGCATACTCATATAGTATGATACAGTTTGTTCTAAGATTCCGTGTTACATTCTCCGAATATTGGTTGCTAATGCTACAGTTTGGCTGGTTATACGTTACGCTGTAGTTGGTGTTCTAACATTTTGATACATGTGCCCTTTTAAAAGATTTAGCACCTGCCCCTCTAAAGGTCTCTGCACGGCCCTGTGTGATGGTGTGAATCATACATTTTTTCACCTTCACCTTTCTGTATAAAGGAACTGACTTATAAGATCATCAAAGCCTCATGAAACGTTACAACCAGAAACTAAGACCTTGTCCATTCAGAGGACGTACAGCTTCCCTCGGTACATTGACTGTGAGTGGGATTTCTTCGTAGCCATCTTTAAATGGAGGAATTGCCCATTTGTGAGGGAATCTCCAGAGACAAACATTATTGATATCGATTCACAGTATGAACATTTAAATTTAATACTTAATTTAATTTAAGGATTCTTCAAGATCTATGAATTTTTTTTTGGTATTGCATCAAATCTCTGAAACAATTCAACCCAGAAACTGCTGCACCAACTTATCAGACATAATTTAGCATAAGAGCATCATTTGGCCATCACATAATGTACAAATCCCCTATACACTCAACATATTCATTATCTGAAGAGTCGGGACACACAACTGTTTATTACATATTAATAATTAGAAAAGATTGATTCCTAGGGTGAGTAGGGTCCCACCCACTGCTGACCTAATACACATGTCTTTATACCTGTATCACTGTACATATTAATACTACAACTCTGTACATACATCTGATTAGCACTATTACTCAGTAGTACTAATTTATAAATTCCATACTCAGTTTAATCACCTGTACATTGTATATGACTATGTATTGCTGTATAATGACAATACATTTGAATCTAATCTAATCTATACTGTATGACTTCAAACCGGTCATCAATCAATCAATCACTTTTATTTTCAGCGCTAAATCACTATGCAGCGTGGTTCCATTAGACCTTACACACATATAATAAATAAGAAATGTATTAACCCGTGCACGGGCACACTATCAAAATGGTTAACCCTTTCACTGCCACATGACAAAGGGTTAACCCTTTCACTACCACACTACAGAAGGTTAACCCTTTCACTACCACACTACAGATGGTTCCGTCTGTAGTGTGGTAGTGAAAGGTTAACCTTCTGTAGTGTGGTAGTGAAAGGGTTTATTTAATTAAAAAGGTGTTTCAAAAGGTGATGGACCAGGCAGAAAGGGGATGTTATGTAGTCTAGTGAAAGAGGAAATACCTTCTTCTCAGGCTGTTATGGCACCACACTGAAGGGCCTCAGACCCCTAGCTCCCTCGGGGCCCAACACTTGACGTCACACACTGGAGTTTTCAGCAGATTGCTAGGAGGCGGAGGCGTCGCCAACAAACCTTATCGGCAACCTTATCTGATGTACAGTTTCTTTCCCCTCCAATGGATATATTTTCTTTTAGGATCTCTGTTAAACCGTACTGTATATTTGTATGTCGTGTATGTCATAATTGTCATGTATGTCATAAATGTCTTGATGAATTGAAAATGGGGGACCCTGATGTAAACAAGATGAAAGTCTTTCTCTGGTCTGCATCCCCTTAACAATTGTGTGTATTGAGCCCTACTGTATTGTACCCATCTGTTAATAAAATTTTCAATCAATCAATCAACTATTCTAAAGCTGAGGATGCAACGCACGCCAGAGGACTCCTTCATTAAAGTCACGTTGTTTTCGGTTGTTGCTTTTACTTAAATCACTCTCTCTCCTCGCATAACCTTAACCTATTGCACTTTACTGTTACATTTGCACTCTCGTTGGATGCCGAACTTATTTTTGTTGTACTGTACTGTATAATGAAAAGGTACATTTGAATCTAATCTAATCTAATAAAATAAAATAAAATTATCCTTTATTATTACCTGGCGTTTTCACATTCGCCGAAATGCTTGCTTGTGATTGGTCAATAGCCCCCGACAGCGGTGAATAATCTTTCGATAACCACCGGTGATTATTGTTTTTCGCAGCTGGAGTAATCAAGCCCCACTGACACACACTGTTTCAGTGCAGCCAATCAGACACACCTGCCGGGCTGCCCCGCGATAATAATAATCACTTTATTTGGGCTGACAGAGCCACAGAACAACTGCGATTTGTCAAATGAATTAGGTATATTGTTAGTAAGTTAGCCATGTAATAAGCGGGATAATGTATAGCTATACTCGGTCATCATCGCAAAATAATTGACCTTCACTGACGTTTAAAACACCTCGCCGAGGCGGGCTCGGTATTTTATACTCTGTGTCGGTCAATTATTTTGCGACAATGACCTCGTCATTATCCCTTACTTAATCCCCTTGGGGAAATTCGGGTGTCAAAGCAGCATGGGTGGGGGTACAGGGGGGGTACAGAGCTTCACAGTCCTATACAGTCCAGTATCTATATACACTATAGAAAGATGATACAATATAAAATATAAATACAAATACAATATAATATAAAAAAAAATCTAAATCTAAATGGATCTAAAAATCGAATCTAATAGGACATAAAATGACAACGTGTTGCCATGATGGCGACAGAGAGACAGACAGATAGACAGAAAGACAACACAGACAGACAGTATAAAATATACAGTACAGCTTACTACTACTGTACCTGCATGTGCAAGAGGAGCAGAGGGACAACAACAACAAGTGAGCAAAGTCCACACATGATACTTAAAAGTTGTCTTGTTGGGTCACCCGATCTCCTGTATGTCACTTTAACCCGTCCCTTCTTAACCTATCACCCTCGGGCGTCCCACATAACACCTGTTGTGCCCCCCCCCCCCCCCAGTGATCTCTTGTTGACACAAACAACCTTGACACAAACATGCAGCTTTTGTTCGAGAGGGAAGCACATTAAAGCATCATCTTCTTTTCACACTACACATACACACACACACACACACACACACACACACACACACACACACACACACACACACACACACACACCCTATCTATTTCTCACTCTCTATTTCTCTATTTCTCTCTCTCTCTCTCTCTCTCTCTCTCTCTCTCTCTCTCTCTCTCTCTCTCTCTCTCTCTCTCTCTCTCTCTCTCTCTCTCTCTCTCTCTATCTTCTTTCCCCCCCAGGACACAAGACCCCCCCCCCCCTCCTCCCTCCCTTTCGACAGCTGTGTAGCGGAGAGTGAGTTGATGACATCCTTGAGTACAATTACACAGTAAATGTGAGGTGTGTGTGGGGGGGGGGGGGGGGGGGGGGGTGCGCGGGAAAGTAAACCACAATTACCAAGGTAATAGAGGGAGAGAGAGAGAGAGAGAGAGAGAGAGAGAGAGAGAGAGAGAGAGAGAGAGAGAGAGAGAGAGAGAGAGAGAGAGAGAGAAACCAGACACCAACCACCACATCTATCATAAAGAGCATCACCAACACCACATCTGTTATATATATATACGTAGCTTGTGGGCTGCTTTCACTCCCCCCCTCCCTCTTTCTTTGTATCCCTCTTTCCTTCTCTTTCCCCTCCCCCGATCATTTCTCTATCATCACTCCTTTCCTTTTATAGGTACCTGTTGTCCATCAACTAGAGCAGTGCTTCTCAAACTTTTTCTGTCAGGCCCCCCTTTGGCGGACCAACATATTTTGGGCCCCCCCCCCTCCCCTAGCCCCAACAAAATAGTCATGAAATGGGCCATGTTTAAATTTATTGAAATAACACCAATATCGTGACCTTTCAAATTGGCTAGAGGATGGCTTTTTAGTAGGTGCACACATACATGTGCACACCCAAACACACTACACACACACACACACACACACACACACACACACACACACACACACACACACACACACACACACTCAAACACACACACTACACACATACACAAACACACAAACACACATACACAAACACTACATGCACACACCCAAACACGCTACACACACATACACACACACGCACAATTGGAGGGGGGCTCCCCACCCTCCAGAACATTTACAACAAGCGTTGCAAGGGCAAGGCTAAGAGAATCATTAAAGACTCCAGTCACCCGAACAACTGCCTCTTTGAACTGCTGCGGTCAGGCAAGCGATACCGGAGTCTCAAGGCGAGCACAGAAAGACTCAGAAGAAGCTTCTATCCCCAGGCCATCAGGCTGCTAAACGAACAATGAACACTACACGACAACAACCACCAAACGCACATAGCACACACATCCACACGCACACACTCACTTTAAACAAACACACTGTAGCACCCACTCCACACACTTTATAGCACACACCCACTTTAAACAAACACACTGTAGCACCCACTCCCCACACTTTATATTTATTGATGAAGGATTGCACTACAACTCGTACACCTTACTGTAAATTGTACCTAAATTGTACCTCATCCCATTTCTGCTTTGCACTATATAGTACTGTACATTAGTACACTGCATAGTATTGTATATTATATGGTAACTCAGAACATTGTACATATGTCTATACCGAACACTGTGACCTCATTTTCTTCTTCTAAATTACATGCTATACTATGTTATTTGATACTATCTTGTCTAGCACAGTCTCTGGAGCGTAACAGTAAGAAGCATTTTGTATGAAAGTATTCTGTACTTCTGTATGACAACTATTAAAGAAACATGAAACTTGAAACTTGAAAACCCAAACACACTACACACACACAAACACACACACCCAAACACACTACACACGCATACACACACACCCAAACACACTACACACACACAAACACACAAACACACATACCCAAACACACTACACACACACACACACACACACACGCACACACACACACACACACACACACACACACACACACACACACACACACACACACACACACACACACACACACACACACACACACACACACACACACATACCAAAATACACTATACACACACACACAAAGACACTACACACACACACACACAAACACACACACTACACACACATACACACGTACCGAAACACACTACACACATACACACACACACACACACACACACACACACACACACACACACACACACACACACACACACACACACTCAAACACACACACACACTACACACATACACAAACACACAAACACACATACACACAAACACTACACGCACACACCCAAACACGCTACACACACATACACACACACCCAAACACACTACACACACACACACACACACACACACACACACACACACTCAAACACACACACTACACACATACACAAACACACAAACACACAAACACACAAACACACATACACACACAAACACTACACGCACACACCCAAACACGCTACACACACATACACACACACACCCAAACACACTACACACACACAAACACACAAACACACATACCCAAACACACTACACACACACACACACACACACACACACACACATACACACACACACACACACACACACAAACACACATACCCAAACACACTATACACAAACACACAAAGACACTACACACACACACACACACACACACACACACACACACACACACACACACACACACACACAAACACACACACTACACACACACATACACACACACACACACACACCGAAACACACTACACACATACACACACACACACACACAAACACACACACACACACACACACACACACACAAACACACATACCCAAACACACTACACACACACAAACACACTACACACACACAAACACACTACATACACACACACAAATACACTACACACACACATACACACACACACTATACACACACACACACACAGAAACAAATACACTACACACACACACGTACCGATATGCACATAGAAATACACACACACAAGCACACACACACACACACACACATACACACACACACACACACACACACACACACACACACACACACACACATACAGACATTGATTTTTGTGGCAATAGAGTGCAGACCTCCAGAATTTGCCATTACTTTCACATGCAACATCTTTCTGGTCGATATTGCCAGTCTTAACAGACCCAGGTTATAAATCCATATGGTGGCGCTAGAGGAAAAGGTCACAGGATTACGGGGTCACAGGGTCACCAACGTCAACAGGTTTTCCCCTCTAAGGCCACATCCAGACGGAGACGGAACGGATCTCTTTAGTTTTCATCCAAAAAAAGTTTTAAGAAACAAGAAATCGCCACAAGAAATAATGTGCGTCCAAACGAAACCAGTGAAAATGCTGTAACGCTGCCACAAATGTACAAAATAAACGTCTTTCCTGTTTTAGACTTCGCTCTTTTATTTTGAAACCCCCCGACCGGAAGTGTTATTGTTGTTATCGCTAGCGGAACAACTTTTGTCTTCCGGTTCTGTGCTTTTGAGCTGCCGCTAATACAAATGTTGAGATTGTTGGTGAACAAGCGACTAACTGCAGCTATGTTGTATCATGTTTCTTTTTTGTTGGCTGGGTTTGTGCATGCGGGTTAAGGGAGAGGTGGGCTATTGGGTCATCGGTTCAGGAAAGATGCGTACTGGACTACTGGCTTGTAAAGACGGGAACGCAAGGGTGGTGTCTTCAGATTTGATCACTCTGGGATCCGTTTTCAGAAAATACCGTATTCAGGCTCCCAGAACGTGGTTCCGTGTGGACAAAACGTGCATACGATTAAATACTTTGGCGGATACACCCAAAATCGTTACTGTCTGGACAAGGCCTAAGGTTCATTGATACTCCCAGAAAATGTTGTGACTTTATGACTTTAACGCCTCAGGAGATACAGTACACTCATTTGAAAATGTAAAGCTTTGCTGGATGCTTGCTAGAGCAAAGGTGACCAAAATAAATAGATTTCGACCTCTTGGGTTCATGAATGTGCACATCAAACTTTATGGCAATCTGGACATTACTTTTCCAAGATATTACTCCTTGGGCCAATTCCCCAAATTGGACGATTTGGTACCATCTGGGTAGGCAAATTCTAGATGATTTTATTATTCCTATACATCCCTAGATTATGTTTTGATATGATAGACCTTTTGGTTTTGTAGCTTATTAGTGATCACCTCCTGAAGGTATGGAGTGCTTGAGTTTTTGCTAAATAAGTCTCCTGCCATATTTTGCTCCCCTTCATAGATTCGCTCGTAGGTCGGGTTGGCTAGTGGCTACTAGAGACTTGACTATGATAATGTCTTTATGCGCCTGAGTCTCCTGAACACATAGAGCTCTGATCGACTCGGGGGGGCAGCTCTACGTGTTCGGGAGACTCAGGCGCACACTAACCTGATTACGATCATGTCTCTACCTCAACCACAGCTCGAGCCGTGAGTGAATTACGCGAGGGGAGCAGAATATAGCAATACTTTCCCAGTTCATTACTTACATTGAGACAATTATTTTCTGTGTAAAAGGTTTTTGGAAATGTTATGTTTAAATATGCAAATATGCGTGTCGTGGTTGGAGGGGTAGTTTGGAAAGACATTTATTTTGTAAATTTGTGGCATGCACTTATTATCTTGAGACGTTTTCGTTTTTACGGAAACCTTAAAACGAAACAAAAATGAAAGTTTTAGTCTGGACAAGGCCTGAGTGTACTTGGATTGTTTGTACGTGGTGGTGGGAGAACCAAAATGGTTTCTGAGAGAAGAGGACCACTGTGGACCAGAGGACCACTGTGGACCACTGTTGAGGAGAATCATCGAGGAGGTGAAGAAGAACAACCTGACAGCGGTACTGTGCTTTATCGACTTCAAAAAGGCATTTGATTCGACACAGAGCCATGATGATGAAGATACTCAAGGCCTACGGAGTCCCTCCCAATTTACTCCGGGCCATAGGGACCATGCACAAGGGCCAAGGGTACTAATCCCAGACGGCAACAGTGAAGAGTTTCACATCCTTTTCGTCATAGTCCTCGACTATGCGCTCAGGAAGGCCATCAATGGACGGGAGCAGGAACTTGGTCTCACAATAACCCCATGGAGATCGAGACGGCACCACAGACCTGGACTATGCGGACAACATCAGCCTGCTCTGTGACCACGTAGAGCAAGCACAGGAACTCAGTGGAGACGGAGTGCGCCAAGGTCGGTCTTAGGCTAAATGCCAAGAAAACCGAGGTCATAACGTATAACATCCTCCCGGATCATCCACCTCTAACAACATAACAACAACAGGAGGCACTGCTCTAAAGGAAGTCAGTGACTTCAAATACCTGGGCTCGTGGGTCAACTCGTCCGAACAAGACCTTAAAGTGAGAAAGGCGCTTGCGTGGATGGCCCTGAAAGGCATGACCAGTGTGTGGAAATCCAACCTCCCCGTAAAATCAAGCTCAGCTCCTTTTATGCAACAGATTCTGGATGTTCGGGTAGATGGACATGGTGGTGGTTGGATGGGGGGGCGTGTGGCATTGTGGGTGGTCTGGGATGGCACTGGGACCTTTGGGACAATTTGGGGTGCTGTGGGGGTTGTGGTGTGTTCTTCATGCGGGGGGTTCCTGGGGTGTCGGAGGATTGGGGAGTTCGGCGACATTGTACTTTTGTACTTATTTTATGACTATTCTTATGTCTACATGTTTACATTGCACTACTTTTATTGTCTTTTATACCTATTCTTATGTCTGCAATTTATGGATTGTTTTTTATTCTGTCAATTGTGTGCTGATTTTATGCCTTATTTTAATCTTATACTAATTGCTGTGAGACACTCTGGACTGCGGTCCATGTGTGAAATGTGCTATATAGATAGTTATTAATATTTATTATTATTATATTGTAAAAATGTATGCATTGAAAAGTGTCGATGACATTCAAAATGAGGGTGATAAAATAAAGGTTTGATTGATTGATTGATTTAACTCGTTGAAAAGGACTACAATATGGGACCTTTAAAACTATACCTGTTTAGAAACCGTATCATTCAAATGTAACAACCTCAGAATGCTTGGTCTCTTTTAAACAAGAAGAGATTATTGTGGTCGTTCTGAGTGATAATTCTAAGTACAATGCCCTGGGGAAATCCACATTCAACCACATTCTGCTGCAACCATCCAATCAAAGTTTGTGAGAGCCAGTATTTATATGTTCTACAGCCCTGGCCTATACCTATTTTTATTTTATAATTATATTATATTATATTGTGCTTCTATGTTAATTTAGTTTATATTCCATTTTATTTTATTCCACTTTTTTATTTTGATACGGTTTGAAACAGGTATAGTTTTAAAGGTCCCATATTGTAGTCCTTTTCAAATGAGTTAAATAGGTATTTGAGGTCCACTAATCATGTCTTTAGATTATGCATTCTAGCAGCCTCTATACCCCTCTGTTTAAATCCTGTTCCCAAGCCCTGTTTATGTGTCTGTAGATTAGATAGATTAGATTAAATCAGTATCAGAATCAGAATCAGAAAGGTCTAACCACTATTAAACTGTCAACGAAAAAATCCCAAAAGATCTATCGCATCAAAAGATAATCTAGATATGTATAGAAATTAATTACTGGCTTTATCCAATCTGTGGACCAATGTTCTGGAAATATATGCAAATTAACCTCTTAATCATCTTCCCTTTATTCAGAATTTCTGAAAATAGGGCTGCAGTTTAACAGGTTAACAGGCATCCAGAAAAGTGGCAATTTTTTAACTTGAGCACTACATACTTTCTTTGGAAAGCTTAGCTTTATCCTTATAGCACATGCATGAGCCTGGTCTCTTTTGAAAGATAACATTCGGAAGTTACTAATGCAAAAAAGGAAAATCACTTTTAGTGGTAATGAAATAGAGTAACAGAGGTCTGAACTTGAGTTGAACTTGAACTTGTGTACTAAAGTTTTCCATATTCCAATATTCCAGCATAGAGGTATAAGCCGGAAAGCACATCGGTTCCATAGCCTGAAGTCTTATGTAGTACAGGTAAAAAAAAAAAAATTAAATCCATTCAGAAGGGCGGCTGATTGGCGCAGTGGGCAAGGCGTTCGCCTCTAACGCAGGAGACGCTGGGTTCTAGCCCAGTTCTCGGCGTTGCTACCGGCTGGCCGGTTGTTCATACTAACACAATTGGCAAGTGTTAGAGGGTGGAAAAGCCGGTGGGTGGGGATTTGACGTTGTGGACAGCGACTCCTACAGGTCGGTTTGGTGACGCCGGTGCGACGGAAGCAGGAAGTGACGAGGGCAGCGTGAGCCTCCCACGCGTTACTCCTCGCCACTGAGAGTTCGAGCTGCTGCGGTGAAAAGATGCGACAGGCTGCCTCCTCGTGTACCGGAGACACGTGATGCAAGGCTTCTGTCCTCACTACAACCGACCTGTGGGAGGCATAGTCTAGCAACATTCAAGACAGGGGAGGGAAGAATTGGATATACGAAATTGGGATGGGAGAAAAATAGAAAATGGGGAGAAAAAGTGGATAGCGTTGGAAACATACACTCGTTGAATACAACGCTGACCAATCATTTTCGCCATCAGTGTCTGGACGCTCGCCTGACATATCGTATATATATATATATAATATATATATATATATATATATTATGGATTATGGTTGGCCGGAAAATGCAGCCCCAAGCCGCTAGACACTCGCAAAGTGCCGTGACTTGCGCGCAAGGGCAAAACAGCATGTATACGTGCCAGTGCCATGGTAGATGGCAAATAAGCTAATGTCCCAAAAAGTTGGAGTGTTTCTTTAAGGTTGTTATGAAGGCCTCTACATGCTACAGCAACTTCAAAGCAACTGCAACACAACATCGGCGCGATTTCAGCGCGGTTGTTTTAGAGGGTCTTGTAGACTGTGTTGCTTGGACGTTGCGTACATGTCCCCAGAATCTAATCTGAACAACCGTTGCGTTGATATTGCGTAGCAGTGATTGGTTGGTTAGCGAATGGGGGCGGGGCTGTCATAGAATAATATTAGTCCCGCAGAGAATAATATCCTCCATTGTTGAAGCCAGCGTTGACGCTAAATAATCAGCGTCACATAGCTCGCCTTTTTCTGAAAACCCAAGCACATATTGTTCCATAGCATACGCCTTCAGTTGATCATGACAAATCCTCTTACCTTGACGATTAAAAAGCCTCCATAATTTAGTAAATAAAGATGTAGCCAGCCAGCTAGCATTGGGTCTATTCAAAATGCTATCCACATTAGCTACATTAGCTAACCAAGTAAATACAATGGTATCCGTCCTGAGGTAACGTTAAATACAACGTTTGCTAGTCGAAATGACTGGACACACACAGGGATAAGTTAAACATCAATCAAGTAATTTATTCCAATAGGTAGTTTGAGCTGCATGTGAGCCGAGGTCCTCTCCATTGGAAACTAATGATGTTACGGTAACGTTAGCTCGAAAAGCACAGAAAGTCAAGCTGCTAGCAACAGACACTATAACACTTCCGGTCGGG
This sequence comes from Notolepis coatsorum, assembly GCF_963971535.1. Classification (NCBI taxonomy): domain Eukaryota; kingdom Metazoa; phylum Chordata; class Actinopteri; order Aulopiformes; family Paralepididae; genus Notolepis; species Notolepis coatsorum. Next base: position 91,301,831 of record NC_140175.1, read on the forward strand.
GGTTTTCAAAATAAAAGAGCGACGTCTAAAATCACCGGAAATACGTTTATTTTGTACATTATCCAAAGTTAACACGAACCTAAACTAACTGTAGATTAGTTTAGGTTCGTGTAACGTTAGATATTGTAAAAAATAAACGTATTTACGGTGCTTTTAGACGCGCTCTTTTATTTTGAAACCCCCCGCCCGGAAGTAAAAAATTATACTTATTTTTCTGCTTTTATCAATGGGTTGGTTGAGAAGGGAAGCGTCATCTATCTAGGGAACCTAGCTACATACGGGGTACAATGTTACATAGGATGCGCGTTGATTTTGCAGAAGCATAAAGGTAGAGTGTCTGCAACACCGTTGCTTTGTCGATGTTGTGTCGAAGTTGCTTTGAATTTGCTGTAGCATGTAGAGGCCTTGAGGTACAGTGGAGTCATAATTAGGACAGAGTTCTACCACGGCCAGGCCACATACTCAGCGTCACAGCTCCACTATCTGGAAATGCTCTTCACCAATGGGAGGTTAAGAGTCAGCGCTGTGAAATCTCCTCCATCTTAACATCTCGTATTGAAGGTTAAATCCTATTATCAAGATATTATGGCTTGTTTGACCTCTGTTGACAGAATTGTTTTCACTTGTTGCTTTCTGAAAATAAGATTCAATATAGGCTAGAATTCGTATTTGTCGTATGGCTGGATGTACCGAACCGTGACATCTGTACCGCGAAGTCACGGGACGAATACACGTACCGCTACACCCCTATAACAAATAATAATAATATATAATATTTCCCAGCCTCTGATCGGCAGGTGGTTTTAGTTTTTCAATGTGATCCCGGGAACATCACTTGGCAGGCCAGAAACATCTGATTTTGCTGATGCAGGGAACTGATGTTTTTGGCCAATCAGATGTGTTTGGCCAAGTAGTGTTCTCGGGTTCCTGGTAAAAAAGTAACCCCAATGTCGATCAGTAGCTGCTGGTGCCTCTGGGAGTCTGTGGAAAACCTTTGGTGTGTGTGCATGGGCTTGAAAAGTGATACTCTATTTCTGCTGGGCGCGTAAAGTCACTTGTGCTAATTTCTCAGAAGTTGCCTATACTGCAGCTTTAAGATGGGGATTTTTGCAGTGTATTCAGTTGCATTTTTCATTTTCCTGTGGGAAAGTACCAATAAATTATGTTGCCACAGAAGTAGTGCTATGTGCTGTAGGCAGGAATTACTCTCCACACTCTGCTCCACATCGACCTGATGCGGCTATTTCAAGCTGTATTTGGGTATAGGTATTCGGTGCTGATTAGGGCTGAATTAATCTAGATTGTATTTGACGTCGCCATATGCAATTATCCAAAAGGGAGAGGAGTGTGCAATATTTGATCATCACTAAATGTGTTGTGATAGTGCAGAGATGCCCTGGCCTATGAATCATATTCTACAAATATTCTACACAAATTCACAATTGTAATACTTTTATTAGTGAAAATTAAAATAATGACACAAAAAAATGCCATCCCCTCTAACATTGTGAATCATATCGCATCATTGATATGAATACTCTGTATAAAAGAACATATGAATAATAAAAAGGTTCTTGTTTGCTGATGCAAGGGGAAAGTACAGTGCCATCGCCTCTAATATCGTGAATCATATCGCAATTGCAATATCTGTCAAAAAAATAAATCGCAATATGGTATTTTTTCCATATCATTCAGCCCTACTAGTAGTGACGATTAGCATCTCCTGATTACAGTAATCAAGATATCCATCACTTGCAGTAATTGTAAGGACTCAACAACGAGGAATATAATTTTCTTCATCACACTTTGAGGCGACATATACAGAGAATCTCGTCCATCTCATCATCCACAGCTATCGCCAGCCAAGGGGAATGAACCTCAGCTGAGAGCTGGAGGAGGCTATGTGTGACCACACTGCAAACAGCCACTTTGCCATTTTAATTAGCTGTGAAACAGAATCTTGGTTCTCTGGAGAAAAGACGGGATTTGAGTCCAGCGCTGCCGATACTTATTAAGTATCGCCGGGGAGGCAGAGAGCAAACCAAGGAAATTTGCTGGTTTCAAGGTGGATCGTGAGTGCAAAACATCAGCGGTCAGCCTTAAATCAACACTACTCGGGTATTTGTAACTTTAAACTCTGGTTGGATTCAAACCTGTTCCACCCCAGGTGAAAATCTGCATAAAATGTATACCTAGGTAAATGGAATATTGCTCCACTTCTACAAAGGCTATTTGCATATTCTTGGTATCTAGGTACATCTATGGACCTCAATGAATGTATTCTCAGTGTCAGAAATATTGTGTCTATTACTAGGCTTGCTTAAATTGTGATGAAACAAAGGAAAATATGAATTATGATTTTTCTTTTCATCTTTGACAGTGAATAACACCATGATAATAATGACCAGACTTAAAAAACTGCCACTGACCTCGTTCAGTACCCTCTTGAGATCATTAATTAATAAAGGGAAGATGATAAAACCGAAGGTTCTGTATATACAGTACTGAATTCTCCCATCCGGACCAATGCAATTTGAAATATTATTATAGAATATAGAATATATGCTTATACATTACCTTATTATAGCCAATTCGCACATTTATATATATATATATACATATAGTATCTTTCAAATGCCCGAGTTCAATTTGGATTTAGTATCACCAGGCATGCATAATAACAGATAATAATATCTACTGTACTCGACTGTACTTTTTTATTTTTCTCACAGTGCAACCATTTTGAAACTAATTTCAGATCTAGTTGTTCCTATATGCTCACAATAGGGAGGAGAAACTAACTGCGTTTCAATATTTGTCAAATCGTTACTTTTTGTGGCTTATTATCAAGAATAATAACAGTTATTGACATATTCCATAATTCAACTCTAAACTTTGAACCCCCATAGAACTTGAAGGGAAATGTAGTTTGGAAAAATGTCAACGCTGTTCTACACCTATGAATGCCCTCGACAAAATGGCCGCAAAGAAACTACAATTTGCATTTTTTTTAATTTCCAAAATGGTCGCCGGCTCGGATTATAGGTAAAACCATATTATGCCACTTATAACCTATTGCTAACCTATTGCCAACCTAACGTTTTACATTCTACATGCTTTTTTTTTTTTTTTTTTTTTGTAATTTATTGAACAAAATGTACTTATTTTTGTTGAATTGGGCTGTGTGTTGTTTTGTTATCAACCTCGGGCTTGGATAACAAAAACAGCTTAAACGGTTATTGCTTCAGAGCACTCGTCTTAAACTCACTGTCTCGGAGACGGAGTCACGGAGCCGCCTGTGAGTCACCGTCACACGGTGAACTTCCAGCAGAACCAACGTTAACGTCTCCACGGCCTTCTATAATGTTGCCCACTTGCAACGTTTCTACTTCTATACAGTTTTTTTTTTTTCTTCTTTTTTTGATATATTTTTATTTCATTTTTTGGAAGAAAAGGCAGGATATATAATGCACATACATTGCACATACAATGCACATAAAAACATAAATTTAAATTATTTGCCAATTACATGCATTGGCTTGCCCCTTGCCTCATTTAAAATAAAAAACTCCTACCCCTAACGGCCTAACCCCTGCACCAACCACCGTTGACAAAATAAATAAAATATTAATAATAATATTAATAATAATAATAATAATAATAATAATAATAATAATAATAATAATAATAATAATAATAATAATAATAATAATAATAATAATAATAATAATAATAATAATAATAATAATAATAATAATAATAATAATAATAATAATAATAATAATAATAATAATAATAATAATAATAATAATAATAATAATAATAATAATAATAATAATAATAATAATAATAATAATAATAATAATAATAATAATAATAATAATAATAATAATAATAATAATAATAATAATAATAATAATAATAGTAACCCCCCCCCCAACCCACCCCGTCATAGGCCTGAGAAGAAAATTAATTGAACAAAAAATGTCAACAAAGACCAAAAAAAAAAAAAAAAAAAAAAAAAAAGGAATTATACAGATATAATTAGTTATGTCCTGTTAGCTATATATTGAAGGTCCTAACTTGATAGAGAATATGGTTCCAGCTATCTATTGTTTGATATCTTGCCCCATTTAATCTAGCTGTAGAAAGCTCCATTGTTACAACATCAGCTAATAACTGTTTCCAGTTACATTCTACATGCTTTTGTGACATGTTTGTGATGGTAATACTTGAAAACGGTTGATTTTAAAATCGCAAATGATTTCCATCAATCATAAAAATATGGATCTATGATCATAATGGCAAAAGGGGTCGGTACCGACCCAGAGGGGTGGAACAGGAAATACGTTTTTTATTTTATTGTTAAAAACCAAAATGGGGCTATTTTCTTTTTTGTTTTTGACAATTGCATACCCAAAGTAATTAGCGATTTATTATACCTTATACTTATAGCACATGCATGAGTCTGGTTGTTAACAGAACTCACTTCAAGGCGGCAATAATGTGGTCAAGAGGCATGGTTTCTATCTTGTGCCTGAACTGGCGGCGTGTACCGGTTCCGCAACAGTAAGTGACTTCCGGGTAGGCCTGATTGGCCCCGACAGGCACGTGACGCGGCAAACTCAGGACGCGCAACGAGGCTGCTGAGAGCTGTCGCGCGGAAATAGGCTGTCTATTGCCATTCTCTAACACAAACTCTAACCTTAACCAGCTCCTTAACAGCGCCTAAACTTAACCGTTCTAACCTTAACCAACTCCGAAACAATGCCTAACCTTAACCTTAACCTTAACCATGCCTAACCTTAACCATAGAAAGAATATTGCCATTCTCTAACACAAACTCTAACCTTAACCAGCTCCTTAACAGCGCCTAAACTTAACCGTTCTAACCTTAACCAACTCCGAAACAATGCCTAACCTTAACCTTAACCATGCCTAACCTTAACCGGCGAAAGAATACACGTTAAAAAAAAATCACGTTAAAAAAAATAAATTCGATGGGATTCGAACTCATCAACAACAGACCGCAGGATCGCAGGACCACTGCTCTGCGAGGTGAAATGAAAGTCATAGCGGATTTGGACGGTTACATCATTCCGCAAGCTCTGCCGCGCGGCAGAGAAAGTTGCGCGTCACGTGCCTGTCGGGGCCAATCAGGCCTACCCCGGAAGTCACTTACTGTTGCGGAACAGTTACACGCGAACTGGCGTGGCTTATTTTATTCACACATAAGCAGTAGTTGTACAACACTCTTCTCTCTTTGAGAGACGTTGGAGGAGAGAACGATAGGGGCGGGCACCACCTCTTTTATAGTCGCCCTAAGGTAGAATACCTGAGTGGCTACGCCCAGAGCGCCCTCCAGTGGGGACAGATATATATGCACCAAGGCAATCACTGATGGAGACAATTGTCTACACAGGTAAACAGTTACTAGTGTAAACAGTCATATGTATAGTTGGACAGTTACTAACAATCCCATACAGAGTCTCTTATCTCAACACTGGTCTCTTTTGAAAGGTAACATTCTGAAGTTCCTTAGACAATAAAGAAAATCACTTTGAGTGGTAATGAAATAGAGTAACAGAGGTTTGAACACACTGAAGTAAAGGTTTTGTGTACTCACATTTCTTTTTACTGGTTGCCAGATGCCTGTTTTTAAGTTCCAGCTGAGAGGTAAGAGTTGGAAAACATAATGGTTCCATAGCCTGAAGTCTTATGTAGTACAGGTCCAAAGTGTATAAATATCCCACGGAAGATTTATGTTTTACAAAGGTTTCTGTAATGTGTGTACCAGTAAAAATTCTGCATGATTATCCAAAATGGCCATCCGCTCCCATTCATTCAGAGGATCTCGTCAAAACAATGGATTTCTTCGTCTTCTTGTGTCACCTTCCCCCACTCCCAGTGCCCGTCCCAGATCGCTTTTGGAGCAGACACTCCTTGGCTACAACAGTGGTCAATCATTTTCACCATCAGCAGTGACTGGTCAGTTCAGGACTGCTCACAACCGGACGTGGTCACTCGGTCAAATGACACTCGCCCGATGTTTCGTCTTGTTAAGAGCTTAAAGAAAATATGATTTATGGGCGGCTACGTGGTGCAGTGGGCAAGGCGCTCACCACGAATACTGGAGACACTGGGTTCGCCTGTTCGAGCCCAGCGCTCCACATTGCTTTCAGTTTAGCTGGTCGTCCGTACTAATACACATTGGCAGTATTAGGGGGTGGGAAACTGATGGGTGGGGATCGGGCGTTGTGGACAGCGACTCCTACAGGTCGGTTGGTGCGCCTGCGCAGTAGTTCAAGTTCAAGTTCAAGTTCAAGTTCTTTAATAGTTGTCATACAGAAGTACAGAATACTTTCATACAAAATGCTTCTTACTGTTACGCTCCAGAGACTGTGCTAGACAAGATAGTATCAAATAACATCATATACATTAAATGCACCAACAGTTGGTACGCACAAAACTCTAAAAACTATAAATATTAACAAAAGTAAACACAGTCTCGACGGAGCAAACAGAGAGGCAGCCGAACGGGGCGGCGCCATCATTAACATCAGTAGAATCAGGAAGCGACGGGGGGGGGGGGGCCCTCCAAAGCGCAGACCCCTGACGCTGAAAGATCGCGCCGTGCAGGTGAAAAGATGCGACTGCTGTTACCTCGAGTACCGGAGGGGACTCGTGCTATGTATGACTTAGTCCACATTGCATCCGGCTTGTGGGAGGCAAGAAACAACGTTCGAGACAGGGGAGGGTTGAATTGGATGATACGAAATTGGGATGGGAGAAAAATTGAAAATGGGAGAAAAAGTGGATCCAAAAAAAAAGAAAATATGATTTATCATCCTTCTAGTCTATCCAAAAGCACTTGTACCTTATTGAAAGTTGCTTGTAAGTTTGTTTCCACCTTGCTGTCAATGCTATGCAAATGACGGTTGATGGGTGGGGTTTCTCTGGAAACTCACAGTTATAGTTTCAGTTCACAAATAAATAAGATAAGGGTTCTTACCAATGAACCTGAACTATTCTGGGCTTACTACCACACAGCGGAAGATAAAGATAAAGAAAACATTTCAGAGAACACAAACACGAAAACTGTTCAAGGGGCTATTCATATGAAACAAAGCAGATCTGACTTCTATGGGCCTAGTGTACATGTTATGAAAGGTTAGCGTTTCAGAGGCTTAGAGTATGTCATTGATGCTTGCTGCAAATTTTCCAGGCTAACCCTGGTGTTCTGTGAGAGCAATCTTCTATTAGTGTGTCTAATGAAGTTTTAAACATATTGAATCTGACACCAGAGGAGCCGTGCAGCAGCCGCTTCAGCAGCCGCTTCCTAGTTTCTTGCGGTTGGTCCATCAGGAGTCTGAGTGGGTGGCTGCCTGGCTGACTGACTGACTGGTTGACTGGCTGACTGGCTGACTGACTGACTGGTTGACTGGCTGACTGGCTGACTGACTGGCTGGTTGACTGACTGGCTGACTGGCTGACTGGCTGGCTGACTGGCTGACTGGCTGACTGGCTGACTGGCTGACTGGCTGACTGGCTGACTGACTGACTGACTGACTGACTGACTGACTGACTGACTGACTGACTGACTGACTGGTTGACTGGCTGACTGGCTGACTGGCTGGCTGGCTGGCTGACTGGCTGACTGGCTGACTGGCTGACTGGCTGGCTGACTGGTTGACTGGCTGACTGACTGGCTGACTGACTGACTGGCTGACTGGCTGAATGACTGACTGACTGGCTGACTGACTGACTGACTGACTGACTGACTGACTGACTGACTGACTGACTGGCTGACTGACTGGCTGCCTGGCTGACTGGCTGACTGACTGGCTGACTGGCTGACTGGCTGACTGGCTGACTGACTGGCTGACTGACTGACTGACTGGCTGACTGGCTGACTGACTGGCTGACTGGCTGACTGGCTGACTGGCTGAATGACTGACTGACTGACTGACTGGCTGACTGGCTGACTGGCTGACTGACTGGCTGACTGGCTGACTGGCTGACTGGCTGAATGACTGACTGACTGGCTGACTGGCTGACTGGCTGACTGGCTGCCTGGCTGACTGGCTGACTGGCTGACTGGCTGACTGGCTGACTGGCTGACTGGCTGACTGGCTGACTGGCTGACTGGCTGACTGGCGAGCTCCACTGGCATTCCCCCCAGAGACACGAGGAATGACAAAAACGTTGAAAAACAAAGACACAGTGAAACCCCAATCGACACACAATAAAGGCCCAATTAGCTACTGGCTATGATGACAATAAAAAAAGAAGTATACAGTCTAGACATGTTGTATTCAGTAAAAGAGGGGGTTTTATGTAAGTATAATACTCTGTATAAAAGAACATAAATAAAAAAGGCCCCAAAAAAAGGCTCCTTGCCAACTTATAGTAGTATCCTGTTTTATGAATAATAAAAAGGTTCTTGTTTGCTGATGCGAGGGGAAAGTACAGTCATGTGTGTGTGTGTGTGTGTGTGTGCACATGTGTGTGTGTGTGTGTGTGTGCGTGCGTGCGTGCGTGCGTGTGTGTGCGTGCGTGTGTGTGTGTGCACATGTGTGTGTGTGTGTGTGCGTGCATGCGTGTGTGTGTGCGTGCGTGTGTGTGTGTGCGTGTGTGTGTGTGTATATGTGTATGTGTGTGTGTGTGTGCGTGCGTGTGCGTGTGTGTGCGTGTGTGCGCGCGTGTGTGTGCGCGTGTGTGTGCGTGTGTGTGCGCGTGCGTGTGTGTGTGTGCGTGCGTGCGTGCGTGTGTGTGCGTGCGTGTGTGCGTGTGTGCGTGCGTGTGTGCGTGTGTGTGTGTGTGTGTGTGTGTGTGTGTGTGTGTGTGTGTGTGTGTGTGTGTGTGTGTGTGTGTGTGTGTGTGTGTGTGTGAGTGTGTGTGAGTCACACGGCAATGCTGGAAACAGCTCAGGGTTTCATTAGCTGGGGCACTCTTGCTTTACTGTCATTGAAGTGGCTGTTAACTTAAGTGAACCATAATGAAGAGCTGCGACAATGGTGTCAGGAATCATGGTGTTCTCATGACTGCTGGAGAGGTGCAACAAACACTGCTATTTGTTCCTTTCTAAGTCCATTATTGGTAAGTTACCTCCTTATACTACATCATTATTGGTAAGTTACCTATACTACATCATTATTGGTAAGTTACCTACTACATCATTATTGGTAAGCTACCTCCTTATACTACATCATTATTGTTATTGGTAAGCTACCTCCTTATACTACATCATTATTGGTAAGTTACCTCCTTATACTACATCATTATTGGTAAGCTACCTCCTTATACTACATCATTATTGTTATTGGTAAGCTACCTCCTTATACTACATCATTATTGTTATTGGTAAGCTACCTCCTTATACTACATCATTATTGTTATTGGTAAGCTACCTCCTTATACTACATCATTATTGTTATTGGTAAGCTACCTCCTTATACTACATCATTATTGTTATTGGTAAGCTACCTCCTTATACTACATCATTATTGTTATTGGTAAGCTACCTCCTTATACTACATCATTATTGTTATTGGTAAGCTACCTCCTTATACTACATCATTATTGTTATTGGTAAGCTACCTCCTTATACTACATCATTATTGTTATTGGTAAGCTACCTCCTTATACTACATCATTATTGTTATTGGTAAGCTACCTCCTTATACTACATCATTATTGGAATGGAATGTTGGAACCGTTGCTGTGTTTTTTCGGAGCTCCTATTTATCTGCTGTAACATGAATTGCCCAGTTTGGGACATGCTAATAAACTTGACCTTGACCTTGATCCCGTTCTAGTGACTGGCTGGTCCTTAAGGTTCCTCCAGTTTGCTCTAAACAGGTTAAATCTGCATTTTGTGACTGCACACTTAACTCATTCTGCGCCAACCGTTGAGCGCCAAACCCGACTATTTAGTATTTTTCATAATACTATACTATACTATAGTCGGGTTTTGATTTTCCTATTCAAAACAGTCGCGCGGACCATGGTGACTCATCTGAGTCCTTGACGATTGAATCCCGCTAGGTGGCAATATCGCCTACCTTATGAACATGCATGGGCCAGCTTAGTGCCAGCCCCACAGCCCCACAGCCCCCAAACAACTAGGGACTCGTTGCGAGCAGCAGTGAGCAGGACACGTTCGACAATCGCGATCGCCTAGAGAGCAAACTATTGGATATTATGAAAAAGACTAAATGGATTATATGGATGATGATTATGGACGATAAGGTGCGTTTCCACCAGACTATGTTGGACTATGTTGGACTCAGCACTACTGGTAAAACGTAAAAAAAAAAAAACTATAATCAAACCGACCGATGAGGAAACCTATTGGG